>NW_027141599.1:912225-1216300 GCF_036365525.1 Heterodontus francisci
TGCGGATGCTGGAAATCTGAAACAAAAACAAGAAATGCTGGAATCACTCAGCAGGTCTGGCAGCATCTGTGGAAAGAGAAGCAGAGTTAACGTTTCAGTTCAGTGACCCTTCTTCGGAACTGACAAATATTAGAAAAGTCACCGATTATAAACAAGTGAGGTGGGGGTGGGGCAAGAGACAACAAAGGAGAAGGTGCAGATTGGACCAGGCCACATAGCTGACCAAAAGGTCACGGAGCAAAGGCAAACAATATGTTAATGGTGTGTTGAAAGACAAAGCATTAGTACAGATTAGGTGTGAATACACTGAATATTGAACAAAAGCAAGTGCAAACCTGAAGAAAAACAACCTGAAAAAAACAGTGGGTAAGCAAACTGAACAAACTAAGATGAAATGAAATACATGCAAAAAAAATTGTAAAAAATGTAAAAAAGCAAATAAGAAGAAAAAAGAACACTGCAGCAATCCCAGGACAGAGATGTGAGCATGAGAGCAGGGGGGAGTGTTGAAATGGCAAGCAACCGGAAGCTCAGTGTCCTGCTTGCGGACTGAGCGGAGATGTTCCGCAAAGCAGTCACCCAGTCTGCGCTTGGTCTCCCCAATGTAGAGGAGACCACACTGTGAGCAGCGAAGACAGTATACTTTTTTCCCGTACATTGATGACTATATCGGTGCCGTTTCCTGCTCCCGCCCCGAACTAGAAAACTTTATCAACTTTGCTTCCAATTTCCACCCTTCTCTCACCTTTACATGGTCCATCTCTGACACTTCCCTTCCCTTCCTCGACTTCTCTGTCTCCATCTCTGGTGATAGGTTGTCTACCAATATCCATTATAAGCCCACCGACTCCCACAGCTACCTCGACAACACTTCTTCACACCCTACCTCCTGTAAGGACTCCATTCCATTCTCCCAGTTTCTCCGTCTCCGACGCATCTGCTCTGATGATGCTACCTTCCATGACGGTGCTTCTGATATGACCTCCTTTTTCCTCAACCGACGATTTCCCCCCACTGTGGTTGACAGGTCCCTCAACCGTGTCCGACCCATTCGCCGCACCTCTACCCTCACCCCGTCCCCTCCCTCCCAGAACCGTGACAGGGTTCCCCTTGTCCTCACTTTTCATCCCACCAGCCTCCATATCCAAAGGATCATCCTCCGCCATTTTCGCCACATCCAGCGTGATGCCACTACCAGTCGCATCTTCCCCTCCCTTCCCCTGTCAGCATTCCGAAGGGATCGTTCCCTCCGCGACACCCTGGTCCACTCCTCCATTACCCCCACCACCTCGTCCACGTCGCAGGGCACCTTCCCCTGCAATCGCAGGAGGTGTAATACCTGCCCATTTACCTCCTCTCTCCTCACTATCCCAGGCCCCGAACACTCCTTTCAGGTAAAGCAGCGATTTACTTGTACTTCTTTCAATGTCGTAGACTGTATCCGCTGCTCTCAGTGTGGTCTCCTCTACATTGGGGAGACCAAGAGCAGACTGGGTGACCGCTTTGTGGAACATCTCCGCTCAGTCCGCAAGCAGGACCCTGAGCTTCCGGTTGCTTGCCATTTCAACACTCCCCCCTGCTCTCATGCTCACATCTCTGTCCTGGGATTGCTGCAGTGTTCCAGTGAACATCAACGCAAGCTCGAGGAACAGCATCTCATCTACCGATTAGGCACAATACAGCCTGCCGGACTGAACATTGAGTTCAATAATTTCAGAGCATGACAGCCCCCCATTTTACTTTCATTTTTAGTTATTTTTTCTTCCTTTTTTTTTACTTTCCTTTTTACATTTTTTACAATCTTTTTTTGCATGTATTTCATTTCATCTTAGTTTGTTCAGTTTGCTTACCCACTGTTTTTTTCAGGTTGTTTTTCATCAGGTCTGCACTTGCTGCTGTTCAATATCAAGTGTATTCACACCTAATCTGTACTAATGCTTTGTCTTTCAACACACCATTAACATATTGTTTGCCTGTTCTCCGTGACCTTTTGGTCAGCTATGTGGCCTGGTCCAATCTGCACCTTCTCCTTTGTTATCTCTTGCCCCACCCCCACCTCACTTGTTTATAATCGGTGACTTTTCTAATATTTGTCAGTTCCGAAGAAGGGTCACTGAACTGAAACGTTAACTCTGCTTCTCTTTCCACAGATGCTGCCAGACCTGCTGAGTGATTCCAGCATTTCTTGTTTTTGTATCAAGTAAGTATTTATTCTCCTCACCATATGGCGCATGCCCAGTCTAGCAGCTATGTGTTTCCAGTCTTGGTTAGTCGTGGTGCTACGGATCTATTTTTGGTGATGGACATTGCAGTCCCCCACCCTGAGTGCATTCTGCGCCCTTGCCATCCTCAGTGCTCCCTCCAAGTGGGGTTAAACATTCAGGAGTACTGCCTTATCCACTGACGTGAGGGGAGTGGGAGGTGGGGGGGGGGGGGGGGTGCTGCGCAGTAGGATGTTTTCATGCCCATGTTTGACTTGATGCCATGAGATTTATTTGGGTCCAGAGTTGATGTTAATGACTCCAAGGTCAACTCCCTCCCGACTGTACTGTTCTCCTTAAAGGACATTAGTGAACCAGATGGGTTTTTACAACATTCGACAATGATTTCATGCCCATCGTTCGACTTGACTTTAATTCCAGATTGATTAATTGAATACAAATTCTACCTTTAGTTGTGGTGGGATTATACCCCATGTCCCCAGAAGAACAACCTGGATCTCTGGTCTCGTCACACTCCCACGAGGCCACAGCAAATTTCTCAGATTGTCCCCAGCTCCTAGCTTCTCACAATTAAGAATGCATTCTGATTTATCTCTCTTTGATACAAGGAGAATGATCTCATAACTCCGCACATTAAATTCCATCAGCCACAGTTTGACAAATCATTTAAACTATCGACAGACCTTTGAACATTTTTATTTTCTTCTACACTATGTACTTAGTCGCATAACTTAAGGTCATCAGCAAACTTAGATGTATGGACCTCGATTCCTTAATTCAAGTTATGTGGAAATACAGTGAAAAGATGTGTCCCCAGTCCAAATCACTGGGAGACACCAATAATTACATCCTGCATTGGAGTCCTTTCTTAATTTAATCCAAATAGTTGCTTCAAACACCAGAGTATACAAGTATGTTACGGAACAATATAGAATCCGATCTTTAATAACACATCACATCAAATGATTCCAGTATGTGTATATTTCATGAATTATTATTTAGTGGTTGTCTGCATAGAATGCAAAGATGAAAGGTATCATTAGTTTAAGCATTGTGAATAAATTACTGTATGTGGACATATTGAAAGTTGTTTGACCTCATCGTGTTCACATCCCACAAATAACCCAGGACATTGATATACTCAGGAAGGGTGGACCCTCATTTCCACAACTTAACTGTTAAAGCTATCGAGAATACATTGAATAACCAGGCCAGGTCAGCTCCACGACTGCTGATGGTCTGAAACCTGTTCTTCGAACGTTGGTGGGAACACACCTAAACTACTGTGTACAATTTTGTCCTCCGTATTTAAGGATAAATATACATGCATTGAGGGAAGCTTCACTACCTGACTCCTGGTGTTGAAAGGGGCTCTGTTGCGCGGGAAGGTTGAATAGTTTCGGCCTATGTACTTAAGAGTTTAGAAATATGAGAGACATATTCACATTTCAATTCTGAGGAAGCTTCACTGGCGAATGGTGAGAGGATGTTTGCCCTCAAGGGGGATCGAGAACTAGGGGGTAAAAGGGGCACATTTCAGGAGAAGCTGATGAGGAATTTATTTTCTGTGAGAGTCATGAATCTTTTGAAGTCTTGACCCCAGCGAGCTGTGGACGCTGAATCATAGATTATATTTGAGGCTACGATAGAGAGATTTTTGAACTGAAGGCTAGTCAAAGGTTACTGAGAACTGGCGGGAAGGTGGTTTTGAGGCATGCTTGAGGTTTAAAAAGCCTACGCCTCTTCATATTTCTCATGCTCTTACTCATTTAGCCCGAGCCCCTGGTCCCAAGACATGCAGCTGGGACATTAATCTGATCACATTCTCAGGGTTGCAAAAACAAAAATCATTACAGATAAAGAAACTGATACAAACCCGAACATTTAACATCTGAGGACAGTCAATCAACGGACAATACATTCAGAACAGCGGATCACCCAATAGTAATGTGAGGATTTGAAGGACAAAGATGATCATAGTTATTATGCAACTGCACAACAAAAGAACAAAGAACAAAGAAAATTACAGCACAGGTACAGGCCCTTCGGCCCTCCAAGCCTGCGCCGATCCAGATCCTCTATCTAAACATGTCACCTATTTTCTAAGCGTCTGTATCTCTTTTCTTCCTGCCCATTCATGTATCTGTCTCGATACATCTTAAAAGACGCCATCGTGCCCGCATCTACCACCTCCGCTGGCAACGTGTTCCAGGCACCCACCACCCTCTGCGTAAAGAACTTTCCACGCATATCCTCCCTAAACTTTTCCCCTTTCACTTTGAACTCGTGTCCTCTAGTAATTGAATCCCCTACTCTGGGAAAAAGTCTCTTTCTATCCACCCTGTCTATACCTCTCATGATTTCGTACACCTCAATCAGGTCCCCCCTCAACCTCCGTCTTTCTAATCAAAATAATCCTAATCTACTCAACCTCTCTTCATAGCTAGCGCCCTCCATACCAGGCAACATCCTGGTGAACCTCCTCTGCACCCTCTCCAAAGCATCCACATCCTTTTGGTAATGTGGCGACCAGAACTGCACGCAGGATTCCAAATGTGGCCGAACCAAAGTCCTATACAACTGTAACATGACCTGCCAACATGGAATGAACAGAGTCTGAGGACATCCCATCATTCAACTGATCGATGTGAACAGGCCGCTGTGTAAAACATTCAGCAAGTAAAACATTATCAACTACAACAGTCGATTTAGTAATGATTTGCACCATTAAAAGCTGGAGATAGCAGCTTACTGGGAACTCCAATGGCTGCCAGAATTGGATAGTAAATATGTTCAATCTGAAATAT
The DNA here is from genome assembly GCF_036365525.1 of Heterodontus francisci. Lineage (NCBI taxonomy): Eukaryota > Metazoa > Chordata > Chondrichthyes > Heterodontiformes > Heterodontidae > Heterodontus > Heterodontus francisci. The sequence continues at coordinate 917,255 of NW_027141599.1, forward strand.
GACTGGATATCCCATCTCTGTGAGAAGTACCAACGGGTGTTGTTCTGAAAACCACAGCTCCGATAGTCACTCTGAGCTGGTAAATATTAATAGGCCCTGATTTATACAGAGAATAAGTTTCACTGACCTGGTTCTACCCCTGATCATTGCTATTTGTGATAATCACTTCAGCAAACACGTTACATCGTCAGCTTTGACTGCAATGTAAATAAAATGGTGTACAACATAAATATCTCAAAATCCAGTGAATATCTTAATCAGACCACTCATGGGGTGAAGGCTGAAACATGAATCATACAAGACTGATCCCACAATAATGAACGATTTCACTTACAGGGGTGATGACATTGTAATGACAATGTTCACACCTAATGATTCATGATTAAATGTTATGGATTTCTCCACAGTATGCATTGAATATAGAGGCACAAGCAGTTAAAATGTGAACGTTAACACGAGGACAGATACATCCATGCTCAGGATTGCAGCTGAGAACTTACTGTGGTTGATATTAACAGAGAAACATAGAAACACAGAAAATGGAAGCAGGAATAGGCCATTCGGCCCTTCTAGACTGCTCCGCCATTCATTATGATCATGGGTGATCATCCAACTCAGTAAACTGTTCCCGCTTCCCGCCCACATCCTTTGATGCCTTTGAACCCAAGAGCTATATCTAACTCCTTCTTAAAAACATACAATGTTTTGGCCTCAACTGCATTCTGTAGGAGCGAATTTCATAGGGTCACCACTCTCTGTTTGAAGTAATTTATCCTCATCTCAGTCCTGAATGGTTTACTCCGTGCCCTTAGCATATGACCCCTGGTTCTGGACTCCCCCACCATCGGGAACATCCTTCCTGCATCGACCCTGTCAAGTCCTGTCAGAATTTTATAGGTTTCTATGAGATTCCCCGTCATTCTTCTGAACTCCAGCGAATGTAATCCTAACCAACTCAATCTCGCCTCATACGTCATGCCAGGAATCAGTCTAGTAAACCTTCGCTGCACTCCCTCTTTAGCAAGAACAGCCTTCCTCAGATAAGGAGACCAGAACTGCACACAATATTCCTGGTGTGGCCGCACCAAGGCCCTCTATAATTCCAGCAAGAGAGATCCCTCCTCCTGTAGTCGAATCCTCTCATTATGAAGGCAATATACCATTTGACTATTTTAACGGTGGTTGCACCTGCATGCTTACCTTCAGCGCCTTCTGTACGCGAACACCCAGGTCTCGTTGCATATTCCCCTCTCTCAGTTTATAGCCGTTCAGATAATAATCTGCTTCCCTGTTTTTGCTACCAAAGTGGATAACCTCACATTTATTCACATTATACTGCATTTGCCATGCAATTGCCCACTCACTCAACTTGTCCACATCAACCTGAAGTCTCTCTGCATCCTCCTCACAACTCACCCTCCCACCCAGTTTTATGTCATCTGCAAATTTGGAGATCTTACATTTAGTTCCCTCATCTAAATCATTAATATATATTGTGAATATCTGGGGTCATAGCACCGATTGCTTATGGTACCCCACCCGTCACTGCCTGCCATCCGGAAAAATACTCATTTATCCCCACTATTTGGTTCCTGACTTCCAACCAATTTTCAATCCATCGCAATACATTACCCCCAATCCCATGCACATTAACTTGATAATCTAATCTCTTATGTGGGACTTTGTTTTGCATCAGCTTATCATCAGGAGGCCAAATGAAGAGAGGAACTTGGTGATAGTAAAAGCACAAGGGAAGTTTTCCTGAGAAAACTGGAGCTGCGGGCTGACCAGTCCGTGAGTCCTGATGGACTTCACCCTCGGGTCTTAAAAGAGATAGCTAATGAGGTGGCAGATGCGCTGGTGTTAACTTTTCAAAATTCGTTAGATTCTGGAAAGGTTCCTTCAGATTGTCAAGTAGAAAATATAACACCTCTATTCAAGAAGGGAGTTGGGTGGTGCAGGAAACAGGTAACAATAGGCCAGTTAGCTTGACGTCTGTCCTGGGGAGTGTGTTAGAATTGATCATTAAAGAGGATATAGCTGGACATTTAGAAAAGCTCAAGGTAATCGGGAATATTCAGCATGGTTCTGTGAATAGGAAATCATGTTAAACCAATTTATTGGAGATCTTTGAAGGAACAACATGAACAGTGGATAAAGGGAGAGACTAACGTACTGCAGATGGATTTCCAGAAAGCACGTGACAAGGTGACACAAGAAAGGTTATTGTACAAATTATGAGCGCGTGCTGTCGGGGTTAACATATTAGTCTGGCCAGTAGATTGGCTGGCTGGCAGAAAACAGAGAGTATACATAAATGATCCCTTTTCTGATTGGTAAGATGTGAAGACTGGAGTCTTGAAGGGGTATATGCTGGGGCCTCAACGTTTAAAATTTCAAAGTAATTCATGACAACGCTACGTAATCGCATACGTCATCAGGATGCGCCGCGGTGCGCACATGCGCAGACGGTCTCATGCCCCAAGCGCATGCTCTGCAGTCCGGCTTGCCAGGACCGCTGTGCGCTTGCGTAGATGACGCGGTACGCGCATGCGCACACAGTCTCCTCATCTCTGCGCATGCGCTGCGGTCCGACCTGCCAGGACCGTTGTGCGCATGCGCAGATGACGTCATCGCGTTATTTCGTCTTCCTCGGCTGCGCGCCAGTTTGGCCTCTGCGCATGCGTCAAAGCTTCGGCGCGACATTTTGAAAGTGGAAGGAGGAGAGGTTTCGTCGGGCATTTTCTCGCATTTTATCTGAATTATTTATTCGTTTTGGAGACTTGCTTCATTTTTATTTGACACAGGAGATTGTTCCAAGGTAAGTTGTTCTGCCTTTGCAATTTGCTCTGAAAACATTTCCATTGTCTGGGCCACTGCATGTTCTCCAGCCCCTGTTGTGAGTTGCTCTGAAAATATTTCCATCGGCTGGGCCACCGCATGTTCTCCAGCCCCTGTTGTGAGTTGCTCTGAAAACATTTCCATTGTCTGGACCACCGCATGTTTTCCAGTCCCTGTTGTGAGTTGCTCTGAAAACATTTCCATTGGCTGGGCCACCGCATGTTCTCCAGTCCCTGTTGTGAGTTGCTCTGAAAACATTTCCATTGGCTGGGCCACAGCATGTTCTCCAGCCCCTGTTGTGAATTGCTCTGAAAATATTTCCATTGTCTGGGCCACCGCATGTTCTCCAGCCCCTGTTGTGAGTTGCTCTGAAAACATTTCCATTGTCTGGGCCACCGCATGTTCTCCAGTCCCTATTGTGAGTTGCTGTGTGCAGGCAGTACATGTTCTGCAACCTACCATCTTAACGGTCACTTTCGTTTTTGTAACGTTTTAATGGAGTGCATTCTGTATTTCGTATCTCATCTCATGTTTCCCGTGTGGTCCCTTAATAGCCTTCCTGAACCTCAAACTTCGGTCATTGCAGCGTCAATAGATTCCACAGAGCAGTTCCTTGCCACCTTCACAACCCAGGAGTTCGAGAGTTATGACGACTTCAGCAGTAAACTTGAGATGTTTCAACAGGTAGCATGGTCTGCAGGCATATCCTGTGATGTGCCTTGTTATGTTTCACTATGTTAACAATGCTATTTAAATGCGCTTTACTGTTGTGCTTACAGGCAACGGGGAGTCTATTTAAAAAAGTGAGCACCCATACACTTGAGAGGGAAAACAAGAGACGGTGAGTAGAAATTCCCATCCGCTTTAAGTATGCCTCAGTGAGGCTGTGCTGTGTACACTATGGGCAGCCACGCATCCGTTCCACTGGAATGAGACCGAATCAGTGGTAGGTGCTGCGGTCATTACATTTCGACTTGTGTAGCTTGACAGCCCTGCAAAGCTGTTCCTTGATGTGCATTGCACCAAGATTCGATTAGCAGTATCAATGCATCTCGTCAGTGAGATCCTGTGCCCACAAAGCCACGCGCATACCGCTCCCGTGTCTACGGACTGCCTTTGTTCTGATTTCCTGGATAGACCAATGGCTGGGCGACCACCTCAGCGCAACCTCCTCTGGACTGCAAAACAGGTGCGCACCAGATGTTGGGACCTTGTCATGGTGCACATGCAAACTGCCGCCAGCAACACACCTGGGGCTGGCTGGCGTTTTCGTGAGGGCACGAGGCACGTGGGGCGTGCTCATTGAATGTCTGTTCATTTTCAGGTATCTCGCCCTGGGCTGTGAGGTCTTCATCAGTGTGAAATTCAATACGACCAAGAACAAACTGTGTGTCAGCTCCGACCATCTTGTGCATACCGGTCATGTTTTGCATCCAGAAGATTTACGCCTCTATGCAAGGAGACGACAACTGAACCACGATGAAAGGCAGAAGGTAGAAGAGTTGGTCAAGCTGCAGGCTGGGAACAAACAGCTGAAGGATCATATCGAGCGTTCATTCAATAAGACCGTGACCCTTAGTGACATTAGAAATGTAAAATCCCGGCTCAAGACAGGGGATGACAGCATGGATGCGCTGTGTGATACGCTGGAGAAGATTCAGCAGGACGGGGCTGCAGTGCGGGTTGGCCTGCAGGGAAGCAGCATCCTCTATATTGCCTTCATGACACCAGCCATGAAGGCCCACATGCAGGCCTTTCCTGAACTGCTGTTCATTGACGGAACGTACAAGGTGAACAAATGTGGCTACCCTCTGTACCAAGTGATCGTGCAGGACAATGTTGGTAGGGGCAGGGCTGTGTTCTATGCCATGGTGAGGAATGAGACGGCTCAGATGCTGGACGAGATTGTGGGTGTTTTTGTTAATTTCATGGGATCCAGCACCTGCTGCGTGAGATCAGCCATTTTGGATAAAGACATCAATGAGATCAATGCGATCAGAAAGCATCTCCCAGCTACAACGGTTCCCCTCTGTTAGTTCCATGTGATGCAGAGCACGAGGCGGAAGATCAGCAGCTACCCACTGAATGGTGAACTGAGGGATCAGTTGTTTATGATCTGCAAGGAAATGGTTCATGCACCTTTGGAAGAGAAGCTCACTATTTGTGTAGAAAGGATTGGACACCTCAACCAAACCCTGCAGGACTACCTGCTTACAAACTGGATTCCACAGAAGGAGATGTGGTTAGCATGTTCACGCAGTAAAGTCCTAATGTTTGGGAACAACACCAACAATCGCATTGAGTCAGAGAATGGCAAGATAAAGCACCTGCTCCACTCCTCCTCATCCATGAAGGAATGCATCTCTGCGCTGATCTTCCACAATGGTGTCCTGGATCGGGAGCGTACCTATTACACATTCCTGCAGGGAGCCTCTTTCAAGCGCATCGCAGAAGCGCCAGCAGATCTGCAATCATTTTACACGGGATTCAACGGTTATGCCATGACTCTGATGCATCAGGATCATAGCCACATTCAGCGAGTACATGTCAAGGAGCAGGATGAAGTCACGGTGACTGTGATTTCTGGCGCCAAACAGTACACACTGTAGAAACATAATGGCCAGGTTACCTGCAGCTGCATCTTCTCCATTCAGACTTTGTTGTCCTGCAAACATGCTGTTGTTGTGCAGAGGCATCTGAGTCTGCCTTTGGACAGGCTCGCCCCCAATTGTCGTTGGCGTGCATCTCAGACACCAACGACGACAGGTATGGCTGCTGCCATTGTGATTACAGAGGAACAGCCAAGGCCCCTCAGCCACAATGAAAAATATCGCTTGCTTTCAGATCAATTGTACCAGCTACAACAGGCCGTTCTGCAGAGTGGAACGGCAGCATTCACGAGTAGACTGGACTGGCTGCGGCAACAGACTCTCCGCTGGCAGCAAGGACTGGCTGATGCGATGGAGCCATTTACTATGCCCAACAATTGCCCGGAAGCACCTTCGGATGGAAGTGGAAGCGCGCTGGCCATCAGTCACGTGCCACAAACCGTGGATCCTGAGCGTCTCACCCCCTGGTCTAATGATCTGATGGACCATACATATGCCTGCCTGTTCAAATCACCACTTCCCCTACCTGCGGTACCCTCTCCTTGCTGCTCAGTTACACAGTCACCTGCTCCGACACCCATCAGAGCAGTACACATGGGCACACAGTTACCTGCTCCTACACCCATCAGAGCAGTGCACATGGGCAAAAAGTTACCTGCTCCTACACCCATCAGAGCAGTGCACATGGGCACACAGTTACCTGCTCCTACACCCATCAGGGCAGTGCACATGGGCACACACTTACGGGCTCCTACACCCATCAGAGCAGAGCTCATGGACACACAGTTACCTGCTCCTACACCCATCAGAGCAGTGCACATGGGCACCCAGTTACCTGCTCCTACACCCATCAGAGCAGTGCACATGGACACACAGTTACCTGCTCCTACACCCATCAGGGCAGTGCACATGGGCACACAGTTACCTGCTCCTACACCCATCAGAGCAGTGCTCATGGACACACAGCCACCTGTTTCCCCATCCGACGTTGAAACAACCATGCAGAGCCTTGTGAGACTCCGCAATTGCCAGTTGCTGCCTGTCAAGCAGAGAGGGCGTCCAAAGGGGTCAAGCACTTGGGGAACATTCAGCAAGAAGAGACTGAGCACTAAAAGAAACAAGCATGCCGTGTCCAGTGGTAGCAGAAATGTGACTGCTCTTGCTGTGAACACAACTGGTGATAGTAGTAGGCAGGATTAAATGGGAATGGATGGAAAGACGCACGAGTAACATAACCACTAGCAGGGAACTGCTGGGCTAAACGGCCAGCTTTACGTTCATAGACCAAAAGAAATGTGCTTCTTTTCCAGCATCCTCACATCATTCATGTTTTCCCTGAGAGCAGCATTGAACCATCACGAGATAGGGGCAGTAACATCATCCTGCCTCCTACAGCTGAGGTGGGTACTAAGTGATACATTGGCGGTGTTATCAGTACATGCCTGCAGCGCAGAACACAAAGCATGCTCAACAGTAATTCCATTGAAGGGAGGGAAGCTCTGACACTGATGTTCTTCCCTTATTTTCTTTCATGTAAAACGTGCCCTTGAGAAAACAATCCTTGACACTTAAGGACGGCATTCAAGCAAAGGAGGCAGTGCGGGAGAGGACGCAAGGATGTGCTGATTCCTGCATCTGAGGTTGGTAATACGTGCTTCATTGGCGACGTTATCAATTGGTGTCTTCACTGCAGAACTTAAAAAGGTGTGCGCAACAGTAATTTCAGTAGATGGAGGGAGGCAAGCTCTGACTCTGATTTGCTTTATTTCTTTTCATGTCAAACATGCCGTCGAGAAAACAATCCTTGAGACTTAAGGTCAGCATTCAAGCAACGAAGGCAACTGGATCATGCTGCGGAGCTCATCACGATGTGGAAAGGAACATTGCATTTATGGATGAATTGGGAAGGCACATTGGGATGCGCTTGGGGAACATTCACCAAGAATAGACTGAGCTCAGACTCTTGTGACTTTGCCTTCTTCACATGGACAACACAGTAGTGGAATAGAGAGCCAAGCGTTCATTCACCACAAGGCTCTCCAGGAACAATCTCTTTAGCTGTGCATAGCAGAGACTCGGCCTGTCTGTCTAACGGGAATGCTGGTCACAACACTCATGTATCCATGCACAGCAGTTCCTCGGATACTTAATGAACTTAATAAAACCTTTCAATAATTAAACCCAGAATTGTTGAGGTTTTGTTTTGCATGCTATTTCCCCGACTTTGCAACTGCACTTCAGATATTCAACTATGGTGGGGAGGTAGAGGGAGGGGTGGGTGAAGAAGGGGAGGGTTGGGGAGAGGGAGCATGCAAAATGCAGGGACCAAACAGTTCCAATGCCTGAAGGACTGTGGAGAAGTAGAGAAAGCAACTGGATTGGGCATCCGCAGCTGGAGAAAACGGCTGAATGGAGAGGGCCGGAAGCGACAGGCCATAGAGAACCACGGGGAGCGAGCGTGCGAAGAACTTGGTGTCACCGGGTCCAGGGACTGGCCAGTAAGTCTTTTGCTGTTGTGTTTATGGCGCATGCACAGAAAAAGGCACTCCTCTTCCGTTCCGCTGCTCCCCCCCACTCTCTCCCCTTCCTCCCTCTACCCCAGCTCTCCCCCTCCCCCCTTCATTACCCCTCCCTCTCCCTCTTTCTCCCCCCTCCCCCTCTCCCTCTTTCTCTGCCTCTCCCACTTTCTCTCCCTCCCCTTCCTTACCCCTACCTCTCCCCCTCCCTCTTTCTCCCCCTCCCTCTTTCTCCCCCTCTCCATCTTTCTCCCCCCTCCCTCTCCCTCTTTCTCCCCCTCCCTCTCCCTCTTTCTCCCCCCTCCCTCTCCCTCTTTCTCCCCCTCCCTTTCCCTCTTTCTCCCCACTCCCTCTCCCTCTTTCTCCCCTCCCCCTCTCCCTCTTCCTCTCCATCTCCCTCTCCCTCTTTCTCTCCCTCTTTCTCCCCCTCCCTCTCCCTCTTTCTCCCCCTCCCTCTCCCTCTTTCTCCCCCTCTCCATCTTTCTCCCCCCTCCCTCTCCCTCTTTCTCCCCCCTTCCATCTCCCTCTTTCTCCCCCTCCCATCTCCCTCTTTCTCCCCCTCCCTCTTTCTCCCCCTCCCTCTCCCTCTTTCTCCCCCCTCCCTCTTTCTCCCACTCTCCCTCTTTCTCCCCCTCTCCCTCTTTCTCCCCCCTCCCTCTCCTTCTTTCTCCACCCCTCTCCCTCTTTCTCTTTCTCCACCCCCCCCGCCCCCCCGGCTCCGCTACCGCTGGTCTTCCCGCGCTGCTGTCCCCAGCCACCGCGCTTCTGTCCCCGGCCACCGCGCTGCTGTCCCCGGCCCCCGCGCTGCTCTCCCCGGCCCGCTCCACTCCCTCACTCCGACCATTGTATTCTGCCACGTGTTTGTTTCGTTTCATCTCTGTGATTCTTTAAGCAGCGCCATCTTTAGTCCTGGCAGCTGCTGCAGTCGCAAGCTGTGACGTTTTCGTGGCACATGCTGTATTTGTGCATGTGCCAAAACAGCGCCACCTACCGATCGCGTTGTCAACAATTGCGGTCTTTTGAATTACCTTTTATATTTGCTGTCAGTTCTCTTTGAATATTCTTGCTTCTTTTACTTGTGTTTTTTTTTCACTTTAACTCTAAACCTTCTGTATTCCGCCTGGTTCTCAGTTGTATTATCCACCTGAGATTACACCTGTGGCTACACTTCAAAAAGTATTGCATTGGCCGTGAAGCCGGTTGGGATGACCACTGTGATGTGGAAGGCGCAACAGAATTGCAAAGATTTATTTTATCTCGCTACTGGTGCCTTAAGGCCAGTACATAACATGAAAGGGAAAAAAGAAAATGACGACACGTTATTTTATAAACTAATTATTTCATCTCTTTCAATTCACAGGTCGATTAAATTAAACCTTTACCTGCAACGAACCACTAAAATGTGGAAGACAAAACAGATTTTCCACAGCACCGAATTTCCACGCAACAAATTCCCAATCTTTACTTTGTTTGTGATGTACTCGATTTCTGACCAATCTGTGCTGTACAACATAGACCAGAACCAGAGAACTGTTTGCAGTTCTGGTCACCACATTGCATTAAACATGTGGTCGAATTCGAAAGGGTACAGATGAGATTTACAGAGGATGCTGCAGGGACTGGAGAATTTTAGCACTGAGGAAAGATAGGATGCTTCAGTGCAGTATCTATAAACATAAACAGGATCGACAGGACTATTCTCTTTGGAACTAAAGAGGATGAGGGGAGATTTAATCCAGCTGTAGACAATTATGAGGCTACTAAATAGAATAGAGAGGACATACCTATCACCCGTAACAAAGAGGTAAGTAATCTGCGGGATTGATTTAAAGTAATTGGTAGTAGGATTGGAGGGAAGATGACGGTGGAGGGGTTATAGAGCTTATTGGCAGAGATGCTAGTAGCTGTAGGCACCGTCACTGCATTTGAACATAAAGTAGTGATACACATGAAGGGCTGTAACCGACAGGACGACAATCAAAGAACTGGAAAAATGTATGAGGTTAAATAGTTTCTTTCTTGTTTGGCACAGGCACGATGGGCCGAATAGCCTCCTTCTCCACCATACATTTCAATGATTCTGTAATTCTATCCTATTTAATATTTTGTGTACTGTATTCATTTGAGGAGATGTATTATTTTGAGTTATTGTGCTAGTATGAGCTACACTGCTGAGATACATTATCAATTAAAAGTAATGCATAAGTTTTACGTGCGATATAAGTTTAAGTTGCTTTATTAAAAACGTTTCTGCCTAATTCAAGGTGAATTATTCGTTTGAGAACTGTTTTTGCTCCAGCTAACTGATTATTTCAGTTATTGTGTGATTAAGAGATGCTGCATCAGTTTGAATTTCTCTATCGGTTGGAGGGCTGTTTTGCATGGAGGGCAGGTATGAGTTGGAACTGATGCATCACTTGAGGTGCACAATTTGTTTAAAGGACTTTATTAGTTTTATCTGTTCCATTAGATTGAGATGTTGTATCGCTTGTGGTGTTGCTTTGGTTGCAAATTCTGTATTAGTTGAATTTACCAATGTCTAGTCACAGACTCACTTTAATTTCTTAACAGAATGTCCACAGTTAAAGGGGACAGCCGCATCCCATAGTGCAGTAGAGTAGCCCTGAGCAAGGCACCGACAATTTGGCATTTAATTACCGAATTCTCACACCCGAGAGAAGGACACCACTGAACCAACATGAGATCTAATTATAGGAATGAAGGCATTTGAACGAACAAACTGATTGCTGGGAGAATGCAGATTCTAACTTTCATTAATTAATTCATGCGAAATGCTTTGTCTGATGTATGGCGGTTTTCAATTCAGTCTTAGACCAAATATACTGTAGAAAAGCACAGACTGAACTCGATGTCATAATTTGTGCCATTAAGAAACAGTTTTTGATGTGGCAACCTCATTTTCCCAGTGGCGATCCCACAGGGTATAAATTACAGGCTCTGAGAATGTATTGCCTTAGTGTGTGATGCAGAGAGACTAGGAGCAGCACAAAAGAACAGATCACTTCACAAGGAAAATGTATGAAATATTAAACAGTGTCGAGAAAATATATTGCCTGATTATTGCCATCATTGGTGTTCCTGGTAAGTTATTTTAGCCATTCAAATTATGTAAATATATGGTGAGCTGGTTTCTGGTTTTAATCTGTGACTGATAATAACACATGCTGACCTAATAGTCAACATTATGAAGGCAAGTGATATATGGCATCATTTCGTTCAGTCAAATGTACTGCATTATCTCTCAGAATTAACGAGTTTAGTGGAATATCATCAACGAGACCTCAGTGAAGACAACACTCCGTGTGAAAGTATTGGTAGGAATATTAATCAGTGTAAAATCATAGCCGCCATGGTTTACTAACCGAAGTGGAGCACCTGATCTCAGTGACCATGTACGACTGGGAGTATCTGTCACTGCACAGTTGCACTGACTGTGGGTTACTAACCAGAGAGCAGCAGCTGATCCCAGTTGCCTTGTTTTACTGGGAGCATCTGTCACTGTAGAATGATACTGAGTGTGGATCACTAACCAGGGTGGAACACCTATTCCCAGTGGTGATGCATTACTTGGAGTATCTGTCAGTGGGTTAATAACTGGAGAGGAACACCTAATCCCAGTGACCATGCATTACTAGGAGTGTTGGTTACTGTAGAACTGTACTGACTATGGTAGAATAACCTGAGTGGAACAAGCTTGTTCCACTTTAAATCTTTTTTTAGTTGACTGTTGTCTCTACTCCATGGAGCTGCCTTAATGATTTACGAATACAGTCGATTGCAAAGGTGAAGGTTTTTGATGTTGCTTTAATTTGTTTGGTTATAAGTTGATATTGTTCTATTTCCTATTGAACTGCACTAACTGAAACGGATATCCACTGCTTACTGACAGGTAAGCAGCAGGATACCACTGTTACCGTATTCAGATCCTCTGTATAATAACTTATTCTTGCTCTGAGTATAGTTACGGGAATAACTTTAGTTATTTTAGTGTTAATTAATCTCCTTCACCCATCACGTTCCTGAGAATCGGTAGGTCATAAATGCTGAGTTTTATTATCTTGCTATTATGCAGGTTGAATGTTGGGCTGCAGTTATTGAGTATTCCACTTGTGTAACTGATTAATGTTTGGTCATCGATTTCTTTTCTGCACCTCAGAGACTCTACACATGTCACCTGCAGTGATCTCTGCCCGTAGCTTAGGGAGGTGTGCCACCATGAGGAGAAACGCTTCAGTAGATAAAATGCATCAATATCTGCAATCTTATGAAATAACTGCTGACTCTGATTAATAATCACATTCCAGAGAATTTTATAGAAGTTACAGCACAGTAACTGGTCATTCGGTGCAACTTTTTATATCTGTCTCTATGCTGTGCATGAACCTCTCCGAATGCTTGACCATTTAGATCTATTGGTACGACAAGGCAGAGGAGTGCACTGTTAATTCAGTCCCACTTCTCAACAGGTCACAACATGTTTAAAAACATGTCTCCCACTTACTGAAACAGGGAATGAGATGCATGATGTTTCTGCAGAATCGAGCAAACTGGCCAGATTTGTTTACTGGACAACAAAGTTCACACTTTATTATAAAACAAGGCTTAAATAGTAATGAAGCGAAACAATATCACACAGATCTATCTTTTTAATCCAACATATTTTTAAAGCTCCCTTTCTACCGTAACCAATTTTTAATGTATTTTTTTTTACCGTAGTCTCTTTACACTCACACACCCACATATACACCAGTTAACCGATAAAAATAACAATATTGCAGACAAAACAAAGCACACCCGGGCCGCTCACTTGCTCACCCGTGAAGAAAAGCAGATGAGACAGGCTGCACAAAATTGTCACACTATCCAACCACCGAGAACGTGCAGACAGGTCACCGAGATCCCCCCGGGACAGTTCACTTCAAGGCATTTTGATAATTAATTTTTACCAGACTTTTTTTCAAATACACGAAATAAGATGAATCGACACAGTAGACCTTACAGGGTCCTTTGTGGAATTTCTAGGAATCAAGCTGCGTTGATGTCTTCTGTCAGTTTTGACACTTCAACAGCACTTGATTTTACCTCGGACCAGAAGTTAACACACACAAACCCTGACACACAAACAGAAAGCTTCTCAGTTTTTTTTTGCCCATCCCAGGTTTTCTCTGTTACTAAAAATCTTGTCCAACCAAAGGACTGCTTGTCACTTTTCTGCCCCTGTTACCAGAATTTTTGCTGTATGCCGAATCCGAGTCATGTGAAAACTGTGTTGCCAATCCGGCTCCATCAGTCCCCTGGATGGCTTCCATAAAAAAAAGTGTTCAAACATTTATTCAATTGAACTATAAACTCATTTAAACATATTTTAACAAAAAAGAACCACTTTCATAACACCTCCCCCCTCGGAGGATGAAACACCATTTTAAATGTGTTTCATTGCAAAGTGTGGGAAAAAATGAAAACACAATTTCACACTCATTCCCATTCACTACTTTCATTCAAGTAACTTGAACAAAGCTAGATTCTCGATAAAGCATCTGCAATTACATTATTTTTGTCCACAATGTGGATAACCCTTAGGTGATACGTTTGTAACTGGAAACTCCATTGGAATAGTCTGTCATTCTAATAGTTAACGTTTTCTATAAAGATTCCCAGGTTATGATCAATATATACCTGTGTCTCTCTGTGGCGGACATAGAGTTCAATTTTATTAACAGCCAATAATAGACAAAGGTTTCCTTTTCCACTGTGGAATGTCTTTTTGACGTCGATTTAGTCACGACCAATGCGGGAGGAGTGCGCTGTTCATTCAGTTCCGCTTCTCTCCAGGTCACAATATATTTTAAAAATTCTGCTACTTCCTGAAACAGTCAATCAGATGAACTATTTTTCCCAGTTTAGAATGCACTGACATGTTTCTTCACTGAACAACAAAATTAAAAGATTATCATAAAACAGGTTTGAACCAGTAATGAAGTAAAGCAATACCATGCATATCTTTTTTCAATCCAACATTAAATTTTTAATTAGCCTCCTTTCTACCTTGCCCAAATCATAAAGTGCCCTTTTACGTTATTCCCTTCGCACTCACACTTGCACATTCGGTTAGTTGAAAAAAAATGATCTTTATATCAGAGCCTTATTACAGACACAAAACACAACCGGGCCGATCACTTGCCCACCTGTGAAACAAAAAGAGGAGACATGCCGCACAAAACTGGCACACAATCCAATATCCAACATCCAAGCACACGCAGAAAAGCCACCGAGATCCCCCTGAGACAGCTCTCTTTAAGCAGCATTGAGAATTATTTTTAGCACTGATTCTTCAAATGCAGCAAATGAGATGAATCGACACAATGGAGTTAATATGGCCCTTTATGGAATTTCAGGAAAGCGAGCTTGGTTGTGGTCATCTGTCCTTTTCTGACACTTCAGCAGTACTTGATTCTATCTCCTTCAAAAGGTAAAACCACACACACAGACAAACAACTATAAAGCGTGTTAATTTTCAGCCCATTACAGATGTTATCTGTTAATACTGGCCTTGTCCTGTCAAAGCAGAGCTTGTCAGATGAACTAGCAAGAAGGACCGGCTGCCTGTCTGATGCCAGAAGTTTGGGAACCACAGAACCGGGAGGGGTGTCCAAAACACAGGGATGACAAATCCCAAATCGAGCGGGATTGTCCAATCGTGAGGACTGCTCCAAATCTTGTGGAGTGCGGTGTCCGAGCGATAAATTTGCGGAGCAGGGTTCCTTACTCCTTTCATAGAATGTGGGCATCTCTGGAAAGCATTTGTCGCCCATCCTTAATTGCACTTGAGAAGGTGGTGGTGAGTTGCCTTCTTGAATTGCTGCAGCCATCTGATCCGAATACAATCTCTGTGCTGTCAAGAAGGGAGCTCCAGGACCTCGATCCAGCAACGGTGAAGGAATAGTGATATATTTCTGTGTCAGGATGGTGTGTCACTTGGAGGGGAACTTGCAGGTGGTGGTGTCACCATGCTTCTGTTGTCTTTGCCCTTCTAGGTGGTAAAGGTTCTAGTTTGGAAGGTGCTGTCGAAGGAGGGTTGGTGAGTTGTTGTAGTGCATCGTGAAAATGGTACACACTGCTGACACGGTGCATCAGTGGTGGAGAGAGTAAATGTTTAAGCCGGTAGATGGGGTGCCGATCAATAGGACTGCTTTGTATGGCATTGTGTTTCCTGGGAGGGTTTGGAGTTTCACCATCCAAGCAAGTGAGGGAATTGCATCACACTACTGACTTGTACCTTGTGGTTGGTGGGACACAATTTTGGGAGTTAGGAGGTGGGTTAGTCGGCCAGTAATTCACAATCTCTAATCTGCTCTTTAACCCACAGCATTTATATGGCTGCTCCAGTTCAGTTTCTGGTCAATGGTAACACTCAGCATGTTGATAATGGGAGTTTCTTAGAGCATAATGCTACAAAGATCAGGAGAAGATGGCTAGATTTCCTCATCATGGAATCCACCATTGTCTGGTAACAGTATGGCGTCAATGATACACGCCATTTGTCATTCAAAGCCTCGAGGTTGTAAAGTTTTACTGCTTATAGATTTATTCATCATCTGAGGAGATGCAAGACAGTGTGAAGGGAGTTCAGTCCCCACCACTGCCATGGTTCAGACTGCACAGGAGTGTCCAATCCCAGACAGGGTGGAAGGAGTCAATTACCGACACTTCAGTGGGTCAGATTGTGGGAAAGTCCCAATCTTAGACTGGGTGTAGGGAGTCCAATCTCAACACTGTGGTTGTTCAGATTGTGAGTTGTGACCAATCCTGGCCAGGGTTGACGGTGTCCAATCCATGACACTGCAGTGGTTCAGATTGTGGGGGCTTTCCACTCCCCGATAGGGAGGTGGTTGCCCAATCTCTGACTCTACGGTCATTCTGATCGTGTGAGGTTTCCAATACTGGACAGGGTGGAGGTGTTCAATCCCAAACACTGCAGTAGGTGTGATAGTGGTGAATGTCCAATCGCAGGCAACGTAGAAGGAGTCATAGCAACAGCATAGAGACAGGCCCTTCGGCCCACCGCGTCCACCCCGCCCATAATGCTTATTTATAATAATCCCACCGGCCTGCATTAACTCCACATCTCTCTATGCCTTGCTCATTCAAGTACCTCTCCAGATGCCTCTTAAATGTTGCTACTGTCCCTGCCTCCACAACCTCCTCAGGCAGCTCATTCCAGATACCCACTATTCTTTGTGTGAAAAATTTACCCCTTTGATCCCCTTTAAAGCTCCTCCCTCTCACCTTAAATCTATGCCCTCTAGTTGTAGTCACCCCTACCATGGGAAACAGACTCTGAATATCTACCCTACCTCTGCCTCTCATCATTTTATATACCTCTATCATATCCCTCTAAGCCTCCTTCACTCCAGGGAAAGCAGATCCAGCCCAACTAATCTCTCTTTATAACTCAAGCCCTCCAAACAAGGCAACATCCTTGTGAATATTTTCTGCACCCTCTCTAGCTTAATCACATCTTTCCTATAGTGCGACGACCATAACTGCACACAGTACTCCAAATGCAGCCTAACCAACGTTATGTACAACTGTAACATGACGTGCCAACTCTTGTACTCAATGCCTCGGCCGCTGAAGGCAAGCATGCCATACACCTTCTTCACCACCCTGTCTAAATGTGTTGCCACTTTCAGGGAACTATGTACTTGCACCCCAAGGTCTCTCTGGTCAACAACACTCCCCAGGGCCCTGCCATTCACTGTATATGTCCTGCCCTGTTTTAACGTCCCAAAATGCATTACTTCACACTTGTCTGCGTTAAATTCCATTTGCCACTCCCTTGCCCACTTTCCCAGTTCATCTCTGTCCTGTTGTAACCTTAGACAACCTTTTTCACTGTCCACTATACCACCAATGTTGGTGTCATCTGCAAACTTATTAATCATGCCCCTTACATTCACATCCAAGTCATTAATATATATGACAAACAACAGAGGGCCCAGCACCGATCCTTGTGGCACACCACTGGCCACTGGCCTCCAATCTGAAAAGCAACCCTCCACTACCACCCTCTGCCTCCTATTACCAAGCCAATTTTGTATCCAACTTATTAGCTCACCCTGGATCCCATGTGTTCGAAGCTTCTGGACCAGCGTATATGCGGGACCTTGTCAAAGGCCTTGCTAAAGTCCCTATAGACAACGTCCATCGCCCAGCCTTCGTCAATCCTCTTGGTCACCTCCTCGGAAAACTCAATCAAATTTGTGAGACATGATTTCCCACACACAAAGCCATGCTGGCTATCTCTAATCAGACCATGCCTTTCCAGATGCATATAAATCCTGTCTCTCAGAATCCCTTCCAATAACTTTCCCACCACTGATGTAAGGCTCACCGGCCTGTAGTCCCCTGGCTTATCCCTGCTGCAATTCTTAAATGCAGGCACAACATTAGCTATCCTCCAGTCTTCCTGTACCTCACCCGTGGCTAACGATGATACAAAATCTATACCAGGGCCCCAGCAATTTCCTCCCTTTCTTCCCATATCACCCTAGGATACACCTGGTCAGGCCCTGGTGTTTATCCACCTTAATGCACTTCAAAACCTCCAACACCTCCTTCTTTGTAATGTTGATATGCTACAGTATATCGGTGTTCGCTCCCTTGAACTCATTTGCTTCCATTACCTTCTCCACGTTAAATATGGACCAGAACTATTCAGTTAAGACCTCGCCCATTTCCCGTGGCTCCACAGATAGATTGCCACATTGATCATTAAGGGGACCTAATCTCTCCCTAGTCACCTATTTACTCTTAATATACTTATAGAATCTTTTAGGATTCTCCTTTATCTTATCTGCCTGGAAAATTTCATGGCCCTTTTTAGCCCTCCTAATTTCCTTCTTATGTGTAGTCCTACATCCCCTATACTCCTTGAGGGACTCGCTTGATCCCAGCTGCCTATACTTGACATAAGCCTCCTTCTTTGTCCTGACCAGACCCTCAATATCCCTCATCAACCAAGGTTCCCTAAACTTCCCAGCTTTGCCCTTCAATCTAACAGGAACATGCTGACCCTGAACTCTTCCTATCTCACTTTTAAAAGCCTCCCACTTGTTAGACGTTCCTTTACCTGTAAACAGCCTTTCCCATTCAACTTTTGAGAGCTCCTGTCTAATGTCATAGAAATTAGCCTTCCCTAATTTAGGACTTCAATGTGTGGATCAGTCTTATCCTTTTCAATAACGATCTTGAAGCTAATAGAGTTTTGGTCACTGGTCGCAAACTGCTGCCCCACTGGCACATAAATCACCTGCCCATCCTCATTTCATAAGAGGAGGTCGAGTGTAGCCCCTTCTCTAGTAGGGCCATCCACATACTGCTTCAGAAAACTATCCTGGACACGCTTAACAAATTCTTCCCCAACTGATCCCTTAGCACTAAGGCAGTCCCAGTCAATATTACGGAAGTTAAAATCACCTACTATTACAACCCTATAATTCCTACACCTATCTGTGATTTCCCTAAATATATGTTCCTCCACATCCCTCTGACTATTGCGGGGAGGGCTATAGTATAATTCCATCAAAGTGATCACCCCTTTCTTATTTCTAAGTTCTACCCTATGCCTTCGCTGGACATTCTCCCCGGGATATCATCTCTAAGTACTGCCGTGATGTCCTCCCTAATCAATAGTGCAACTCCCCCTCCTCTCTTAATTGCACCTCGATCACACCGGAAAGAAAGATGCCCTGGAACATGGAGCTGCCAGTCCTGCCTATCCCTCAACCACGTTTCCATAATAGCTAAAATATCACAATCCCATGTACTGATCCATGCTCTGAGTTCATCTGCCTTACCGGTAAGGCTTCTTGCATTAAAGTAAATGCAGTTAGCTTACCAGACCTTCCACGCTCCCTGTCCTGTCCCTGCCCGGCCTCCTTACTGGACTTGCTTGCTTTAACCTCTACATTTGCCTCAACTACTGAGAGACTACTACTTGGTGTCCCACCAACGCCCCTCCCCCACTCCCCCTGCAAGATTAGTTTAAACACTCCCGAGTTGTGCTAGCAAACCTTCCCGCAAGGATATTGGTCCGATTCCCGTTTAGATGCAACCCGTCCTTCTTGTACCGGTCAGCTCTGCACCAGAAAATGATCCAAATAGCTGCAGCCCTCCCGCCTACACCAGCTCTTCAGCCACACATTCATTTTCCTGATCCTGCTATTCCTACCCTCACTAACACGTAGCACAGGGAGTAAACCTGAGAGTACAAACCTGGAGGTCCTGCTTTTTGACCTTCTACCTAACTCCCTATATTCACTTTGCAGGACCTCATCTCTTTTTTTGCCTATGTCGTTACCACGAATATGGACGATGACCTATGGCTGCTCATCCTCCCCTTTCAGAATGTTCTGCAGCCGCTCCGAGACATCCTTGCCCCCAGTACCAGGGAGGCAGCATACCATCCTGGAGGCTCGTTTGTGACCACAGAAGCGCCTACCTGCACCTCTTACGATAAAACCCCCCATAACTATAGCTCTTCCAACCCTTTTCTTCCCTGCTGTGCAGCAGAGACCTCCGTGGTGCCACGAACTTGGATGTTGCTGCTTTCCCCTGGGAGGTCAGCCCCCGACAGTATCCAAAGAGTTATATCTGTTTTAGAGGGGGATGGCCACAGGGGACTCCTGCATTAACTGCCTATGCCTATTTCTCCGTCTGGTGGTCACCCATCTCTTTTCTGCCTGTGCAGCCATTACCTGCGGTGTGACCACCCCCACTAAACGTGCTATCCACGACATCCTCAATATCGCTGATGCTCCAGACTGAATCCACCCGCAGCTCCAGCTCCGTATTTCGGGTAGCCAGTAGCTGAAGATGGATAAACGTCCTGCACACATGATCGATTTCCCACATAGTGCAGGAGGAACACATCACGGGGCTGAGCTCTCCTGCCATGACTTGCCCTTAGGTTAATTTGTTACTCTCTTAATTGAAAAAAATACTAGTTAGAATAGGGGCCCTTTCTACCCTCTTCAATCTAAAGTACTTTAAAAAAAGACTTCAGTAATAGTCACCTCATCACCAGAGGTTTTATTTTCAACAAAAAAGCTTACTCCTTTTTTTAAAATGTTCTAACAGCTGATACTCACCAACCAATCAAATTGCAGCTCTCCTATGATATTACTGTTTTTTTTCAAAACTCAGGCGCGTTGTCGCTGCTCTTTTTAAACACTGCTCGTCTTACTCAGTCTCCTTCTTTCCCGCTGCCCGTGCTCTTTTTAAACACCACTGGTCTCACTCAGTCTCCTTCTTTCCCGTTGTCGCTGCTCTTTTTAAACAACGCTGGTCTCACTCAATCTCCTTCTTTCCCGCAGCTGCTGCTCTTTTTAAACAACGCTGGTCTCACTCAGTCTCCTTCTTTCCCTCTGTCTCTGCTCTTCTTAAACACCGCTGATCTCACTCAGTCTCCTTTCCCGCTGTCGCTACTCGTTTTAAACACCACTGTTCTCACTCAGTCTCACTCTTTCTCGCTGTCGCTGCTCTTTTTAAACAACACTGGTCTCACTCAATCTCCTTCTTTCCCGCTGTCGCTGTTCTTTTGAAACAACGCTGCTGTCACTCGGTCTCCCAGGTAGTCCAAACCCCGACACTGCAGTGGGTCAGATTGCAGTGAATGGCCAATCCCACGCAGTGTTGAGGGAGTCCATTCTCCAATACTGTGGTGGATCAGAATGTGGGAAATGTATAATCCCAGACAGGCTGGTGGGAGACTAATCCCCGATATTCTGCTGGTTTGGATTGTGGGGAATGTCCAATCACAGACAGGCTAGAGGGAGACCAATCCCCGATTCTGTGGTAGTTTAGATCGCGGGGAATATCCAACGCCAGATAGGGTGGAGGTAGTCCAATCCCTGATACTCTAGAGGTTTAGATTGCGGAGAATGTACAACCCCAGGCAGGCTGGACCGAGACCATTCCCCGATACTCTGGTGGTTTAGACTGCAGGATAAATCCAATATCAGACCGGCTGTAGGGAGACTAATCCCTGATACTTTGGTGGTTTAATTTGCAGGGAATGTCCAATCCCAGGCAGGGTGGAGGGAGACCAATCCCCGATACTCTTGTGGTTTAGATAGCGTGGAATATCCAATCAAAGACAATATGAATGGAGTCCAATCCCAGACATTGTGGTGCTTCAGATTGTGGGGGATTTCCATTCCAAGACTGGGTGGAGGGAGACCAATGCATCCCAGGTAAATTTGTGCTGGGGTTCAGATCTAATGGGGAAAGCTGGGCATTCAGAATAGCCTGCGAATCACTTGAAATTTGAGGCCGGTGGTTTCAATTATATAGTTAATACGCTGACCTTCATCCTGAAAGCACTCGGTTCATTGCTTCTTGCCGTGCCTCTGTTGAAACTGGAAGTAGGGCTCTTAGAGGCGGGGTTAGATCCCTGGTTGAGATTCTATATCCTCTGACCCACATTCAATGCACTTGTTTGTGGCACGTAAATACTGACCTTAGTGTCTGGGTTAGACTCGGAGCTTGTTTGATCAGTAATTTCAAGGACCATTTTTCTTTCTGTCTCTTACAGCTAATTTACTGGCGATTGTGATCCTGTCCTGGGGAAAATGCGGCCTTTCAACCTGCACCACTCGCTACCTGGTGACGATGGCAACAGCGGATCTGCTTTTCATTATCACTATGGTGATACTGTGGACTATCGGTTATTATTATTTCCCGCCACCTTACCTAAATATTCCTTCTGTGTGTCGTGTTGTCGCTTTCCTGAGTCATGCAGCTACAGACTGTTCTGTCTGGTTCACAGTTGCTTTCACTTTTGATCGATTTGTGCTCATCTCTTCCCAGAAGCTGAAAGCAAAATATTGCACTGAGAAAACTGCAGTTGTGGTTTTAGCAACAACCTGTATTCTACTCTGTCTCAAAAACATTCCCTTCTATTTTGCACATGACCCTGGAGAGATAACCGACAATGTACCATGGGGCTGTTATACAAAGCCAAGCTATTTTAGTGAGCCCGGATGGGTGGGATTTGATTGGTTTGATAAGGTTTTAACCCCATTACTCCCATTTGCTTTAATTCTGTTACTCAATGCTCTGACGGTCAGGTACATTTTAGTGGCCAGTCGAGTCCGTAAGGGACTCAGGTGTCAGAGCAAGGGAGCGAATTGCAGTGACCCAGAAATGGAGAGCAGAAGGAAGTCTGTGATATTACTCTTTACCATATCTGGCAACTTCATACTTCTGTGGTTGGTATATTTCATAGATTTCTTATTTTATAACATTACAGGAAGAGATCCTGGGGTTTACAACGATTCCGAATATATAGTTCTACAAGTTGGATTTATGCTGCTGAGTTTAAGTTGCTGCACAAACACATTTATTTATGGCGCTACTCAGTCCAAGTTCAGAGAACAGGTCAAGAGTGTGGTGAAATATCCGGTGACATTAATTATTCAATTAATGAAAAGACAAAACAATAGACAGGAATCCAGAGGCGGAGTCTAGTAAGTTCATCATGAATGTAATATTTGCCCCAAGAGATGACGGACAGCTGTATGACACGAAATAAACAAATGACACGGGGAGTTGGCATGTTTGGCGTTGAAGCTTGGGGGAAGTGGAGGGTTGTGGCGGGGCGGGGGGGGGGGGGATGCGTCAGAGCGTCCACTTCAGGACAGCAGAGGGAACAGCAGCCAAAGAATTATCTCCACAGGTTTGTTTCTCAGCGTCTGCTCAGAAAGCAAAGCTTGGAATAACAAACGCTAAATGTTGCAGAGGCTGGAAATCTTCCCTTGTTAGTTGATTATTGTTGTTTGTTTTACTTTTGGAACCTTAATTGATTCCATCCCCCTTCCATTTCCCCCACTGGTCATTTCCATCTCTCTCTGTCACACTCACCCATACCGCAGCACCCCCTGCCCCCGCTTCTCCCCTCCTCCACACCCCCCGCTCTGGTCCCTGATTCAATCTGTATGAGTGAGAGTTTTGGGCGGGGATATCGTACACATGTTGAGGAAGTGGGGCTGCGCTCAGCATAGGAGCTGACAGTCGGATCTGCAGCTTGGCGGCTGCTCAGTCAGAGCTGGTTGAGTCTCATCCTGGCTCCCATTTCAACCGATATTGTTCACAGTTCAGTCCATTTAGATACTGCCCCTCTATCTTGGAACTATATGTCAAAACTCCTCTCAAAAGAAAAAAATAAAACAGCCCTTGAAGCCTCTGTCCTTGTAAAATACTGCCCGATCTCCAACTTCTGTTTCCTCTCCAAAGTCCTTGAATGTGTTATCGTCTGCCATATCCATGCCGAACTTTCCCTACAATCAGGATTTAGTCCCTGCCTCAGTACTGAAACGGCTCATAGCAAAGTCACAAATGACCTTCAATGTCACTTTGGCAACGGTAGAAAATCCCTCCGCTCCCTTCTTGGCCGTTCTGCAGCCTTTGGCGCATTTTACCACAACATCCTCTTCGAATGCCTCTCCACTATCATTCAGCTGTGTGGTACTGATCGTGCCT
This sequence comes from Heterodontus francisci, assembly GCF_036365525.1. Taxonomy (NCBI): domain Eukaryota; kingdom Metazoa; phylum Chordata; class Chondrichthyes; order Heterodontiformes; family Heterodontidae; genus Heterodontus; species Heterodontus francisci. Next base: position 940,785 of record NW_027141599.1, read on the forward strand.
TGTTTTATTCCTACCTATCTGATCTTAGCCAGAGGACCACCTGAAATGGCTTTGCTTTCCATTTGCGCAACTGTTCTTTGCCCCTCCTATTTTTCATCAACATGCTGCTCCTCGGCGACATCATCCAAAAACAAATCAGTGAACATATGTATATTGAGGACACCCAACGCGACCGCTCCATCACTGTTCTCGAGCCCTCGAACTAATTTTCGGTAATATAGAAGCCATTGACTTCTAACACTACCACAACTCCTGGAAACTATCTGTTGCAGAATCATACTGTGAGCAGCCATGATGTCATATTTGAACCCCGAATGAGCCTCTGGCCAGATATCAGTGCCGTCCCGGAGACGGTCTATTTCCAGCTCCAGAAACATCTCTCAACGCCCTCCACGCCGAAGCCCATTTGCTGCAGAAATCCTCATCACTGCCTGTGATTCATCTGAAATTGACAATTCCACTGTACATTTAACTGGTCTCCCACAGACCACCGTCCATAATCTTCAGCTCATCCAAAACCCTGCTGCCATGTGCTTACTCACATCAAGTCCCATTCGCCCATCATCCCTGTGCTTGTTGACATACAATGGCTCACAGCAAAACCACGCCTCAATTTTAGGAACATAGGAACAGGAGTAGGCAATTCAGCGCGTCAATACTGCTCCGTCTTCCAATAAGATCATGGTGGATCGTCTACATCTATAACACTTTCCGGCGCTCTCCCCATATCCCTTGATATCATTATTAACCAGATATATTTTGCTTTCTGTCTAGAACATGCTAAATGATTAATCTTCCACAGCCCTCTGGTTTAGAGAATTCCAAAGTTTCACCACCCTCTGAGTGAAGACATTCTTCCTCATCTCAGTCATAAATGGGCTGCAACTTATTCTGTGACTATGTCTCCTGGATTTAGACTCAGCGCCCAGGGCAGACATCCTATCTACATTCACCCTCTCACGCCCTGCAAGAATTTTCTAAGTGTCAATAAGATCACCTCTCATTCCTCGAAACTCTAGATAGTACAGGCCCAATTTCCTCAATCTATTTCCATCACTCCGTTCCACCATCCCACAGATTATTCGAGTGAACCTCTGTTGCACACCCTCTACAGCAAGTATATCCTTCCTTAGATGAGGAGACCAAAACTGTACACAATATTCCAGGTGCGGTATCACCAAGACCCCATATAATTGCTGCAAGACTTCTTTGCTCCTGTGCTGAAAACCACTTGTGATGATGGCCAAAACGCCATTTGCCTTCTTATTTGTTGCTGCATGTGCATGCTAGTTTATAGTGATTCGAGACATGTTCTTTCAACATCAACAATTCCAAACCTTCCATCATTTAAGAAATGCCAACCATTTCTGTTTTTGTACCAAAGTGGATAACTTCACACTTATTCACATTAGATCCCATCTGCCATGTTGTTGCCCATTCACTCAGCCTGTCCAGGACACCGAAACCTCCCTGCATCCTGCTCAAACCTGATACTTCCAACTAGTTTTGTGTAATCAGAAATTTTGGGAATATTACGTTCAGTCTCGATATCCAAATCATTTATATAGATTGTGAACAGCACTGATCCTTTCTATACACCACTAGTAACATCCTGCCATCCTGAGAATGACACCTTGTTCCTCATGCCTCATTTATGCTAGTACTGTTCGGGAGGGTTTAAACTAGTTTGGGAGGGGGATGGGAACCGGACTTGTAGTCCAGGGACCAGTGGGTCCACTCAGAAAGACAAAGAGTGTAGTGAGGTATTGGGGAAGGTAGCACTGTCGCAGAGGACAGATGGGCACGGAGAAGGGTTAAAGTGCGTATACTTCAACGCAAGAAGCATCAGGAATAAGGTGAGTGAATTGAAGGCGTGGATGGGCACTTGGGACTACGATGTTGTGGCCATCACTGAAACGTGGATAGGTGAGGGGGAGGAATGGTTCTTGGAGGTACCTGGTTCTAGATGTTTTCATAAGATTAGGAATGGTGGTAAAAGAGGTGGGGGGGGGTGGCATTGTTAGTTAGAAATAGTGTAACAACTGCTGAAAGAATTTTCGAGGAGGATCTGCCGACTGAGGCACTGTGGGTTGAGGTCAGGAACAGGAAAGGAGCAGTCACCTTGATGGGAGTTTTCTATCGGCCCCCCAATAGCAGCAGGGAGGTGGAAGAGCAGATTGGGAAACAGATTTTGGAAAGGAGCAGAAGTCACAGGGTAGTAATTATGGGGGATTTCAACTTCCCAAATATTGATTGGCAACTCTTTAGATCGAATAGTTTGGATGGGGTAGTGTTTGTGCAGTATGTCCAGGAAGCTTTTCTGACTCAGTATGTAGACTGCCCGACCAGAGGGGAGGCAATATTGGATTTGGTACTAGGTAATGAACCAGGGCAAGTGATAGAGCTGTTGGTGGGCGAGCACTTTGGAGATAGTGATCACAATTCTGTAGCATTCACTGTGGTAATGGAGAGGGATAGGTATGTGCAACAGGGCAAGGTTTACAATTGGGGGAAGGGTAGATATGATGCTGTCAGGCAGGAACTGAGGAGCATAAGTTGGGAGCATATGCTGGCAGGGAAGGGCACGGTCGAAATGTGGAACTTTTTCAAGGAGCAGATAGTAGGGGCCATTGATAAGCATGTCCCTGTCAGACAGGGAAGGGATGGTCATGTGAGGGAACCGTGGTTGACAAGAGAGGTTGAGAGTCTTGTTAGGAAGAAGAAGGATGCGTATATAAGGTTGAGGAAAAAGGGCACAGGCATAGCTCTGGAGGGATACAAGATGGCCAGGAAGGATCTGAAGAAAGGGATTAGGAGAGCTAAGAGAGGGCATGAAAAATGCTTGGCGGGTAGGATAAAAGAAAACCCCAAGGCCTTTTACGCGTATGTCAGAAATATGAGGATGACTAGGGGGACCGTAGGTCCGGTCAAGGACAATAGCGGGAGACTGTGTGTTGAGCCGGAAGAGATAAGTGAGGTTTTGAATGAGTACTTCTCTTCGGTATTTACGAATGAGAAGGGGTGTATTACTGAAGAGGACGGTGTGAAACAGACTGGTAAGCTCGAGGAAGTGCTCGTTAGGAGGGAAGATGTGTTGGGGTTTTTGAATAACTTGAAGATAGACAAGTCTCCCGGGCCTGACGGGGTATATCCAAGGATGTTATGGGAAGCAAGGGATGAAATTGCAGAGCCGCTGGCAATGATCTTTTCATCTTCTCTGTTGACGGGGGTGGTACCAGGTGATTGGAGGGTGGCAAATGTTGTGCCCCTGTTCAAGAAAGGGAATAGGAACAACCCTGGGAATTACAGGCCAGTTAGTCTTACTTCGGTGGTAGGCAAGTTGATGGAAAAGGTGCTGAGGGATAGGATTTCTGAGCATCTGGAAAGACACTGCTTGATTCGGGACAGTCAGCACGGTTTTGTGAGGGGTAGGTCTTGCCTCACAAGCCTGATTGAATTCTTTGAGCAGGTGACCAAGCAAGTGGATGAGGGTAAACCAGTGGATGTGGTGTACATGGATTTTAGTAAGGCATTTGATAAGGTCCCCCATGGTAGACTTATGGAGAAAGTCAGGAGGCATGGGATAGTGGGGAATGTGGCCAGTTGGATTAAGAATTGGCTAACTGATAGAAGGCAGAGAGTGGTCTTAGATGGTAAATACTCAGCCTGGAGCCCAGTTACCAGTGGCGTGCCACAGGGATCAGTTCTGGGTCCTCTCCTGTTTGTGATTTTTATTAACGACTTGGATGAGGAAGTCGAAGGGTGGGTCAGTAAATTTGCAGATGATACAAAGGTTGGTGGAGTTGTGGATACCGAGGAGGGCTATTGTCGTCTGCAAAGGGACTTGGATAGGTTGCAGTGCTGGGCTGAAAAGTGGCAGATGGAGTTTAACCCTGAAAAGTGTGAGGTCGTCCATTTTGGAAGGACAAACACGAATGCAAAATACTGGGTTAACGGTAGGGTTCTTGGGCATGTGGAGGAGCAGAGAGACCTTGGGGTCTATGTGCATAGATCGTTGAAAGTTGCAACTCAAGTGGATAGGGCTGTGAAGAAGGCATATGGGGTGTTAGCGTTCATTAGCAGAGGGATTGAATTTAAGAGCCGTGAGGTGATAATGCAGCTGTACAGGACCTTGGTAAGGCCTCATTTGGAGTACTGTGTGCAGTTCTGGTCGCCTCATTTTAGGAAGGATGTGGAAGCCTTGGAGAGGGTGCAGAGGAGATTTACCAGGATGTTGCCTGGAATGGAGAATAAGTCTTACGAGGAAAGGCTGAACATTATAGGCCTCTTCTCATTAGAACGGAGAAGGATGAGGGGTGACATGATAGAGGTTTATAAGATGATCAGGGGAATAGATAGGGTAGACAGTCAGAAACTTTTTCCCCGGGTGGAGCAAAGCGTTACAAGGGGTCATAAATTTAAGGTGAAGGGTGGGAGATATAAGGGGGATGTCAGGGGAAGGTTCTTTACCCAGAGAGTGGTCGGGGCATGGAATGCCTTGCCTGCGGAAGTTGTTGAGTCAGAAACTTTAGGGACTTTCAAACGGCTTTTAGATAGGTATATGGATAAAGGAGAATGATGGGGTATAGATTAAATTGTCCTTGACAGAGGACAAAGGATCGGCACAACATCGTGGGCCGAAGGGCCTGTTCTGTGCTGTATTTTTCTATGTTCTATGTTCTATGCCTGTTAGCCAATTATCAATGCATACTATTATATTATCCCCAATCCCATAAACTCAAATAGTTTTTACTAACCACCTGCGTGGGTCCAAATCAAAAGCCTTCTGAAAATCCAAATACATCACACACACTCGTTCTTCTTTATCTATGCTATAAAGAACATCCTCAAAACACTCCATCAGGATTGTTAAATGCGATTTCCCTTCCACAAATCCATGTTGACTCTGCCAATCGTATCATAATTTTCTCAGCGTCCAGCTATCCCATCCTTTATAATACATTCTACCATTATCCCTACTACTGAAGTCAAACTAACAGGTTTGTAATTCCCTGTGTTCTCTCTCCCTCTTTTCTTAAGTATTATAGTTAACTTGCTACTTTCCAGTCTCCAGAACCTTTCCAGTATCTACAGAATTTTGAAAGATAACCGCCAATGCATTCACTATCTCGATAGCCATCGCCTTCAAAACTCTGGGATGTAGCGTATCTGGTCCAGGGTAAAGGCCTCTTCGGGTATATAATTGAAACCCCCCGACCCGGGCGCGGCTTGACCACATCCAACCGGAACTCGACCCAGGCGTGAGAACTTTAACTTTTTGCACCTGACCCGACCCGACCCGACGATCATAATAAAGTTAATGATTTCAAACAGGCTATTGTGTTCCACCTTATCCCAATGTCGGGGGGAGGGGGGGCGGGAGACGGTGTGTGAGCCATGCCATGAGGGTTTGAACATTAGCAAAACAGAGGCCAATGATCTTTTTCACAGTGCGATTCCTAAGCTCAGTGAATTCAATTCAGAGAGATTGATCTGCTTGCTCTCCACCTCCCTTTTTAAATAGTGGGGGTACATTAACTATCCTCCAGTCTGTAGGAACTGTTCCAGAGTTGATAGAACCTTTGAACGAACGAAGAACGAAGAACAAAGAAGAACGAAGAAAATTACAGCACAGGAACAGGCCCTTCGGCCCTCCAAACCTACGCCGATCCAAACCCTCTATCTAAACCTGTCGCCTATTTTCTAAGGGTATGTATCTCTTTACTTCCTGCCCATTCATGTAACTGTCTAGATACATCTTAAAAGATGCTATCGTGCCCGCGTCTACCACCTCCACTGGCAATGCGTTCCAGGCACCCACCACCCTCTGCGTAAAGCACTTTCCACGCATATCCCCCCTAAACTTTTCCCCTTTCACTTTGAACACGTGTCCCCTTGTAATTGAATCCCCCACTCTGGGAAAAAGCTTCTTGCTATCCACCCTGTCTATACCTCTCATGATTTTGTACACCTCAATCAGGTCCCCCCTCAACCTTCGTCTTTCTAATGAAATTAATCCTAATCCACTCAACCTCTCTTCGTAGCTAGCGCCCTCCATACCAGGCAACATCCTGGTGAACCTCCTCTGCACCCTCTCCAAAGCATCCACATCCTTTTGGTAATGTGGCGACCAGAACTGCACGCAGTATTCCAAATGTGGCCGAACCAAAGTCCTATACAACTGTAACATGACCTGCCAACTCTTGTACTCAATACCCCGTCCGATGAAGGAAAGCATGCCGTATGCCTTCTTGACCACTCTATTGACCTGCGTTGCCACCTTCAGGGAACAATTGACCTGACACCCAAATCTCTCTGGACATCAATTTTCCCCAGGACTTTTCCATTTACTGTATAGTTCACTCTTGAATTGGATCTTCCAAAATGCATCACCTCGCATTTGCCCTGATTGAACTCCATCTGCCATTTCTCTGCCCAACTCTCCAGTCTATCTATATTCTGCTGTACTCTCCGACAGTCCCCTTCACTATCTGCTACTCCACCAATCTTAGTGTCGTCTGCAAACTTGCTGATCAGACCACCTATACTTTCCTCCAAATCATTTATGTATATCACAAACAACAGTGGTCCCAGCACGGATCCCTGTGGAACACCACTGGTGACACGTCTCAATTTTGAGGAACTCCCTTCCACTGCTACTAACTGTCTCCTGTTGCCCAGCCAGTTCTTTATCCATCTAGCTATGACACGCTGGACCCCATGCGCCTTCACTTTCTCCATCAGCCTGCCATGGGGAACCTTATCAAACGCCTTACTGAAATCCATGTATACGACATCTGCAGCCTTTCCCTCATCAATCAACATTGTCACTTCCTCAAAGAATTCTATTAAGTTGGTAAGACATGACCTCCCCTGCACAAAACCATGTTGCCTATCACTGATAAGCCCATTTTCTTCCAAATGGGAATATATCCTATCCCTCAGTATCTTCTCCAGCAGCTTCCCTACCACTGACGTCAGGCTCACCGGTCTATAATTACCTGGATTATTGCTGCTACCCTTCTGAAACAAGGGGACAACATTAGCAATTATCCAGTCCTCCAGGACCTCACCCGTGTTTAAGGATGTTGCAAAGATATCTCTCAAGGCCCCAGCTATTTCCTCTCTCGCTTCCCTCAGTAACCTGGGATAGATTCCATCCGGACCTGGGGACTTGTCCACCTTAATGCCTTTTAGAATACCCAACATTTCCTCCCTCCTTATGCCGACTTGACCGAGATTAATCAAACATCTGTCCCAACCTCAACATCCGTCATGTCCCTCTCCTCGGTGAATACCGATGCAAAGTACTCATTTAGAATCTCACCCATTTTCGCTGACTCCATGCATAACTTTCTTCCTTTGTCCTTGAGTGGGCCAGTCCTTTCTCTAGTTACCCTATTGCTCCTTATATATGAATAAAAGGCTTTGGGATTTTCCTTAACCCTGTTTGCTAAAGATATTTTATGACCCCTTTTAGCCCTCTTAATTCCTCGTTTCAGATTGCGCCTACAATCCCGATATTCTTTCAAAGCTTCGTCTTTCTTCAGCCTCCTAGACCTTATGCATGCTTCCTTTTTCCTCTTAGCTAGTCTCACAATTTCACCTGTCATCCATGGTTCCCTAATCTTGCCATTTCTATCCCTCATTTTCACAGGAACACGTCTCTCCTGCACGCAAATCAACCTCTCTTTGAAAGCCTCCCACATAACAAATGTGGATTTACCTTCATACAGCTGCTCCCAATCTACGTTCCCCAGCTCCTGCCGAATTTTGGTATAGTTGGCCTTCCCCCAATTTAGCAGCCTTCCTTTAGAACCACTCTCGTCTTTGTCCATGAGTATTCTAAAACTTACGGAATTGTGATCACTATTCCCCAAGTAGTCCCATACTGAAACGTCAACCACCTGGCCCGGCTCATTCCCCAACACCAGGTCCAGTATGGCTCCTTCCCGAGTTGGACTATTTACATACTGCTCTAGAAAACCCTCCAGGATGCTCCTTACAAATTCTGCTCCATCTAGACCAATAACACTAAGTGAATCCCAGTCAATGTTGGGAAAATTAAAATCTCCTATCACCACCACCCTGTTGCTCCTATATCTTTCCATAATCTGTTTACATATTTGTACCTCTATCTCACGCTCGCTGTTGGGAGGCCTGTAGTACAGACCCAACATTGTTACCGCACCATTCCTATTTCTGAGTTCTGCCCATATTGCCTCACAGCTCGAGTCCTCCATAGTGCCTTCCTTCAGCACAGCTGTGATTTTCTCTTTGACCAGTAATGCAACTCCTCCACCCCTTTTACCTCCCTCTCTATACCGCCTGAAGCATCGGTATCCTGGGATATTTAGTTGCCAATCATGCCCTTCCCTTAACCAAGTCTCAGTAATAGCAATGACATCATACTCCCAGGTACTAATCCAAGCCCTAAGTTCATCTGCCTTACCTACTGCACTTCTTGCATAAAAACAAATACACCTCAGACCACCAGTCCCTTTGCTTTCATCATCTGCTCCCTGCCTACTCTTTCCCTTAGTCACGCTGACTTCATTATCTCGTTCCTTACAGGCTTTAGTTACTACCTCCTTACTCTCCACTGACCTCATTTGGTTCCCATCCCCCTGCCACATTACTTTAAACCCTCCCCAACAGCGTTAGCAGAAGCTCCCCCAAGGACATTGGTTCCAGTCCGGCCCACGTGTAGACCGTCCAATTTGTCATCGTCCCACCTCACCCAGAACCGGTCCCAATGTCCCAAAATTCTGAACCCCTCCCTCCTGCAACATCTCTCAAGCCACGCATTCATCCTGACTATTCTTTCATTTCTACTCTGACTATCACGTGGCACTGGTAGCAATCCTGAGATTACTACCTCTCAGGTCCTACTTTTTAACTTGGCTCCTAACTCCCTAAATTCTGCTTGTAGGACCTCATCCCGTTTTTTACCTATATCATTGGTGCCTATGTGCACAACGACAACTGGCTGTTCACCCTCCCCCATCAGAATGTTCTGCAGCCGATCTGAGACATCCCTGATTCGTGCACCTGGGAGGCAACATACCATTCGGGAGTCTCGTTTTCGACCACAGAACCGCCTATCTACTCCCCTTACAATCGAATCCCCTATGACTATAGCACTTCCACTCTTTTTTCCGCCCTTCTGAACAGCAGAGCCAGCCACGGTGCCATGAACCTGGCTACTGCTGCCTTCCCCTGGTGAGCCATCTCCCTCAAAGTATCCAAAACGGTATACCTGTTGGAGGGAGATGACCGCAGGGGACACCTGAGCTGCCTTCCAGCTCTTTCTCTGCCTTTTGGTCACCCATTGCCTTTCTCCCACAGCAATCCTAATCTGCGGTGTGACCAGTTCGCTAAACGTGCTATACACTACCTCCTCAGCATCGCAGATGCTTCAAAGTGAGTCCATCCGCAGATCCAGAGCCGTCATGCGGTCTAACAAGAGCTGCAGCTGGACACACTTTCTGCACGTGAAGTAGTCAGGGACATCAGCCATGTCCCTGACCTCCCACATTGAGCAAGAGGAGCATGTCACGGGTCTGAGATCTCCTGCCATTTTTAATCTTAAGCTTAAACTTTTAACCGGCCCAAATATATGGGGTTTTACTTACCCAGCAGCCCCCTGAAGATGACCACCAATGCATCCACTATTTCTAGGGCCACTTCCTTAAATTCTCTGATATGCAGACCATCAGGCCCTGGGAATTTATCGGCCTTCAATCCCATCATTTTCTCCAACACCATTTCTCTACTAATACTGATTTCTTTCAGTTCCTCTCCTTCACTAAGCCCTGTGTTTCCCAACATTTCTGTTCTGATATTTGTGTTAAATGAAAAAGGAACGAAAAGTTTTTAACCAATCACATGATGAAAAAAAAAGAGAAATAGAAAAAGCCTTACCTTATCTACACACCACCGAGTCCGTTTATTTTGGTTAGAGGAGCAGGGCTGGTGGGAGACACTACAGGTGTAGTGTCTCGGGTTCAGAAAGGGCCCAAATATATCGGTTTTTACTTACCCAGCAGCCCCCTGGTCTCCGCCGAAAACCAAAAGAAATTAAGTTTACTTTAAACTGACCTTCCCAGCTGCTCACTCGCTCACAGTCTCTGCTCCTGAAAACACTGCTGCAATGAAAGGCAAGTTATTTTAAACGGCCCAAATATATAGGGTTTTACTTACCCAGCAGCTCCCTGGTCTCCGCCGAAAACAAAATGAAATTAAGTTTACTTTAAACTGACCTTCCCAGCTGCTCACTCGCTCGCACTCTCTGCTCCCGAAAAAGCTGCTGCAATGAAAGGTAAGTTATTTTAAACGGCCCAAATATATAGAGTTTACTTACCCAGCAGCTCCCTGGTCTCCGCCGAAAACAGAAAGAAATTAAGTTTACTTTAAACTGACCTTCCCAGCTGCTCACTCGCTCGCACTCTCTGCTCCCGAAAACACTGCTGCACTGAAAGGCAAGTTATTTTAAACGGCCCAAATATATAGAGTTTACTTACCCAGCAGCTCCCTGGTCTACGCCGAAAACAGAAAGAAATTAAGTTTACTTTATACTGACCTTCCCAGCTGCTCACTCGCTCGTACTCTCTGCTCCCGAAAACACTGCTGCAATGAAAGGCAAGTTATTTTAAACGGCCCAAATATATCGGGTTTTACTTACCCAGCAGCTCCCTGGTCTCCGCCGAAAACAAAAAGAAATTAAGTTTACTTTAAACTCACCGTCCCAGCTGCTCATTCGCTCGCACACTCTGCTCCCGAAAACACTGCTACAATGAAAGGCAAGTTATTTTAAACGGCCCAAATATATAGGGCTTTACTTACCCAGCATCCCCCTGGTCTCCGCCGAAAACAAAAAGAAATTCAGTTTACTTTAAACTGACCTTCCCAGCTGCTCACTCGCTCGCACTCTTTGCTCCCGAAAAAACAGCTGCAATGAAAGACAAGTTATTTTAAACAGCCCAAATATATAGGGTTTTACTTACCCAGCAGCCCCCTGAATATGACCACAAATGCATCCACTATTTCGAGGGCCACTTCCTTAAGTTCTCTGATATGCAGACCATCAGGCCCTGGGAATTTATCGGCCTTCAATCCCATCATTTTCCCCAACACTATTTCTCTACTAATACTGATTTCTTTCATTTCCTCTCCTTCACAAAGCCATGTGTTTCCCAACATTTCTGTTCTGATATTTGTGTCCTCATTTGTAAATGCAGAACCAAAGTGTGCATTTGGTTGGTCAGCCATTTAATTAATCCCCATAATAAATTCCCCTGGTTCTGACTTGAATGGACCTACATTTGTCTTCACCAATCTTTTTCTCTTCACATACCGAAAGAAACTTTTACAGTCCGTTTTTATGTTCCCCGCAAGATTGCTCTCGGACTGTATTTTCCCCTTCTTAATCAATCCCTTGTTCCTCCTTTGCTGAATTCTAAACAGCTCCCAATCCTCAGGACTGTTGTGTTTCCTGGCGCATTTTTATGCCTCTTCGTTGGATCTAATGCTATCTCTAATTTCCCTTGTAAATCATGGCTTGGCTACCTTTCCCGTTTTACCTTTGCACCAGACATGGATAAACAATTGTTGCAATTCATCTATCCGCTCTTTAAATGTTTGTCATTGCCTATCCACCGTCATCCCTTCAAGTAACGTTTCTCAATCCATCATAGCCAACTCCCGCCTCATACCTTTGTAGCTTCCTTTATGAAGATTCTGGATCCTTGTCTCAGAATCAACTATGTCACTCTCCATCTTGATGAAGAAGTCTATCATATTGTGGTCGCTCGTCCCCAAGGGGTTTTGCACCACTAGATTGTCAATTATTCCACTCTCATTACACAATACCCAGTCTGGATGGCCTTGTCTCTAGTTAGTTCCACTTCGTATTGGCCCAGAAAGCAATCCCGTATACAATCCAACAGTTCTTCCTCGATTTTGACTAATCTGATTTGCCAAGCTATATGCAGAATAAATTCACCCATATTTTCAAATGCAACTCTAATTTCCTGTTTAATGCCGTTCGCAACATCACCAGTTTGGGGGCCTAGATAGAACCCTCACTGACGTTTTTCTGCCAGTTAGTGTTTCTCAGCTCTACCCATACAGATTCCCCAGCGTCAGAGCTAATAACCTTCCTCACTATTGCGCTAATTTCCTCTTTAACCATCTCCACCTGCTCGTGTCCCTGTCTCACTGCAGTTACTGTCCCCTCTCACCATCTCCATCAGCTCCTGTCCCTGTCTCACTGCATTTTATGCTCCCCCTCACACCCTCGCCATCTCCATCTGCTTGTGTCTCTGTCTCACAGTAGTTACTGTGCCCACTTTTGCCTTCTCCATCTGCTGGTGTCCCTGTCGCACTGCTGATATTGCCCCAACACATCTCCATCTGCTGGTGTGCCTGTCTCACTGCAGTTTCTGCCCCCTTTCTCCATCGCCACCTTCTGGTGTTCCTTTCTCACTGCAGTTACTGGCATCCTCCCACCATCTCCATCTGCTGGTACACCTGTCTGACGGCAGTTACTTTTCTTCCTCTAACAATCTCCATCAGCTGATGCCCACATGCCACTGCTGTAACTGCCCCCGTCACAATCTCCATCTGCTAGTGTCCCGGTCTCACTGCAGTTTCTGATCCTCTCACCATCTCACAATCACTCTGATTTGCAGCTTTGTCCATTTTGCTCTGCGCCCATGGTGAGTTTAGTTGAATCCAGATTTGCAGCAATGACAACCTTTGAGAAACCATTTATGAATCTTCTGCAGCGCACGTCGTGCCTCAATGGGTCAGATTATCAATAAAATATATTAACAATTTAAGATGATGGGGTAGAATGCCACATACCCATGTTGCTAATGACACATAGCTAGGCAGCATTGAGAGAAGTGTAGCTGGAAGCAGACGTCTTTAAAGCGGATACTTGGACCGCCGGTAGGTCTGAATGCAGTGGCGAGCTCGCTGTACAATGTGGCCCTGGGGATCCTGCCACCTCCCATGCGGCTCACATGGCCAAGCCATCTCAAGCGCCGCTGACTCAGTAGTGTGCATAAGCTGTGGATGTTGACCGCCTCGAGGACTACTGTGTTGGAGATGCGGTCCTGCCACCTGATGCCAAGGATTCACCGGAGGCAGCGAAGATGGAATGAATTGAGACTTCGCTTTTGGCTGACATACGTTGTCCAGGCTTCGCTACTGGAGAGCAAGGTACTGAGGACACAGGCTTGATATACTCTGACTTTTGTGTTCTGTGTCAGTGCACAATTTTCCCACACTCTCTTGGCCAGTTTGGACATAGCAGTGGAAGCCTTTCCCATGTGCTTGTTGATTTCTGCATCGAGATACAGGTTACTGGTGATAGTTGCGCCTAGGTAGGTGAACACTTGAACCACTTCCAGAGCGTGGTCGCCAATATTGATGGATGGAGCATTTCTGACGTCCTGTCCCATGATGTTCGTTTTCTTGAGGCTGATGGTTAGTCCAAATTCGTTGCAGGCAGCCGCAAACCTATCGATGAAACTCTGCAGACACTCTTCAGTGTGAGATGTTAATGCAGCATCGTCAGCAAAGCGGAGTTCCCTGATGACGATTTTCCTTACTTTAGTCTTAGCTCTTCGGCGGGCAAGGTTGAACAACCTGCCACCTCATTAAACCCCATTGGTCTTTTCTCTTAATGTTTCCTTCATTATTTGTGCCAGCTATTCCTCATGTCACATCTCAGTGAAGCCTCTTGTCAATGAATATTATGGAAAAGGTACCATCTCAATGCAAGTTATTGCTAACATTCATGACAATTTGTTAATAATTATCCACTAGATGAGCAACAGCAGATGAATCAAAAGAAATTATCATACTTGACATTTCTGATCGGGTTCTTTGAGGAGGTAATAGACATGGTAGATGGGGAACTTCCCTAGATGGAATCTAGGCACTATATGACTATGACATAGCTTTACGTTGTGGGGTGATAGATATAGGACAGATGTCAGACGTAGTTTCTTTGCTCAGAGAGTAGTAGGGGCGTGGAACGCCTTGCTTGCAACAGTAGTAGACTCTCCAACATTAAGGGCATTTAAGTGGTCATTGGATAGACATATGGATGAAAATGGAATATTGTAGGTCAGATGTTTTCACAGGTCGGCGCAACATCGAGGGCCGAAGGTCCTGTACTGCGCTGTAATGTTCTATGTTCTATGAATGAGAGGTGCTCTCATTGAAACTTACACAATTCTTACAGGGCATGACAGAGCAGATGCCGTTTGGATGTTTCCTCTGGCTGGTGAGGCAAGAACAGTCTCAGAGTATGGGGAAGGCCATTTAAGACTGGGTGAGGAGAAACCTCTTTACTCAGAAGGTTGTGAATCTGTGAAATTCTCTCACCCAGGGGGCTGCGTAGATCAAACAGTGATTATGTTCAAGACAGAACTTTCTGCTTTTATTCCTGGTGAAATATGGACACTTTTGATGAAACGCAGTTCAGGAAACGTGTCATTTGCTTTTCACAAGCTTTTGAGGTTGCCTCACAAAACACTGGCAGCAGTGGAATTCTTACCCACGTCCCTAATGGGACTGAAGCCTAAATGCAACGCCTTGGACCACTCGGCCGTGCTACCACATGAAAGCGAATTTTACGAGTTGGCTGACAGTTTAAAGTAGTGGGACCGCGAATCCATTGACCTCTGCTCGCATTGTTTTGAATTTAACCCTCATCATTACTGTATTACAGGATAGCTGTGTTTTACATTTCTCCAACACGTGAAAGAATCTTGCATCCGAGTCTCATTATTCCGTGGGTGGGGTTGTGGTCTATACTTGGGTATTGGTTACATTGCTGTCTTACTGTGTTTGCTCAAAGCTGCAAAGTCCTCATAATTGGATGTGTCACAGTTTTGCAGCCCCTCAGTCCAAGGCTCATCCTGAACTTGGCCTCAGAGCACAGTTTCACAGTGGAGCTGAGCCACTGCGGCCTGTTGTGCCTCCACAGGCAGATCGCTTGCGGTCGAGGATCAGATGCGGGCCTGTGTTATGGAAATTGCAGGGAAAAGGAAGGGGCACCAGATAGTTTCAGCGGGGAATTGAGCAATTTCCTTCACAACTTCAGTGGTCCCTTTAAAGACCTTGTGTTCATAAATGGAATGAAAAATTTTGTGTTCACACACGGCAAACTCCCAGCTTCTCAGACATTTGCCGAAGTGTCACTGAAACTGAACAAGAAACTTGCTGACACCCTCCAGCCCCAGGCGCTGTGTGACATCTTCGGGGCCGAGACACTGGTGCCCATTCTCGGGGCTCAGACACTGTTTCACAATCTCGTGGCCCATAAATCTTAACCACATCCTCGGAGGCAAGGCGCAGTGTCACATCCTCGGCGACCAACAGTAGCTTACATCCTTGTATTCCAGAAACCAGTTCACACCTCTGGGTCCAAACGCTACTTCACATCCTCGGTGCTCAGAAATTGCCTGATATCCTCGGGACCGGGGCACCCTGATAGATTCAGCCCGCTTTATGAGGGTTAAAACAAGGATAACGTTCCAAGCAACCCTGATGCTTTTTCAATGCGAGAAGTATAACAGGGAAGGCAGATGAACTTAGCGCTTGGATTAGTACTTGGAAATATGATGTTGTTGCTATGACAGAGACTTGGTTGAGAGAAGGGCAGGATTGGCAGCCAAATTTTCCAGGCTTTAGAAGCTTCAGGCGGGTTAGAGGGGCATGTAAAAGGGGTGGGAGAGTTGCATTACTGGTTCAGGAGAATATCACAGCTGTACTGCGAGACGACACCTCAGAGGGGTCATGCGAGGCAATATGGGTGGAGCTCAGGAATAGGGAGGGTGCAGTCATGATGTTGGGGGTTTACTACAGTCCTCCCAACAGCCAATGCCAGGTGGAGGAGCAGATATGCAGACAGATTTTGCAAAGATGTAAAGTTAACTGGGTTGTTGTGGTGGGTGATTTTAACTTACCCGATATTGACTGGGACTCACTTAGTGCTAGGGGTTTGGATGGGGCAGAATTTGTGAGGAGCATCCAGGAGGGCTTCTTGAAACAGTATGTAGATAGTCCAACTAGATATGGTGCCATTCTGGACCTGGTATTGGGAAATGAGCCCGGCCAGGTGGTCGAAGTTTCAGTGGGGGAGCATTTCGGAAGCAGTGACCATAATTCCATAAGATTTAAGGTACTTGTGGATGAGGATAAGAGTAGTCCTCAGGTGAAGGTGCTAAACTGGGAGAAGGCTAATTATAACAATATTAGGCAGGAAATGAAGAAGTTAGATTGGGGGCGGGTTTTTGAGGGTAAATCAACATCTGACATGTGGGAGTCTTTCAAACGTTAGCTGATTAGAATCCAGGATCAGCATGTTCCTGTGTGGAAGAAAGACACGTGTGGCAAGTTTCGGGAAGCTTAGATAAAGAGCAAGAGGGTACCCAGGGAAAGGGTTGGCCCACTCAAGGACAGAGATGGGAATCTATGTGTGGAGCCAGAGGAAATGGGCGAGGTGCTAAATGAGTATTTTGCATCAGTATTCACCAAAGAGAAGGACTTGGTGGATGATGAGCCTAGGGAAGGAAGTACAGAAAGTCTCAGACATCTCATTATCAAAAAGGAGGAGGTGTTGGGTGTCTTGCACAGCATTAAGGTAGATAAGTCCCCAGGGCCTGATGGGATCTACCCTGGAATACTGAGGGAGGCAAGGAAAGAAATTGCTTTGGCCCTGACAGAAATCTTTGCATTCTCATTGGCTACAGGTGAGCTCCCAGAGGACTGACGAATAGCCAATGTTTTTCCTTTGATTAAAGAATGGTGGCAAGGATAATCCAGAAAATTATAGGCCGGTGAGCCTTACGTCAGTGGTAGGGAAACTATTAGAGAGGATTCATCGGGACAGGAGTTACTCCCATTTGGAAACAAACGAACTTATTAGCGAGAGACCGCACGGATTTTTGAAGGGGAGGTCGTGTCTTACTAATTTGATTGAGTTTTTTGAGGAAGTGACGAAGATGATTGATGAGGGAAGGGCGGAGGATGTTGTCTATATGGACTTTAGTAAAGCCTTTGACAAAGTCCCGCATGGCAGACTGGTGCAAAAGGTGAAGTCACACGGGATCAGAGGTGAGCTGGCAAGATGGATACAGAACTGGCTCGGTCATAGAAGACAGAGGGTAACAGTGGATGGGTGTTTTTCTGAATAGAGGGATGTGATTCGTGGTGTTCCGCAGGGATCAGTGCTGGGACCTTTGCTGTTTGTAGTATATATAAAAGATTTGGAGGAAAATGTAGCTGGTCTCATTAGTAAGTTTGCGGACGACACAAAGGTTGGTGGAGTTGTGGATAATGATGAGGACTGTCAGAGGATACAGCAGGATATAGATCGGTTCGAGACTTGGGCAGAGGAATGGCAGATGGAGTTTAATCCGGACAAATGTGAGGTAATGCATTTTGGAAGGTCTCATGTAGGTGGGAGGTAGACAGTAAATGGCAGAAACCTTAGGAGTATTGACAGGCAGAGAGGTCTGGGCGTACATGTCCACTGGTCACTCAAAGTGGCAACGCAGGTGGATAAGGTAGTCAAGAAGGCTTATGGCTTGCTTGCCTTCATCGGTCGGGGCATAGAGTATAAAAATAGGCAAGTCATGTTGTAGCTGGACAGAACCTTAGTTAGACCACACTTAGAATATTGAGTGCAATTCTGGTCGCCACACTACCAGAAGGACGTGGAGGCTTTGGTGGGAGCAGAGGAGGTTTACCAGGATGTTGGATGGTCTGGAGGGCATTAGCCATGAGGAGAGGTCGGAAAAACTCGGATTGTTTTCACTGGAACGACGGAGGTGGAGGGCCGACATGATAGAGGTTTACAAAGTTATGAGCGGCATGGACAGAGTGGATATTCAGAAGCTTTTTCCCAGGGTGGAAGAGTCAGTTACTAGGGGACATAGGTTTAAGGTGCGAGGGGCAAAGTTTAGAGGGGATGTGCGAAGCAAGTTTTTTACACAGAGGGTGGTGAGTGCCTGGAACTTGCTGCCAGGGGAGGTGGTGGAAGCTGATATGATAGCGACGTTTAAGGGACATCTTGACAAATGTATAAATTGGAAGGGAATAGAGGGATATCGGCCCCGGAAGTGCAGAAGGTTTAGGCAGGCATCAAGATCGGTGCAGGCTTGGAGGACCGAATGGCCTGTTCCTGTGCTGTACTGTTCTTTGTTCTTTGAATCTGCTTCCACCAGCCATGCAGGCAGCGCATTCGAGATCACAACAACTAACAGTGTTAACAAAGTAAATCCTCAGCTCCTTTCTCACTGTCTCTTTGTCCAATTATTGTCAAGAGCTGGAAGTTGAGAGTGGAATCAATAAAATGTTTCAGCCAGCACGGACATGATGGGCTGAATGGCCTCCTACTATGCAAAAATGTTTGTATGTTCCTATATTCAATCTTCGTCCTCTGGTACAGATTGAGGGGGAAGGTGAGAGAGAGAGCAGATAGTGACAGATGGAGAAATTGAGAAGCAGAGAGCCTTTTTCTCCCACGTTGGCCTTGGAGTTATTTAGAAAATAAAAGGGAAATGATTTGCTTTTTGAAGGTGAGCTTAAAACCTGAACAAAATGCTTTCAAGACCCAGTGGTTATGTGAACTCACAGCCTCTCATTTACAAGACCAGCTCTAAACCCTGAGTTATGGAGCCACCTGAGCCCCAGTACTGGACATTCTCCAGTTAGTGCTGCATGTTCGAAAAATCATGTGCATGTCAGTTAAGCAATGATTGTCACAGAATCACGGAATTTTTGCAGCACAGAAGGAGGCCATTCTACCCATCGTGTCTTTGCTGGCACTCCGAACGACCAATTAACCTAGTACCAGTGCCCCAACTTCTCCCCATAACACTACACCTTCTTCCATTTCGCAAAGCAATCAAATTAACTCTTGATTGCCTCAATTGAACCTGCCTCCACCACATTGTAAGGCAGAGCATTGTGGAGATACGAGAATAACAGACCCACCCAGTCACTCTCCCTGTGTAGATACTAAAATAACCGACCCATTCAGAGAATTTCCCTGTGGAGAAACTATAATAACAGACGCACTCAGTCACTCTCCCTGTGCAGACACTATAATAAGAGACCCACTCAGACGCTCTCTCTGCGTGGACACTAGAATAACAGACCCACCCTGTGATTCTCCCTGTGTAGATAATAAAATAACAGACCCATTCAGCGAATTTCTCTGTGGAGATACTGTAATAACAGACCCACCCAGTCACTCTCCCTGTGTAGATACTAAAATAACAGACCCACTCAATTACGCTCCCTTTGCAGACACTATAATAACAGGGTCACTCAGTGACTCTGCCTGTTGAGATATGATAAAAACAGACCAACTCATGACACTCACTGCAGGGATATTAAAATAATAGCTCCACTCAGTTATTCTCACTGTGAAAATACTGTAATAACAGGCTCACTTCGTCACACTCCCAGGGGAAATAATGTAATTACAGACACACTCACAGAGTCTCACCGTAGCGATACTATAATAACATATCCAATCGGTGACTCTCTCCATGCAGATTTTATAATTACAGACTCACTCAGTGGCTCTCCCTGTGGAGATATTATAATAACAGATCCACTCAGTCACTCCCATTGTCGAAATACTAACAGAGCCATTCAGTCACGCTCCCTGCGAAGTACCGGTAATAACAGAACCACGCATTAACTCTGACTGTGGAGATGCGATAATAACAGAAGCACTCGTTGAATCTCCTCTTGGAGACCCCATAATAAGAGACCCTCTAGGTCACTATCCCTGTGGAGATAATATCATAACAGACCCACCCAGTGATTCTCCCTGAGGGGCTACTATAATAATACACCCACTCTGTCACTCTCGCAATAGAGATACTAAAGTCACAGACTAACTCAGTGAATCTCCCTCTGGAGATAATGTAATAAACGACCCACTCAGTGACTCTCACTGTCAAGATCCCGTCATACCAGATCCACTCAGTCACTCTTTCTGTGAATATACTATCATAACAGACCCTCTCGGTGACTCTCCCCGTGGAGATGCAAGAAGAACAGGCCCATACAGTCAGTCTCAACATGGAGATACTATAACAACAGAGATAATCAGTGATTCTCCCTGCGGAGACGCTATGCTAACAGACCCACTCAGTGACCCTCACTATGGAGGTACGATAAGAGCAGACTGTCCCAGTTAGCACCGCAGCCTCACAGCTCCAGGGACCCGGGTTCGATTCTGGGTACTGCCTGTGCGGTGTTTGCAAGTTCTCCCTGTAACCGCGTGGGTTTTCACCGGGTTCTCCGGTTTCCTCCCACAGCTAAAGACTTGCAGGTTGATAGGTAAATTGACCATTATAAGTTGCCCCTAGTGTAGATATGTGGTAGGGAATATGGGATTACTGTCGGGTTAGTATAAATGGGTGGTTGTTGGTCGGCATAGATTCGGTGGGCCGAAGGGCCTGTTTCAGTGCTCTATCTCTAAATAAATAAATAGATACTAAAATAATTGACCGAATCTGTGGCTCTCCCTGTGTCGCTACTACAATAACGGACCGAATCTACCGGTAGAGATATTATAATAACAGACCCACTCAGTCACTCTCCCTGTGGAGATACTATAATAAGAGACGCAACCAATCACTCTCCCTGTTGGGATATTATAATAACCGACCCACTCACTCACACCTCCTGTGGAGAACAATGATAACAGAACCACGAAGTAAGTCTCCCTGTGGAGAAACTAAAACATCAGACCCACTCAGTGACACTCCCTGTGGAGGCACTATCATAACAGACCCATTCAGTCAGTCTCCTTGTGTAAATATTACAGTAACAGACCCAGTCAGTCACGATTCCTGTGGAGATACTGTAATAACATGCCCAATCTTACTCTCCCTTTGGAGATACTATAAGAGAACCACTCTGTCCACATCCCATTGGAGATTTTATAATAACAGACATACGCAGTCGCTATCCCTGTGGAGATACTATAACAATAGATCCACTCAGCGACTCTCCCTGTGGAGATACTATAATACCAGACCCACTCAGTAATTCTCCCTGTGGAGATACTATAATAACAGACCCACTCAGCGACTCTCCCTGTGGAGATACTATAATGACAGACCCTCTCAATCTGTCTCCATTTAGAGATACTATAAAAAACGAACACCCTCAGTCACTACCCTTGTAGAGATACAATAATAACAGACCCACTCAGTGATTCTCCTTGTGGAGATACTATAATAACAGACCCAATCAGTGACTCGACCATTGGGGAAACTATGAAAACAGACCCACGCAGTCACTTTCCCTGTGGAGATCCGATAATAGCAGAGTCACTCAGTCACTCTGCCTGGTGAGCTACTACAATAACAGTCCCACTCAGTGATTCTCCTGGTGGAGATATGATAATAATAGACCCAGTCAGTGTGTCTACCAGTAGAAATAGTATATAACAGACCCACTCAGTCACCATCCCTGTGTTGATAGTCCAATAACAGACCAATTCAGTCAGTCTCTCTGTGCGGAATCCTATCAGAACAGACCCACTAAGTGACTCTCTCTGTGGAGATAATATAAGAACAGTTCCAGTCAGTGTGTCTCCCAGTACAGATAATATAATAACATACCCACTCCGCCACTATCTCTGTGGAGCTATTATAATAACAGACTCACTCAGTCACTCTTCCTGCAGAGATACCGGAGTAACAGACCCACTCAGTGATTCTCCCGGTGGAGATATCATCATAATAGACCCAATCAGTATGTCTCCCAGTAGAGACAATATAATAACAGGCCCACTCAGGCATGATCTCTGTGGAGATAATGTAATAATAGACCCACTCTGTCTCTGTGGAGATAATGTAATAACAGAGCCACTCTGCTGACATCCCTGTGGAGATACTATAATAACAGACCCACACAGTCAGTCTCTACCGATGGAGAGACTATAATAACCGACCCACTCAGTGATTCTTCCTGTGGAGATGCCATAATAACATATTCACTCAGCCACTCTCCCTGTGGAGAAACTACAACACCAGACCAACTCAGTGACTCTCCCTGTGGAGATAATATAATAACAGTCCCAATCAGGCACTATCCCTGCAGAGACACGATAACAACAGAGCTACTCATTGTCAATCCATGTGGCGATACGATAACAACAGACCGACTCAGTCACTCTCCCTCGGAGATATTAAAATAACAGACCCACTTAGTGACTCTACGCGTGGAGAATGTAGAAAAATAGACACAATCGGTGCCTCTCCCTTTCTAGGTACTATAATAAAAGACACCCGCAGTGATTAACCCCTTGGAGATAGTATAATAACAGACGCAGTCCGTCACTACCCTTGTGTCGAACTCGATAAAAAGAGACCCACTCCGTGACTGTCCCTGTGGAGATACGATAATATCAGATCCACTCAGTCACACCCCCTGTGGAGATGCAATAATATCAGCCCGAGTCAGTGTCGCCCCCTGTGGTGATATTACAAAAACAGAGGCACTCAGTGACTCTCCCTGCGAGATGTTAAAATAACAGAACCACTCACTTCCTCTCCCTCTGTAGATACTATAATAACCACTCCAATCTGTCATTATTGCTGTGGAGCTACTCTAATAATGGACACTCGCTGTCACTCTCTGTGTGGAGACAATGTACGAACAGACCCAACCAGTCACTCTGTCTGTGGAGATCCTATAATAACAGTCACTCAGTGACTCTCCCTGTGGAGATACTATAATAAAATGCCCACTCAGTCAGTCTCCCCTTGGAGATACAGTAATAAATGGCTCACTCAGTGACTCTCCCTGTGGAGATACCATAAAAACAGACCCACTCAGTGACTGTCCCTGTGAGGATAATATAACAACAGACCCACTCTGTCACTCTCAATGTGGCGGTACTACAACAACAGACCCACTAAGCGACTCTCCCTGCGGAGATACTATGCGAACAGACCCTCTCGGTGACCCTACCTGTGCAGATACTATTATAACAGACACGCTCAGTAACTCTTGCTGTGGATGTACTATTAGAACAGACTCACTCGCATAGTTGAAGGATTTTGCATATCGACACTGATACTGCTCTCCTTGGTTTGTACAAGTCACGTGAAATGTTCCAACGTTGTCCTTTGTTATCATTTGATTGGTGGACAGCTGTTGATAATCTCTGTAAAAGTAGAAGGTTTTATCGCGACTATCCCCATTCAAGGTGCAGGTAATGGTGACTGTCGCTCCAACAGCATACACCCCCAGGCGTTTGATCAAGAGATATCACTGGTGTTGTTAGAGGATCTGTGGTAAAATAAATGGAGAGCACAATTAGAAATTGACGAGTGGAATTTCATGTGCAGTGGCAGATTGATAACTCAATACTGATTGCTCTGTGTTGAAGGGAAGTGTTACCCTCCGGGACACAAATCGCACAAAAAAGAGATTTCGGAATTTTATTAAAAAATGAAACTAAAATTTACATTTCCACAGCGCCTCTCAGTAACTCAGGATGTGTCAAAACGTATCACAGCCAATGACGTAGATCTGAACAGCAGTCACTGCTGCATTTTAGGAAATAAAGATGCTCGGCAAAGACGTTTATAGACCTGCAGGAAGAAATAATTTTAAAATGCAGTGTAAATATCCACAATAAATGAAGAGGGAGAATGTGATATTACATTGAAATTCAAGGAGGCTGGCATTTAAAGATGTTGATGTCATGCTCTCGTTTTATGTGGCTGTGTTTAGACCACAATCAATGCTGCGCACAACAGCTCAGTGATGATATATTGTCCATTTAGCAGGTGCAGCGTAGATTCACCAGAATGATACACTGGCTAAATTAGGAGAACATACAGAAGAGCCATGCATGATCTAATTGAGGTGTTTGAGAGAAATGAAATATTTTATTTGCATTCTTTCAGGGTGTGGTGCGGCTGCACGGCCAGCATTTGTTGCCCATCCCTAAATGCCCTTGAACTGAGTGGCTTGCTAAGCCATTTAAGATGGCAGCTAATGGTCAACCAGATTGGAGTCATCTGGAGGCCAGACCGGGTAAGGGCGGCAGATATCCTTTACGAGAGGACACTAGAAACCAGATAGGCTTTTACAGCAACTGATGACAGTTTCCTGGCATTATTGCAGATACTAGATTCTACATTTCGATGTATTTTAATTAATTCATTTTCAATTTCACCAACTGTCTTGTAAACGTGAAACCCCAGGGCATTAGCATTTATCTCTGGATTATTGCTCCGGGAATTAACACTACACCTATCTCTCACCTACCAGCTCGGTGGACAGAGACTGTCCCGTCTGGTGTCAGAGTCCAAAACAAAGGGCCGTTTATCTCAATATTCGAGCTTGGAGTGATGTTGGGAAGCCTGAACTTCACAGGTGTAGTAGTTTAAGTCTGGCTCTCCATCCTTCAAAACATTTTCCAGACTAAATCAATTAAAATTTTAATTCTTGAGGCTGATATTTTGTTGTTAAGCAAGGGGATTAAAGCAAAGGAAGCAAGGCGAGCAAATGGAGAGAAGATAAACATCAGTCATGTTGGACCTGAAGGGGTGAACCAGCGAGAGGTGTTTGATGACCTCTTAAATTCCAATGCCACATTTCAGAAATTGGGTGACGAACTGAGAGAAATCAAGAAGTACTGAAAATATTCAATAGAATATTGGTCTGGGACCACCTGGAGTGTTGTGCGCTATATTGCAACTCTCAGTAGAGAAAGGAAATGGATGAAAGGTCAGAAAATAACCACATTTCCTCTCGTGTCTTCCCAATTACAGCTGCTGAGATGCAAAACTGCATCACCGCTATCAACGTCATAACACGATGAGACACAGACACAGAAAGTAAATGTTATAAAAGAAACTGAATAATTTAATAGTACAGGACCATGGTTACTCCTTGTCAGTATTTTAGAGAGACACATTGACACTAACCTTGCGAAGCGCTCCACCAAACCCCCCCTCAAAAAAAACTAAAAAGGGAACAACTGAAGTTATTGAACGAACATTACTTTCCATAGGATCATCAAATGATATATCACAGAATAAAGGTTGTTCGGCCCATCGTGCTTGCACTGCCTCTTTGGTAGAGCTGTGTAATCAATGTCATTCCCCTGATTTTTCTCCATCGCCCTGTATTTAACCATTCACATTCTTATCTAATTATATATTGAATGTTAAATTTGAATCTGCTTCCACCTCTATTTCAAGAAGTAAATTTCGGATCACAGCATCACGATGCATATAAAAATGTCATCATGCCGTGTCATGTTCCTTTGCCAGTCAAGTTAAATCTGTGCCCTCTGGTTATCAGCTCTTCGGCCATTGGGAACTACTTCCTTACCCACTCCATCAACAACTTGAATGATTTTGAACACCTCCATCAAATCTCCTCTTAGATTTCTCTGTCTTAAGGAGATCAATCAAAGCTTCTCCAGTCACTCCGCATAATTGAGGGTAAGGACTCGAAATGTAGTCAACATTTAGAACCAGGTCTTTCAGGAGTGAAGTGGAGAAACACTTCTGCACGAACAGGCTGTTAGAATTTTAAAACTCTCTTCTGCAAACAGAAATTGATGCAAGGTTAATTGCAAATTTTAAATCTGACATTGATAGATTTTTGTGATCAGAGGCAAAAGTGGAGATGTTGTGTTAGAGCAGAAATCCGCCATAATCTCATTCAATGATAAAACAAGCTCGAAGGGTCAAATGGCCTCTTCCTGTCCCTACGTTCCGATGTCTAGATGGAGGAGAGTGATAATCGATCTTTATATCTCGAGGACGAGAATACAAGGAGGTAGAAGTAATGCTTCAGTTGTAGAAATCCCTCGTCAGACCACACCTGGAGTTCGAGTTATAGTCATAGTCACAGAGTTGTACAGCACAGAAACAGGCACTTCGGCCCATCGTATCTGTGCCGGCCATACAGCGCCCAACTATTCTAATCCCATATTCCTGCACTTGGCCCGTAGCCCTGTATGCTATGGCGTTTCAAGTGCTCATCAAAATACTTCTTAAATGTTGTGAGGGTTCCTGCCTCCACCATCTCTTCAGGTAGAGCATTCCAGTTTCCATCCTCTGGGTGAAAAAAAATGTTTCCTCAAATCTCCTCTAAACCTCTGCCCCCCTCTGCCTCTCACCCTAAATCTCTGCCCCCTGGCTCTTGACGCTTCTTAAACAAAGGAACAACATTGGATATTCTCCAGTCCTCTGGGAGCTCACCTGTAGCCAATGAGGAAACAAAGATTTCTGTAAAGGCCCCAGCAATTTCTTCCTTTGCCTCCGTCAGTATTCTGGGGCACAGCCCATCAGGTCCTGGGGACTTATCTACCTCAATGCCTTTCAAGACGCCCAACACCTCCTCCTTTTTGAAGCGACATGACCTAGACTATCTGAACTCCCTTGCCTAGACTCATCATCCGCCAAGTCCTTCTCCTTGGTGAATACTGATGCAAAGTACTCATTTAGTACCTCACCCATTTCCTCTGGCTCCACACATAGATTCCCTCCTCTTTCCTTGAGTGGGCCAACCCTTTCCCTGGTCCCCTCTTGCTCTATATATACGAATAAAAAGCCTTGGGATTTTCCTTAATCCTGTTTGCCAACAACATTTCACGACCCCTTCTAGCCCTCCTGACTCCTTGCTAAAGCTCCTTCCTACTGTTTTTACATTCCTCAAGGCCTGCCTGTTCCCAGTCTTACAGCCTTTACGAATGCTTCCTTTTTCTTTTTGACTAGGCTCACAATATCCGCGTTATCCAAAGTTCCCGAAATTTGCTTAACTTATCCTTCCTCCTCACATGCGCATGCTGATCCTGGACACTAATCAACTGACGGTTGAAAGAGTCCCACACGTCAGATGTTGATTTACCCTCAAATAGCCACCCCCAATCTAAATTCTTCAGTTCCTGCCTAATATTGTTATAATTAGCTTTCCCCCAATTTAGCACCTTCACCCGAGGACCACTCTGATCCTTATCCACAAGTACCTTAAAAGTTATGGAATTATGGCTCCCCAACTGAAACTTCGACCACTGGGCCGTGCTCATTCCCCAATACCAGGTCCAGTACGGCCCCATCCCTCGTTGGACTATCTAAATATTGTTTAAAGAAACCCTCCTGGATGCTCCGTACAAATTCTGCCCCATCCAAGCCCCTAGCACTAAGTGAGTTCCAGTCAATATCGGGGAAGTTAAAATCACCCACCACCACACTCTGTTACCTTTACATCTTTCCAAAATCTGACTACATATCTCCTCCTCTACCTCCCGCTGGCTCATGGCAGAAACTAAAGAGATACAGACCCTTAGAAAATAGGCGACTGGTTTAGATAGAGGATCTGGATCGGCGCAGGCTTGGAGGGCCGAAGGGAATTTTCCTGTGCTGTAATTTTCTTTGTTCTTTGTTCTTTGTGAACCACAACCTTTGGCTGTTCATCCCTCCCCCTTCAGAATGCCCCCTGCCCGTTCAGAGACATCCTTTACCCTGGAAGCAGGGAGGCAACAAAAAGTATCTTTCAAGTCCACAGGAGCGCCTGATTATAAAGTCCCCTATAACTATTGCTCTTCTGCGCTTTGTCCCTCCCTGCTGAACAACAGTGCAAGCCGTGGTGCCACTGCTCTGGCTGCTGCTGTTTTCCACTGATGGGCCATCCACCCAACAGGATCCAAAACGGTATACTTGCTAGAGAGGAGGATAGCCACAGGGGATTTCTGCACTGCCTGCCTGCCCCTTCTACAAAGAACAAAGAACAAAGAAAATTACAGCACAGGAACAGGCCCTTCGGCCCTCCAAGCCTACGCCGATCCAAATGCTCCAGCTAAAACTGTCGCCTACTTTCTAAGGGTCTGTATCTCTTTACTTCCTGCCCATTCATGTATCTGTCCAGATACATCATAAAAGACACTATCGTGCCCGCGTCTACCACCTCCACTGGCAATGCATTCCAGGCACCCACCACCCTCTGCGTAAAGAACTTTCCACGCATATCCCCCCTAAACTTTTCCCCTTTCACTTTGAACTCGTGTCCCCTTGTAATTGAATCCCCCACTCTGGGAAAAAGCTTCTTGCTATGCACCCTGTCTACACCTCTCATGATTTTGTACACCTCAATCAGGTCCCCCCTCAACCTCCGTCTTTCTAATGAAAATAATCCTAATCCACTCAACCTCTCTTCATAGCTAGCGCCCTTCATACCAGGCAACATCCTGGTGAACCTCCTCTGCACCCTCTCCAAAGCATCCACATCCTTTTGGTAATGTGGCGACCAGAACTGCACGCAGTATTCCAAATGTGGCCGAACCAAAGTCCTATACAACTGTAACATGACCTGCCAACCCTTGTACTCAATACCCCGTCCGATGAAGGAAAGCATGCCGTATGCCTTCTTGACCACTCTATTGACCTGCGTTGCCACCTTCAGGGAACAATGGACCTGAACACCCAAATCTCTCTGTACATCAATTTTCCCCAGGACTTTTCCATTTACTGTATAGTTCACTCTTGAATTGGATCTTCCAAAATGCATCACCTCGCATTTGCCCTGATTGAACTCCATCTGCCATTTCTCTGCCCAACTCTCCAGTCTATCTATATTCTGCTGTATTCTCTGACAGTCCGCTTCACTATCTGCTGCTCCACCAATCTTAGTGTCTTCTGCAAACTTGCTAATCAGACCACCTATACTTTCCTCCAAATCAGTTATGTCTTTCACAAACAACAATGGTCCCAGCACGGATTCCTGTGGAACACCACTGGTCACACGTCTCCATTTTGAGAAACTCCCTTCCACTGCTACTCTCTGTCTCCTGTTGCCCAGCCAGTTCTTTATCCATTCTAGCGGTAACCCATCTATCTGCCTGCACCTTGAGTGTAACCACTTCTCTAAAACTCCTGTCTATGACGCTTTCTACCACCTTCATGCTCCTAAGTGCATCCAGTTGCTGGTCCAATCGATCCATGCAGTCTGTGAGGAGCTGCAACTGGGTACACTTCCTGCAGATGTAGTCGTCCAGAACGCTGGAAATGTCACGGACCTCCCACATCTCACAGGTGAAGCATTTTACCCCTCTAACTGACATTTCTGGCACTAATTAATAAATTAATTTAAAATAAATAAATACTAATTAAATCCTTACTAAATTATGTTATAATTAGCTTTATGATCCCTAGTGCTAGATTTCTGCTATAAATATTAAATGCTGTCTAAATACAGTAATCTCGTCCCTCTGGTTTCGTTACTCTACTTATTAATTAGTTAATTACGGTTTTAATCAATTTTTATCAATATTTTATTTGTAAATTCAGTACAAATTCCCTAACAGCCAATCAGGTGACAGCTTTACTGTGGCGTCACTTTTTCAGTTTTTTTGTTAGGTTTTTGTTACCAAAGGTAAGTTTTTTATACTTACAGTTCTGGAACTCCGCCCTTCGTGTCTTCTCCCTGGATGTAGGCCGCGAATCCCCGTGGTAAGTTTTATATACTTACAGGTCTGGAACTCAGCCATCTGAGTCTTCTCCCTGGATATCGGCCGCGAATCCCCGAGGTAAGTTTTTTCTACTTATCGGTCTGGAAATCCGCCCTCCGAGTCTTCTCAAATAAAAACAAGAAATGCTGGAATCACTCAGCAGGTCTGGCAGCATCTGTGGAAAGAGAAGCAGAATTAACGTTTCGGGTCAGTGACCCTTCAGTTCCAATGAACATCGGCACAGTGGCGCACCGGTTAGCACCGCAGCCTCACAGCTCCAGCGACCCAGGTTCAGTTCTGGGTACTGCCTGTGCGGAGTTTGCAAGTTCTCTTTGAGTCTGCGTGGGTTTCCGTCTGGTGCTCCGGTTTCCTCCCACCTCCAAAGACTTGCAGGTTGGTAGGTAAATTGACCATTGTAAATTGCCCCTAGTGTCGGTAGGAGAATGGTTGGAATGTGGTAGAGAATATGGAGTTAATGTGGGATTAGTATAAATGGTTGTTTGTTGGTCGGCACAAACTCGGTGGGCTGAAGGGCCTGTTTCAGTGCTGTATCTCTAAATAAAAATACTTACATTTCTGGAACCCTACCCTCGCCGTCATTCTCCCTGTGGACATACTATAATCACAGAACCACTCACTTTCTCTCCCTGTGAAGGTACTATCAGAACAGACACTCGCTGTCACTCTCTGTGTGTAGATAATGTAACAACAGACTAAATTAGTCACTCTCTCTGTCGAGATACTATAATAACAGAGTCACTCAGTGACTGTCGCTGTGAAGATAGTGGAATAACAGACACACTCAGTCAGTTTTCCTGTGGTGATTCCATAACATCCGTCCCACTCAGCGCCTCGCCATGTGGTGCTATAAAATCAGACCCACTCAGTCACTCTTAATGTGGCAGCACTATAATAACAGACCCATTAAGTGACTCTCCCTGTGGCGGTACTACATTAACAGGCCCACTCAGTTACTTTCATTGCGAGATACTGTAATACATGGACCCACTCAGTCCGTCTCCCTGTGGAAATACTGTAATAAAAGACCCACTCACTGGTTCTCCCGTTGGAGATATTACAATACCAGACCCACTCAGTGACTCTCCCTGCGGTGATACAATACTAACAGACCCTCGCGATAAACCTACCTGTTGAGATACCATTATAACTGACAGACTCAGTAACTCTCGCTGTGGATATAGTGTAATAACAGACCCACTCGCATAGTTGAAGGATTTTACATATCGACATTGATATAGCTCTCCTTGGTTAGTAGCAGTAACCTGAACATTAGAATGTTCTCCTTTGTGATGATTTGATTGGTGGACAGCTGTTGATAATCTCTGCAAAAGTAGAAAGTTTTATCGCGACTATCCCCATTCACGGTGCAGGTAATGGTGACAGTCGCTCCAGCAGCATATACCCCCAGGCGTTTGATCAAGAGATATCACTGGTGTTGTTAGCGGATCTGTGGTAAAACAAATGGAGAGCACAATCGGTGGCAGATTGGTAACTCAATACTGATTGCTCTGTGTTGAAGGGAAGTGTTACCTTCGGGAACACAGATTCCACAAAAAAGAGATTTCGGAATTTGATTAAAAAAGGAAACTAAAATGTCCATTTCCATAGCGCCTTTCAGTAACTCAGGATGTGCCAAAACGTCTCACAGCCAATGACATAGATATGAACAGCAGTCACTGCTGCAATTTAGGAAATAAAGATGCTAGGCAGATTGTAAGAGCAAAGACATTTATAGGCCTGCAGGAAGAAATAATTTTAAAATGCAGTGTAAATATCCACAATAAATGAAGAAGGAGAATGTAATATTACATTGAAATTCAAGGAAGCTGGCATATAAAGGGGTTGACGTTATGCTCTCGTTTTAAGTGGCTGTGATTAGACCACAGTCAATGCTGGGCACAACAGCTCAGCAATAATATATTGTCCATATATCAGGCGCAGCGTAGATTCACCAGAATGATACACTGGCTAAATTAGGAGAACATACACAAGATCCATGCATGATCTAATTGACGTGCTTGAGAAAAATGAAGTATTTTCATTGCATTCTTTCAGGGTGTGGCGCGGCTGCAAGGCCAGCATTTGTTGCCCATCCCTAAATGCCCTTGAACTGAGTGTCTTGCTAAGCCATTTAAGAGGGCAGATAATGGTCAACCATTTTGGAGTCATCTGGAGGCCAGCCGGGTAAGGACGGCAGATATCCTTCGCGAGAGGACACTAGAAACCAGATAGGCATTTACAGCAATCGATGACAGTTTCCTAGCATTATTATCTATACTGGATTCTAATTCTCGATTTATTTTAATTAATTAATTTTAAATTCCACCAACTGTCTTGGTGGAATGTGAACGTGTAACCCAGGGCATTAGTATTGATCTCTGGATTACTAGCTCCGGTCATGAACACTACGCCTATCTCTCACCTACCAGCTCGGTGGACAGAGACTGTCCCGTCTGGTGTCAGAGTCCAAAACAAAGGGCCGTTTATCTCAATATTCGAGCTTGGAGTGATGTTGGGAAGCCTGAACTTCACAGGTGTAGTAGTTTAAGTCTGGCTCTCCATCCTTCAAAACATTTTCCAGACTAAATCAATTAAAATTTTAATTCTTGAGGCTGATATTTTGTTGTTAAGCAAGGGGATTAAAGCAAAGGAAGCAAGGCGAGCAAATTGAGAGAAGATAAACAAAAGTCATGTTGGACCTGAAGGGGTGAACCAGCGAGACGTATTGGATGACCTTCTCTTAAATTCTGATGCAACATTTTAGGAATTGGGTAGCGAACTGAGGGAAATGTAGAAGTAATGAAAATATTCAATAGAATATTGGTCTGGGACCACCTGGAGTGTTGTGTGTTGCATTGTAACCCGAGAGAGAAAGGAAATTGATGAAATGTCAGAAAGTAATCACATTTAGTTTTAGTTTTAGTTTAAGAGATACAGCACTGAAACAGGCACTTCGGCCCACCGAGTCTGTGCTGACCATCAACCACCCATTTATACGAACAAAGTAATTCATGACAAATATAAAAGGTAATTCAAAAGACGGCAATTGTTGACAACGCGATCGGTAGGTGGCGCTGTTTTGGCACATGCGCAAATACAGCATGTGACACGAAAACGTCACAGCTTGCGACTGCAGCAGCTGCCAGGACTGAAGATGGCGCTGCTCAAAGAATCACAGAGATGAAACTGAACAAGCACGCGGCAGAATACAATGGCCGGGGAGAGCAGCGCGCAGGCCGGGGACAGCAGCGCGGGGAGACCAGCGTTAGCGGTGCCGGGGGACGGGGGGGTGAGAAAGAGAAAGAGGGAGAGGGGGGGAGAAAGAGGGAGAGGGAGGGGGGAGAAAGAGGGAGAGGAAGGGGGGAGAAAGAGGGAGAGGTAGGGGGAGAAAGAGGGAGAGGGAGGGGGAGAAAGATGGAGAGGGGGACAAAGAGGGAGAGAAAGAGGGAGGGGGAGAAAGAGGGAGGGGAAGAGAAAGAGGGAGAGGGGGAAGGGGAGAAAGAGGGAGATGGAGGGGTAAGGAAGGGTGGAGGGGGAGAGCTGGGGGAGAGGGAGGAAGGGGGCAGAGTGGGGGGAGCAGCGGAACGGAAGAGGAGTGCCTTTCTCTGTGCATGCGCCATTAACACAACAGCAAAAGACTTACTGGCCAGTCCCTGAACCCGGTGACACCAGGTTCTTCACACGCTCGCTCCCCGCGGCTCTCTACGGCCTCTCGCTTCCGGCCCTCTCCATTCAGCCGTTCCCTCCAGCTGCGGATGCCCAATCCAGTTGCTTTCTCTCCTACCCAGTTGCTTTCTCTACTTCTCCACAGTACTTCAGGCATTGGAACTGTTTGGTCCCTGCATTTTGCATGCTCCCTCTCCCCACCCCTCCCCGCTCTCCCCACCCCTCCCCCTCTTCACCCACCATAGTTGAATATCTGAAGTGCAGTTGCAAAGTTGGGGAAATAGCATGCAAAACAAAACCTCAGCAATTCTGGGTTTAATTATTGAAAGTTTTATTAAGTTCATTAAGTATCCGAGGAACTGCTGTGCATGGATACATGAGTGTTGTGTCCAGCATTCCCGTTGGACAGACAGGCCGAGTCTCTGCTATGCACAGCTAAAGAGATTGTTCCTGGAGAGCCTTGAGGTGAATAAACGCTTGGCTCTCTATTCCACTACTGTATTGTCTATGTGACGAAAGCAAAGTCACAAGAGTCTGAGCTCAGTCTATTCTTGGTGAATGTTCCCCAAGCGCATCCCAATGTGCATTCCCAATTCATCCATAAATGCAATGTTCCTTTCCACATCGTGATGAGCTCCGCAGCATGATCCAGTTGCCTTCGTTGCTTGAATGCTGACCTTAAGTCTCAAGGATTGTTTTCTCGACGGCATGTTTTACATGAAAAGAAATAAAGCAAATCAGAGTCAGAGCTTGCCTCCCTCCATCCACTGAAATTACTGTTGCGCACACCTTTTTAAGTTCTGCAGTGAAGGCACCAATTGATAACGTCGCCAATGAAGCACTTATTACCCACCTCAGATGCAGGAATCAGCACATCCTTGCGTCCTCTCCCGCACTGCCTCCTTTGCTTGAATGCTGTCCTTAAGTGTCAAGGATTGTTTTCTCAAGGGCACGTTTTGCATGAAAGAAAATAAGGGAAGAACATCAGTGTCAGAGCTTCCCTCCCTCCAATGGAATTACTGTTGAGCATGCGTTGTGTTCTGCGCTACAGGCATGTACTGACAATACCGCCAATGAATCACTTAGTACCCACCTCAGCTGTAGGAGGCAGGATGATGTTACTGCCCCTTTCTCGTGATGGTTCAATCTGCTCTCAGGGAAAACATGAATGATGTTACGGTGCTGGAAAAGAAGCACATTTCTTTTGGTCTATGAACGTAAAGCTGGCCATTTCGCCCAGCAGTTCCCTGCTAGTGGTTACGTTACTCGTGCGTCTTTCCATCCATTCCCATTTAATCCTGCCTACTACTATCACCAGTTGTGTTCACAGCAAGAGCAGTCACATTTCTGCTACCACTGGACACGGCATGCTTGTTTCTCTAAGCGCTCAGTCTCTTCTTGCTGAATGTTCCCCAAGTGCTTGACCCCTTTGGACGTCGTCTCTGCTTGACAGGCAGCAACTGGCAATTGCGGAGTCTCACAAGGCTCTGCATGGTTGTTTCAACGTTGGATGGGGAAACAGGTGGCTGTGTGTCCATGAGCACTGCTCTGATGGGTGTAGGAGCAGGTAACTGTGTGCCCATGTGCACTGCCCTGATGGGTGTAGGAGCAGGTAACTGTGTGTCCTTGTGCACTGCCCTGATGGGTGTAGGAGCAGGTAACTGTGTGCCCATGTGCACTGCTCTGATGGGTGCAGAAGCAGGTAACTGTGTGTCCATGAGCACTGCTCTGATGGGTGTAGGAGCAGGTAACTGTGTGCCCATGTGCACTGCCCTGATGGGTGTAGGAGCAGGTAACTGTGTGCCCATGTGCACTGCTCTGATGGGTGTCGAAGCAGGTAACTTTGTGCCCATGTGCACTGCTCTGATGGGTGTAGGAGCAGGTAACTGTGTGCCCATGTGCACTGCCCTGATGGGTGTAGGAGCAGGTGACTGTGTAACTGAGCAGCAAGGAGAGGGTACCGCAGGTAGGGGAAGTGGAGATTTGAACAGGCAGGCATATGTATGGTCCATCAGATCATTAGGCAAGGGGGTGAGACACTCAGGATCCAGGGTTTGTGACATGTGACTGGTGTCCAGCGCGCGGCCACCCCCATCATAAGGTGCTTCCGGGCAATTGTTGGGCATAGCAAATGGCTCCATCTCATCAGCCAGTCCTTGCTGCCAGCGGAGAGTCTGTTGCCGCAGCCAGTCCAGTCTCCTCATCTTTGCTGCCGTTCCACTCTGCAGAACGGCCTGTTGTAGCCGATACAATTGATCTGATAGCAAGCGGTATTTTTCATTGTGGCTGAGGGGCCTTGGCTGTTCCTCTGTAATCACAATGGCAGCAGCCATGCCTGTCGTCGTTGGTGTCTGAGATGCACGCCAGCGACAATTGGGGGCGAGCCTGTCCAAAGGCAGACCCAGATGCCTCTGCACAGCAACAGCATGTTTGCAGGGTAACAAAGTCTGAATGGAGAAGATGCAGCTGCAGGTAACCTGGCCATCATGTATCTGCAGTCTGTACTGTTTGGCGCCAGAAATCACAGTCACTGTGACTTCATCCTGCTCCTTGACATGTACTCGCTGAATGTGGCTATGATCCTGATGCATCAGCTTCATGGCATAACCGTTGAATCCCGTGTAACATGATTGCAGATCTGCTGGCGCCTCTGCGATGCGCTTGAAAGAGGCTCCCTGCAGGAATGTGTAATAGGCAGGCTCCCGATCCAGGACACTATTGTGGAAGATCAGCGCTGAGATGCATTCCTTCATGGATGAGGAGGAGTGGAGCAGGTGCTTTATCTTGCCATTCTCTGACTCAATGCGATTGTTGGTGTTGTTCCCAAACATTAGGACTTTACTGCGTGAACATGCTGCCCACATCTCCTTCTGTGGAATCCAGTTTGTAAGCAGGTAGTCCTGCAGGGGTGGGTGGAGGTGTCCAATCCTTTCTACACAAGTAGTGAGCTTCTCTTCCAAAGGTGCATGAACCATTTCCTTGCAGATCATAAACAACAGATCCCTCAATGCACCATTCAGTGGGTAGCTGCTGATCGTCCGCCTCATGCTCTGCATCACATGGAACTGACAGGAGAACCGTTGCAGCTGGGAGATGCTTTCTGATCGCATTGATCTCATTGATGTCTTTATCCAAAATGGCTGATCTCACGCGGCAGGTGCTGGATCCCATGAAATCAACAAAAACACTCACAATCTCGTCCAGCATCTGAGCCGTCTCATTCCTCACCATGGCATAGAACGCAGCCCTGCCCCTACCAACATTGTCCTGCACCATCACTTGGTACAGAGTGTAGCCGCAATTGTTCACCTTGTACGTTCCGTCAATGAACAGCAGTTCAGGAAAGGCCTGCATGTGGGCCTTCATGGCTGGTGTCATGAAAGCAATATAGAGGATGCTGCTTCCCTGCAGGCCAACCCGCACTGCAGCCCCGTCCTGCTGAATTTTCTCCAGCGTATCACGCAGCGCATCCATGCTGTCATCCCCTGTCTTGAGCCGGGATTTAACATTTCTAATGTCACTAAGGGTCACGGTCTTATTGAATGAATGCGCGATATAATCCTTCAGCTGTTTGTTCCCAGCCTGCAGCTTGACCAACTCTTCTACCTTCTGCCTTTCATCGTGGTTCAGTTGTCGTCTCCTTGCATAGAAGCGTAAACCTTCTGGATGCCAAACATGACCGGTATGCACAAGATGGTGGAGCTGATACACAGTTTGTTCTTGGTCGTATTGTATTTCACAGTGATGAAGACCTCACAGCCCAGGGCGAGATACCTGAAAAATAACAGGCATTCAATGAGCACGCCCCACGTGCCTCGTGCCCTCACGAAAACGCCAGCCAGCCCCAGGTGTGTTGCTGGCAGCAGATTACATGTGCACCATGACAAGGTCCCAACATCTGGTGCGCACCTGTTTCGCAGTCCAGAGGAGGTTGCGCTGAGGTGGTCGCCCAGCCATTGGTCTATCCAGGAAAACAGAACAAAGGCAGTCTGTAGACACGGGGGCGGTATGCACGTGGCTTTGTGGGCACAGGATCTCACTGACGAGATGTATTGATACTGCAAATCGAATCTTGGTTCAATGCACATCAAGGAACAGCTTTACAGGACTGACAAGCGACACAAATGGAAATGTAGTGACCGCAGCACCTACCACTGATTCGGTCTCACTCCAGTGGAACGGATGCGTGGCTGCCCATAGTGTACACAGCACAGCCTCACTGAGGCATACTTAAAGCGGATGGGAATTTCGACTCGCCGTCTCTTGTTTTCCCTCTCAAGCGTATGGGTGCTCACTTTTTTAAATAGACTCCCCGTTGCCTGTAAGTACAACAGTAAAGCGCATTTAAATAGCATTGTTAACATAGTGAAACAGAACAAGGCACATCACAGGATGTGCCTGCAGACCATGTTACCTGTTGAAGCATCTCAAGTTTACTGCGGAAGTCGTCATAACTCTCGAACTCCTGGGTTGTGAAGGTGGCAAGGAACTGCTCTGTGGAATCTATTGACGCTGCCATGACCGAAGTTTGAGGCTCAGGAAGGCTATTAAGGGACCACACGGGAAACATGAGATGAGATAAGAAATACAGAATGCACTCCATTAAAACGTTACAAAAACGAAAGTGACCGTTAAGACGGTAGGTTGCAGCACATGTACTGCATGCACACAGCAACTCACAACAGGGCCTGGAGAACATGCGGTGGCCCAGACATTGGAAATGTATTCAGAGCAACTCACAACAGGGGCTGGAGAACATGCGGTGGCCCAGACAATGGAAATGTTTTCAGAGCAACTCACAACAGGGGCTGGAGAACATGCTGTGGCCCAGCCAATGGAAATGTTTTCAGAGCAACTCACAACAGGGACTGGAGAACATGCGGTGGTCCATATAATGGAAATGTTTTCAGAGCAACTCACAACAGGGGCTGGAGAACATGCGGTGGCCCAGCCAATGGAAATGTTTTCAGAGCAACTCACAACAGGGGCTGGAGAACATGCGGTGGCCCAGACAATGGAAATGTTTTCAGAGCAACTTACAAAGGCAGAGCAACTTACCTTGGAACAATCTCCTGTGTCAAATAAAATGAAGCAAGTCTCCAAAACGAATAAATAATTCAGATAAAATGCGAGAAAATGCCCGACGAAACCTCTCCTCCTTCCACTTTCAAAAAGTCGCGCCGAAGCTTTGACGCATGCGCAGAGGCCAAACTGGTGTGTACCCGAGGAAGACAAGACAAGAGAGGGAAAACAAGATAGTAGTAGGCAGGATTAAATGGGAATGGATGGAAAGACGCACGAGTAACATAACCACTGGCAGGGAACTGCTGGGCTAAATGGCCAGCATTATGTTCATAGCCCAAAAGAAATGTGCTTCTTTTCCAGCACCCTCACATCATTCATGTTTTCCCTGAGAGCAGCATTGAACCATCACGAGATAGGGGCAGTAACATCATCCTGCCTCCCACAGCTGAGGTGGGTACTAAGTGATTCATAGGCAGTGTTGTCAGTACATGCCTTTACCGCAGAACACAAAGCATTCTCAACAGTAATTTCATTGGAGGGAGGGAAGCTCTGACACTGATGTTCTTTCCTTATTTTATTTCATGTAAAACGTGCCCTTGCGGAAAAAATCCTTGACACTTCAGGACGGCATTCAAGCAAAGGAGGCAGTGCGGGAGAGGACGCAAGGATGTGCTGATTCCTGCATCTGAGGTTGGTAATAAGTGCTTCATTGGCGACGTTATCAATTGGTGCCTTCACTGCAGAACTTAAAAAGGTGTGCACAACAGTAATTTCAGTGGATGGAGGGAGGCAAGCTCTGACTCTGATTTGCTTTATTTCTTTTCATGTAAAACATGCCGTCGAGAAAACAATCCTTGAGACTTAAGGTCAGCATTCAAGCAACGAAGGCAACTAGATCATGCTGCGGAGCTCATCACGATGTGGAAAGGAACATTGCATTTATGGATGAATTGGGAATGCACATTGGGATGCGCTTGGGGAACATTCACCAAGAATAGACTGAGCTCAGACTCTTGTGACTTTGCCTTCTTCACATGGACAATACAGTAGTGGAATAGAGAGCCAAGCTTTTGTTCACCTCAAGGCTCTCCAGGAACAATCTCTTTAGCTGTGCATAGCAGAGACTCGGCCTGTCTGACTAACGGGAATGCTGGACGCAACACTCCTGTATCCATGCACAGCAGTTCCTCGGATACTTAATGAACTTAATAAAACTTTTCAATAATTAAACCCAGAATTGTTGAGGTTTTGTTTTGCATGCTATTTCCCCGACTTTGCAACTGCACTTCAGATATTCAACTATGGTGGGGGGGGGGGGGGTAGAGGGAAGGGTGTTTGAAGAGGGGGATGGGTGGGGAGAGGGAGCATGCAAAATGCAGGGACCAAACAGTTGCAATGCCTGAAGTACTGTGGAGAAGTAGAGAAAGCAACTGGGTAGGGGAGAAAGCAACTGGATTGGGCATCCGCAGCTGGAGGGAATGGCTGAATGGAGAGGGCCAGAAGCGACAGGCGGAAGAGAGCCGCGGGGAGCGAGCTTGCGAAGACCTTGGTGTCACCGGGTCCAGGGACTGGCCAGTAAGTCTTTTGCTGTTGTGTTTATGGCGCATGCACAGAAAAAGGCACTCCTCTTCCGTTCTGCTGCTCCCCCCCACTCTCTCCCCTTCCTCCCTCTCCCCCCAGCTCTCACCCTCCCCCCTTCCTTACCCCTCCCTCTCCCTCTTTCACCCCCTCCCCTTTCTCTCCCTCTTTCTCCCCCTCTCCCTCTTTCTCCCCTCTCCCTCTTTCTCCCCCTCCCTCTCTCTCCCCCTCCCCCTCCCTCTTTCTCCCCCTCCCTCTCCCTCTTTCTCCCCCTCTCCCCTCCCTCTTTCTCCCCCTCTCCCCTCCCTCTTTCACCCCCTCTCCCCTCCCTCTTTCTCCCCCTCCCTCTTTCTCTCCCTCTTTCTCCTCCACTCCCTCTTTCTCCCCCCTCCCTCTCCCTCTTTCTCCCCCCCCCTCCCCGGCACCGCTACCGCTGGTCTCCCCGCGCTGATCTCCCCGGCCCCCGCGCTGATCTCCCCGGCCCCCGCGCTGCTGTCCCCGGCCCACGCGCTGATATCCCCAGCCCCCGCGCTGCTCTCCCCGGCCCGCTCCACTCTCTCACTCCAGCCATTGATTTCTGCCACGTGTTTGTTTGGTTTCATCTCTGTGATTTTTTCAGCAGCGCCATCTTTAGTCCTGGCAGCTGCAACAGTCGCAGGCTGTGACGTTTTCGTGGCACATGCTGTATCTGCGCATGTGCCAAAACAGCGCCACCTACCGATCGCGTTGTCAACAATTGCGGTCGAACATATTAGTCTGGCCAGTAGTTTGGCTGGCTGGCAGAAAACAGAGAGTATGCATAAATGATCCCTTATCTGTTGGTAGGATGTGACGACTGGAGTCTTGAAGGTTTATATGCTGGGACCTCAACGTTGAAAATTTATGTCAATGACATAGATGAGGGGAGCGATTGCATGGCAGCTAAATTTGCAGATGACACAAAGATCGGTAGGAAAGTATGCTGTGAAGAGGACACAAGGAGCTTGCAGATCGGTAGAGATCGGTTGAGTGAGTGGGCAAAAATCTGGCAGATGGAGAATAATGTGGGAAAATAAGAAGTTGTTCACTTTGGCAGGGAGGAAATAAAAGCAGAGAATTACTTAAATGCAAAATTCAGAGGTGCAGTGGGATCTCGGTGTTCCACTGCGGGAGTCACAAAATTTTAGAATGCAGGTACAGCATGTATTAAAGAAGGCGAATGGAATGCTATCCTTCATTTTGAGAGGGTCTAAAAATAAAAGTAAAGATGTTATGCTTCAGTTATGCAGTGCATTAGTGAGAACACATCTGGAATACTGTGTGCAGTTTTGGTCTCCTTATGTAAGGAAGGATGGAAATGCGTTGGAGACGGTTCAGAGGAGCTTTACTAGATTGATACCTGGAATGAGCACGTTGTCTTTTGAGGAAAGGTTGTACAGACTGGGATTGCTTTCCCAGGAGATTCGACGAGTGAGGGGGAGACATGATTGAAGTTTGCACGATCCTGAACGATCTTGAGAAGGTGGATGTGGCGAGGATGTTACCTCTTGTGGGGGTGTCTAGAACTAGGGGGCATTGTTTTAAAATTAGGCGACGCCCTTTTAGGACAGAGATGAAGAGAATATTATTTTCTCTCAGAGCGGTGTGCGACTTTGGAACTCACTGCCTCAAAAGGTGGTGAAGGCAGGAACACTGAATATTTTTAAGGTGGAGGTAAACAGATTCTTGTTAGGCAAGAGAATCAAAGGGTATCGGGGGTAGATTGGAGTGTGAAATTCAAAGCACAAACAGATCAGCCATGATCTTATTGAATGGTGGAGTTGGCCTGAGGGGCCGAATACCTTCCTTCTGCTCTTAATTAGCGTGTTCATATGTTTGCACATAGGTCCCTGGCCTGACCTGACCCTCTGATCTCATAGCACCTCGATCATAAAAGATTCCCATTTCTGCCTCCCTAACCTCGCCAGCCTCTCCCACTGCCTCAGCCCATCTGACACTGAAACGCTCAATCACTACTTCCATATTTGCATCTTGGAGGAGAAGATGTTTAAAACTGCCTGAGGAAATTCATGATGTTGTTGTATTGTGGAACTGTTTGGCACCATCTTGTTGATTATCCTGTTCAGAAGATTAGTACAGACTATCATTGTTGTATATGACAATTAACGTGTAATATTTCAGATATACAAATATCAAAAGTGATTTAACTCTTGTTCATGTTTAAATTGCATTAAATCTTGAATTTGGAATGGAAGGCTCAAAGCTGGAGGACGTGATTTGGAGGTGAAAGATGAGATTGACCAAGGAGAAGTTCCTTGTAGCTTGATTTGACAAAGTATATATACCTGGTACCTACATTTAGTGAAGAGGCAGTAGAAGTTTACACTGTGTCATTTGAAAAATTGCCACAATAGGACTTGCCCCAAATCATCATAGACATGCTCTAAAAATATTGTTTTCAAAGGGAGATCTTTAGAGGTGTACTTTCAGGAAAGGTTCCGTTGGACTGGAAAATAGCGAATGCAACTCTTTTATTCAAACTGTGAGACAGAAAGCAGGAAACTGGATCACCACTATTCGTGACCGCCCCACTGGCCACTCCCTGTTCCCCCCCAACCACCCCAACCTCAGCCACTCGCTGCAGACCTTGCTGCTCCCCCCACTCCCCTGTACGATTGTTCCTCACTTCGCGTCACCTCACTCTGCAGCCGCTCGCTCCCCGCTCCACCGCCCCCCCTTCCACCACCCCAGCTGCAGGCCGTGCTGCTTCCCTCCTCTCGGCCACTTGTTGCTGTGTCGTCCAGTCACCTCACGGCCCGCCTTACTTCTTTGGGTGGCGCGCCGAGAACGATCAAATGTGTGAGCGAGTGGTGAGAGGAAGGAAGTAGCGCGGCCTACAGCTGAGGCGATGGGGCGGGGTGCGAGGGTGGTGGGGTAAGAGGGCAGCGTGCGACCGGAGAGCGGGGTTGCAAGGAGCGTGGAACCATCGGCCAGGAGAGTGGGGGAGAGTAGCGAAGTCTGGAGCGAGCACTTGATCTGGGGTTACATCAGTCCTGGTCAGTCATATAAAATGTTGATCAAGATTTGGCAGCACATTTTATACTCTGCCCGATTTTCTTCTCCATCGATCAGGCTGCCAATTCATTATCTCCCAAAAGTATCAGAACACGGAAATACAATCATGAAATTCCTTTTGTACTTAATAGGATTGCCAGGATATAAAATGGATCTGAGGATTACAGTTAGCATCCTGTACTACATACTAGTATATTACTGGGCTTCCATCCAAAACTTAATATAAGGTTAGTTTGCGAGAACTCACTAGCCATACGCATTTCCTGTAATAAATTGAGCAGCGCCATCGTTAATCCTGGTAGTTGCATGAGCGTCGCACACAGTGACGTGTCAGTGGAAAAGGCTGCATTACTGCATGTGTTAGTACTGTGCCAACTAGTGGTTGCGTTGTCAGCAAAGGCAGCCTTTACTATCACCAAGTTCCTCTCTTCCTTCGGCCTCCTGATTATAAGCTGATGCCAAACAAAGTCGCACATAAGGGATTGGATTATCAAGTTAAAGTGCATGGGATTGGGGGTAATGTATTGCGATGGATTGAAAATTGGTTGGAAGTCAGGAACCAAATAGTGGGGATAAATGAGTAATTATCCGAACGGCTGTCAGTGACTGGTGGGGTACCATAAGCAATCGGTGCTATGACCCCAGATATTCACAATATATATTAATGATTTAGATGTCGACAGGAATAGTGCCGGAAGACTGGAGGATTGCAAATGTTGTCCCCTTGTTCAAGAAGGGGAGTAGAGACAGCCCTGGTAATTATAGACCTGTGAGCCTCACTTCGGTTGTGGGTAAAATGTTGGAAAAGGTTATCAGAGACAGGATTTATAATCATCTTGAAAAGAATAAGTACATTAGAGATAGTCAGCACGGTTTTGTGACGGGTAGGTCGTGCCTCACAAACCTTATTGAGTTTTTCGAGAAGGTGACCAAACAGGTGGATGAGGGTAAAGCAGTGGATGTGGTGTATATGGATTTCAGTAAGGCGTTTGATAAGGTTCCCCACGGTAGGCTATTGCAGAAAATACGGAAGTATGGGGTTGAAGGTGATTTAGAGCTTTGTATCAGAAATTGGCTAGCTGAAAGAAGACAGAGGGTGGTGGTTGATGGCAAATGTTCATCCTGGAGTTTAGTTACTAGTGGTGTACCGCAAGGATCTGTTTTGGGGCCATTGTTGTTTGTCATTTTTATAAATGACCTGGAAGAGGGTGTAGAAGGGTGGGTTAGTAAATTTGCAGATGACACTAAGGTCGGTGGAGTTGTGGATAGTGCCGAAGGATGTTGTAGGGTACAGAGAGACATAGATAGGCTGCAGAGCTGGGCTGAGAGATGGCAAATGGAGTTTAATGCGGAAAAGTGTGAGGTGATACACTTTGGAAGGAGTAACAGGAATGCAGAGTACTGGGCTAATGGGAAGATTCTTGTTAGTGTAGATGAGCAGAGAGATCTTGGTGTCCAGGTGCATAAATCCCTGAAGGTTGCTAACCAGGTTAATAGGGCTGTCAAGAAGGCATATGGTGTGTTAGCTTTTATTAGTAGGGGGGTCGAGTTTCGGAGCCACGAGGTCATGCTGCAGCTGTACAAGACTCTGGTGAGTCCGCAGCTGGAGTATTGCGTGCAGTTCTGGTCACCGCATTATAGAAAGGATGTGGAAGCTATGGAAAGGGTGCAGAGGAGATTTACTAGGATGTTGCCTGGTATGGAGGGAAGGTCTTACGAGGAAAGGCTGAGGGACTTGAGGTTGTTTTCGTTGGAGAGAAGGAGGAGGAGAGGTGACTTAATAGAGACATATAAGATAATCAGAGGGTTAGATAGGGTGGATAGTGAGAATCTTTTTCCTCGGATGGTGATGGCAAACACGAGGGG
Source organism: Heterodontus francisci (assembly GCF_036365525.1). NCBI lineage: Eukaryota > Metazoa > Chordata > Chondrichthyes > Heterodontiformes > Heterodontidae > Heterodontus > Heterodontus francisci. The sequence continues at coordinate 985,525 of NW_027141599.1, forward strand.
ACATAGCTTCAAGTTGAGGGGTGATAGATATAGGACAGATGTGAGAGGTAGTTTCTTTACTCAGAGAGTAGTAAGGGCGTGGAATGCCCTGCCTGCAGCAGTAGTAGATTCGCCAACTTTAAGGGCATTTAAGTGGACATTGGATAGACACATGGATGAAAATGGAATAGTGTAGGTCAGATGGTTTCACAGCTCGGCGCAACATCGAGGGCCGAAGGGCCTGTACTGCGCTGTAATATTCTAATTCTAATTCTAATGAGGGAACTAAATGTAAGATCTCCAAATTTGCAGATGACATAAAACTGGGTGGGAGGGTGAGTTGTGAGGAGGATGCAGAGAGGCTTCAGGTTGATGTGGACAAGTTGAGTGAGTGGCCAAATGCATGGCAAATGCAGTATAATGTGAATAAATGTTAGGTTATCCACTTTGGTAGCAAAAACAGGGAAGCAGATTATTATCTGAACGGCTATAAACTGAGAGAGGGGAATATGCAACGACACCTGGGTGTTTTCATACAGAAGGCGCTGAAGGTAAGCATGCAGGTGCAACCACCGTTAAAATAGTCAAATGGTATGTTGCCTTCATAATGAGAGGATTCGACTACAGGAGGAATTATAGAGGGCCTTGGTGCGGCCACACCAGGAATATTGTGTGCAGTCCTCGTCTCCTTTTCTGAGGAAGGCTGTTCTTGCTAAAGAGGGAGTGCAGCGAAGGTTTACCAGACTGATTCCTGGCATGACGTATGAGGAGCGATTGAGTTGGTTAGGATTATATTCGCTGGAGTTCAGAAGAATGACGGGGAATCTCATTGAAACCTATAAAATTCTGACAGGACTTGACCGGGTAGATGCAGGAAGGATGTTCCCGATGGTGGGGGAGTCCAGAACCAGGGGTCATATGCTAAGGACACGGAGTAAACCATTCAGGACTGAGATGAGGATTAATTACTTCAAACAGAGAGTGGTGACCCTATGAAATTCGCTCCCACAGAATGCAGTTGAGGCCAAAACATTGTATGTTTTCAAGAAGGAGTTAGATATAGCTCTTGGGTTCAAAGGCATCAAAGGATGTGGGGGGAAAACGGGAACAGTTTACTGAGTTGGATGATCACCCATGATCATAATGAATGGCGGAGCAGTCTAGAAGGGCCGAATGGCCTATTGCTGCTTCTATTTTCTGTGTTTCTATGTTTCTCTGTTAATATCAAGCACAGTAAGTTCTCAGCTGCAATCCTGAGCATGGATGTATCTGTCCTCGTGTCAAAGTTCACATTTTAACTGCTTGTGCCTCGACATTCAATGTATACTGTGGAGAAATCCATAACATTTATCCATGAATCATTAGGTGTGAACATTGTCATTACAATGTCATGACCCCTGTAAGTGAAATCGTTCATTATTGTGGGATCAGTCTTGTATGATTCATGTTTCAGCCTTCACCCCATGAGAGGTCTGATTAAGATATTCACTGGATTTTGAGATATTTATGTTGTACACACCATTTTATTTACATTTCAGTCAAAGCTGACGCTGTAACGTGTTTGCTGAAGTGACTGCCACTAATAGCAATGATCAGGGGTATAACCAGGTCAGTGAAACTTATTCTCTGTATAAATCAGGGCATATTAATATTTACCAGCTCAGAGTGACTATCGGAGCTGTGGTTTTCAGAACAACACCCGTTGGTACTTCTCACAGAGATGGGATATCAAGTCATATTTCAGATTGAACATATTTACTATCCAATTCTGGCAGCCATTGGAGTTCCCAGTAAGCTGCTATCTCCAGCTTTTAATGGTGCAAATCATTACTAAATCGACTGTTGTAGTTGATAATGAATTACTTGCTGAATGTTTTAAACAGCGGCCTGTTCACATCGATCAGTTGAATGATGGGATGTCCTCAGACTCTGTTCATTCCATGTTGTGCAGCTACATAATAACTATGATGATCTTTGTCCATCAAATCCTTACATTACTATTGGGTGATCCGCTGTTCTGAATGTATTGTCCGTTGATTGAATGTCCTCAGATGTTAAATGTTCGGGTTTGTATCAGTTTCTTTTTCTGCAACGATTTATTTTTTTTTGCAACCCTGAGAATGTGATCAGATTAATGTCCCAGCTGCATGGCTTGGGACCAGGGGCTCGGACTAATTGCGGAAGAGCATGAGAAATATGAAGAGCCGTAGGCTTTTTAAACCTCAAGCATGCCTCAAAACCACCTTCCCGCCAGTTCTCAGTAACCCTTGACCAGCCTTCAGTTCAAAAATCTCTCTATCGTAGCCTCAAATATAATCGATGATTCAGCGTCCACAGCTCGCTGGGGTCAAGAATTCCAAAGATTCATGACTCTCACAGAAAATAAATTCCTCATCAGCTTCGCCTGAAACTACCCCCTAGTTCTAGATCCCCCTTGAGGGCAAACATCCTCTCACCATTCGCCAGTGAAGCTTCCTCAGAATTTTATATGTGAATATGTCTCTCATACTTCTAAACTCTTAAGTACATAGGCCGAAACTATTCAACCTTTCATCGCAACAGAGCCCCTTTCAACACCAGGAGTCAGGTAGTGAAGCTTCTCTCAATGCATGTATATTTATCCTTAAATACGGAGGACAAAACTGTACACAGTAGTTTAGGTGTGTTCCTACCAACGTTCTAAGAACAGGTTTCAGACCATCAGGAGTCGTGGAGCTGACCTGGCCTGCTTATTCAATGTATTCTAGATAGATTGAACAGTCAAGTTGTGGGAATGAGGGTCCACCCTACCTGAGTATATCAATGTCCTGGGTTAATTGTGGGATGTGAACACGATGAGGTCAAACAACTTTCAATATGTCTACATACAGTAGTTGATTCACAATGCTTAAACTAATTATACCTTTCATCTTTGCATTCTGTGCAGACAACCACTAAATACTCATTCATGAAAGATACACATACTGGAATCATTTGATGTGATGTGTTATTAAAGATCGGATTCTATATTGTTCCGTAAGATACTTGTATACTCTGGTGTTTAAAGCAACTATTTGGATTAAATTAAGAAAAGACTCCAATGCAGGATGTAATTATTGGTGTCTCCCAGTGATTTGGACTGGGGACACATCTTTTCTCTGTATTTCCACATAAGTTGAATTAAGGAATCGAGGTCCATACATCTAAGTTTGCTGATGACCTTAAGTTATGCGACTAAGTCCATAGTGTAGAAGAAAATAAAAATGTTCAAAGGTCTGTCGATAGTTTAAATGATTTGTGAAACTGTGGCTGATGGAGTTTAATGTGCGGAGTTATGAGATCATTCTCCTTGTATCAAAGAGAGATAAATGAGAATACATTCTTAATTGTGAGAAGCTACGAGCTGTGGACAATCTGTGAAGTTTGCTGTGGCCTCGTGGTAGTGTGACTAGACCAGAGATCCAGGTTGTTCTTCTGGGGACATGGGTTATAATCCCACCACAACTAAAGGTAGAATTTGTATTCAATTAATCCATCTGGAATTAAAGTCAAGTCGAACGATGGGCATGAAATCATTGTCGAATGTTGTAAAAACCCATCTGGTTCACTAAAGTCCTTGAAGGAGAACAGTACAGTCGGGAGGGAGTTGACCTTAGAGTCATTAACATCAACTCTGGACCTCAATAAATCTCATGGCATCAAGTCAAACATGGGCATGAAAACCTCCGACTGCGCCCCCACCCCCCCCCCCCCCCCACTCCCCTCACGTCAGTGGATAAGGCAGTACTCCTGAATGTTGAACCCCACTTGGAGGGAGCACTGAGAATGGCAAGGGCACAGAATGCACTCAGGGTGGGGGACAGCAATGTCCATCACCAAAAATAGATCGGTAGCACCACGACTAACCAAGAATGGAAACACATAGCTGCGAGACTGGGTATGCGCCAGATGGTGAGGAGAAAAAATACATACTTGATGTCGTCTTCACTAATCTACCTGCTGCAGATGGATCTGTCCATAACAGTATTGGTAGGTGTGACCAGCGCACAAACCTTGCAGAGACTTTGTCCCGAATTTACATTGAGGATACCCTCCATCATGTTGTGTGGCACGAACACCGTACTAAATGGGATAGATTTCTAACATATCTAACAATGCAAAACAGGGCACTGTGGCCAACAGTAGCAGCAGAATTGTACTCAACCACAATCTTTAACCTCATTGCCTGGCATATCCCCTACTCTACCATTACCATCAAGCCAGGGGACCAGCCCCAGTTCAATGAAGAGAGCAGGAGGGCATGCCAGGAGCAACACGAGGCATATCTCAAAATGAGATGCCAACCTGCAGAAGCAACAACACAGCACTACTTGCGTGCCAAATTGCTTGAGCAGCACGCGATGGACAGAGCTAAGTGATCCCATAATCAATGGATCAGATCTAAGTTCTGCAGTCCTGCCACATCCAGCGTGAATGGTGGTGGACAATTAAACAACCAACTGGAGGAGGTGGCTCCAAAAATATCCCCATCCTCAACGATGGGGGAGCCCTGCGCATCAGTGTGAAAGATAAGGCAGAAGCATTTGCAACAATCTTAATCCAGAAGTGCCGAGTTAATGATCCATATCGGCCTCCTCCTGAAGTCCCCAGCATCACAGATGACAGACTGCAGATAATTTGATTCACTCCGCATGATATCAAGAAACGACTGAAGGCACTGGATACTGCAAAGGCAATGTGCCCTGACAATATTCCGGCAATAGTACTGAAGACCTGTGCTCCAGAACTTGCTGCATCCCTAGCCAAGCTGTTCCAGTACAGCGACAACACTAGCACCTACCCCACAATGTGGAAAATTGCCCATGTATGTCCTGTACATAAAAAGCAGGACAAGTCCAACCGGGCCAATTACTGCCTCATCAGTCTACTCTCAATCATCAAAACGTGATGGAAGGTGTCATTAGCAGTGCTATCAAGTGGCACTTGTTGAGCAATAATCTGCTCAGTGACGCTCAGTTTGGGTTCCGCCAGGGCCACTTATCTCCTGACCTCATTACAGCCTCAGTTCAAACATGGGCAATGGAGCTGAACTCAAGAGGTGAGGTGACAGTGAATTCCCTTGACATCAAGTCAGCATTTGACCGGGTATGGCATCAAGGAGCCCTAGCAAAACTGAAGTTAATGGGAATCAGGGTGAAACACTTCGCTGGGTGGAGTCATACCTAGCACAAAGGAAGATGGTTGTGGTTGGAGGAGGTCAATCATCTTAGCTCCTGGACATTAGTGCAGGAGTTCCTCAGGGTATTGTCCTAGGCCCAGCCATCTTCAGCTGCTTCATCAATGACCTTCCTTCAATCATAAGGTCAGAAGTGGGGATGTTCGCTGATGATTGCACAATGTTCAGCACCATTCGGCACTCCTCAGCTACTGAAGCCTGTGTAGAAGACCCTATCCAGGCTTAGGCTGATAAGTGGCAAGTAACATTCGTGCCACACAAGCGCCAGGCAATGATCATCTTCGGCAAGAGAGAATCTAACCATCTCCCCATGACATTCAATGGCATTCCGATCGCTGAATCCCCCACTTTCAAACATCCAAGGGGCTGCCATTGACAAGAAACTGAACTGGAGTAGCCATATAAATACCGTGGCTACAAGAGCAGGTCAGAAGCTAGGAAGCCTGAGGCGAGTAACTCACCTCTTGACTCCCCAAAGCCTACTTACCATCTGCAAGGCACAAGTCAGGAGTGTGATGGAATACTCGTCATTTGCCTGGATGGGTGCAGCTCCAACAACACCAGACGAACTCGGCACCATCCAGGACAAAGAAGCCCGCTTGATTGGCAGCGCATCCACATCCATTCACTCCCACTACCACCGACAGAAAGTGTCAGCAGTGTGTACCATCTTCAAGATGCAGCTGCAGCAATGTACCAAGGCTCCTTAGACAACAAATTCCAAACCCACGACCTCTACCAATCAGAAGGACAAGGGCAGCAAATGCATGGTAACACCACTACCTGCAAGTACCACCTCCAGGAACACACCATCCTGACTTGGAGATATATCACCATCCCTTCACTGTCACCTGGTCAAAATCCTGGAACACCCTTCCTAAATCACTGTGGGTGTGCCTAACTGACATGGACTGCATCGGTTCAAGAAGGCAGCACACCACCACCTTCTCAAGGGCAATTAGGGATGGGCAATAAATGCTGGCCTCGCCAGCGACACCCACATCCAATGAATGAATTTTTTTTTAAAAGATGATTAGGCTACAAATTAAAATTCCAAAACTGAGGTTGGTAGACACTTTTAGGCAACCGTATTAAGAATTAAGGGTACTATGAGGAGCATGGCTACCAGACCCGAAACTGTCTGGACCTAACGACATGTGTTGGGTGGTGTCGTACTTCAGGGTCCGGCATTCGTGCTCGGGTTGGGCATGATCAGACACGCAATATCAGCACCTCAGGTAAGTAGCTCCAATGTTAATGTGTTTTGTGGACTTTAAAGGTGGTTTTGTTACAGTTTTTCTTTAAGTTTGTGCAGATAAGTAACAAAGTAAAACAATGGAAAGTAGATTTCCTGATTAAAAGCAAAATACCGCAGATTCTGGAAATCTGAAACAAAAACAAGAAATGCTGGAAGCACTCAGCAGGTCTGGTAGCATCTGTGCATTGAGAAGCAGAGTTAACGTTTTAGGTCAGTGACCTTTCAGCAGAACTGATTGTCGGGTAGGGCCGGGCATGGAAAAAAACTGAAGGACTCGGGCCGGAGTCGGGTTCGGAAGAGGATGTGGTTGTGTCGGGCTCGGGCCATGTTTCTTTTGCAGACCGGAGCCGGCCTTTAGTACAACGCAGTGGAAGGAATGAATAGAGATAGATGAGGTTTTAACATTTTTAAATGCAGGTAAAGAATATAAAATAAACTGCGGATCCCCACGCAATGCAGGTCAGCAAATAGAGCAAATTCTGTTTGTTTTCAGAGGAACCTGGTATGGCATCGGAAAAAGTTGGCAGAGTGTTGGATCCACAAGTGAATGGACAGTGGGGGTGGGACCGTCAGCCAGGTGACAATTGGTGCATTCGAGTCTGGATGAGACAAAGGCATGGATGTACGTTTCATTATCTGATGGACTGAGACAAGATTGGACCCAAGAGTGATGATGCTATGATATAGAAGGAAGAGATAACTGTTGCGGCGTGAAACATGATGTTATGAACGTGACTCTATTTTGTTAAAAATATTTTTAAAATAATAATTTATTGTTAAGCTCAAAAATGTTGTACGATTTCTTTTGATCAGGAGGACTGAGGGAGCCTGGTTGGGAACAGTGTTACTGTTTGTCACATGGCTTGGGTTAAAGACGAGAAGAAACCCTGGCAATAGTCGTAGCAAAGTGATAAGCATTCCTCTGATTGGACAAATCCAGTTCTAACAGAGAATATCTGGGTGGGCAGAAAACTGTCAAGCCTTCTGGATGTCAGTCACAGTGTGTTGTGTGTGTGTGATACCTTCTGGAAGGAGACAAAGCAAAAGTCTGCTGCAGAATCAGGAGAGAATTTGAAGGACGAACAGTAAACAACCAGCCAGCTCATTTTCTCTCAATTACCAAAACAACTCTCTGGAGTTCAATGTATCAATTGTTCTGGTTTCCTGCATTTCCAGAAGGCCTGCTAAAATCCTTTCCAACGGTGCCTGAAGTGAGCTAATTATTGAAGATTCTAAAGATCTTGCTTGCGCATGCTAGGTGGTTGGACTTTGTGCCAGTTTGTCACACTGTGTCACATCTGCTATGAATTATTTCCAGGGGAGGGCAAGTGATCTTCTCGTGTGTGAATTTTGGCTCTAATAGAGAGAGATGTAATCTAAGTATCCTATATATATATATATATATATACACACACACACATATGTGCGTTTGTGTGTGTGTGTGCGCACGCACGTGCATGAACAGTTAAGGCAGAAAAGAGGACTTAAAAGTGTTGGATTTTAAACATTTGATCTGTGTGATATTGTTTTACTTAATTACTGGTTAAGATCTGTTCTATAATAAACTGCTAATATTGCTGTTCAGTAAAAGAAACATGGTTAGTGCGTTCTATTCTGGGGAAGATAGTTGGCTGTGTCAATAATTAGGAAAATTTAAAGAATATGCTGTGACCTGTGAAGAGGTGGGACTGAATTAACAATGCACGCCTCCAGCCTCGATCGCAACAATGAGTATGAAGCATAACCTGGCTCTCAAAGAGACAGAAGCCATCGTGTGGATTGGAATGGATACCTGGGATACAGTTTCTGTTTCGGAGTAGAGATGATGGATTCAGTCCTGACATTGTTGGATAAACAACAATTATGACCCATCCATAAACATTGTGTTGGTTAAGTAAATAAAAAGCAAAATACTGCAGATGCTAGAATTCTGAAATAAAAATAGGAAGTGCTGTAAATGCACAGCAGATCTGTGAGAATATGTGGAGTGAGAAAAACAAAGTTAACGTTTCAGGTCCGTGACCTTTCATCAGACCTTTCTGAGTTGTACTCATGTTGGATTGTGGAGGGTGGTTTACCTGAGTAATCATGTTGAGTGAACATGTGGAGGCTTGGATATTCTGGAGAAGCGATTGGAGAGAGTACGAGCTGTGGATAGAGATACAAGTTGACTGAGAGAGTGAGCAAGTGAGAAGGAATAGTGAGAATAAGCTCATAGATGGTTTTCTCTCCGCAATGTTACTTGTGTGCGTCTGTGGAGCAAATAATGGGGCAAAGCCTTCCTTTTAAAAATCAATCAGCATTACTTGTAAAGCCATTATAGCTTGTTTGAAATTATCTAAATTTGATTGGAAAATATTGCATTAATATTGATACACTGTTTAATGTCTTCAAAATGGTGTTGACATGAACCGAAGTTTCCAAAGATAGCCAACACTCTATTCACTCCCATGGAACAGAAAACAGCCCTTTTGGATGAGAGGAACAATTAATTCAAGGAACACGAGCTATTAGGTTGACTAATTTAGATGAAAACGGCAGATTAACATGCAGTGTGTTTTCCTTCATTACTGTGGAAGAATTAGAATTTATACTTGGATGGCCAATGGTGATTATTCAACCCCCCGCCCCACCACATATATACGAGAAAGAAAAACATTGCACCATGCCAACTAACGTCCAGACTAGATATAATAAATATTGGTTCTATACATTTCCATTTTTAATATTTGCATTTGAAACATTGGATTATCAAAACTAATATAATTTAAGTATAAGTTAGTCTTTCACCCACTCAGTATTGAGAATTAAGTAAGTTGAATCCTGTGTTTTAGCTTAGCTCATAATTCATTGTGGATTTTGTCCACAAGATGCATTAATGTGGTCAATGACATTCCTTTGAATCATAATGTGGCTACTTTCCAGATGTACATCACACAACAGCTGCAGCATGACGTTCTACATAAACAAACCCATCATGGAATTCAGTGATAGACTTTTTTTAGGTCCTCTTTCAACAACAGAGTAGACCCAGTCCTTGAAAATTGGCTTTGTGCACATTGTTTTTTCATATATATGGGGTGGGGGTGGGGGTATGGGGGGTGCAAGGTTGAATAATCACCACTGGCCATCCAAGCATAAATTCTAAATCTTCCACAGTAATGAATTAAAGCACCCTGGCATATTAATCTGCCGTTAATGTCTACATTAGTCGACCCAATAGCTTGTGTTTTTTTTAAGTTAAGACAAATCATCAACGTGCTTCCAACCAGGGTGGTCTGGACAGGGCACTATAGCTATTTTTCTAAGTCTGTACTTGCAAGGTTCAAACAAACAAGCTCATAAATCATATGTTAAGCATGTGTTATGCATAAAATGACTCATTAGAATTCCTTTAGAGGCATAATTTAACTCACATGACTGTTACTCAAATTATCCAGTATTTTCATACCATTTGGCAGCCACTATAACTGAAATATGAATAGAGTTACAATCTACTCCTGGGTTTCCTTTTGGCAGAGAAGGCAGCCTCTAATTTGTGTTATTGAATGTCATACTCTAAAGTCATTTTAAACACAATTGCCTTAGAAATCTAATTCACAAAAATTTCCAGACTTAAAACCAGTCTGGTAAAATAATACGTGTTCCCACATTTCATTTTTTTAATCATAACAGTGAAAAGTTTGGTTTAAAAATGTCGCACTTAAGTTTGAATACAAAAGATGTATTTATATTGCGGTTTTCACATAAGTGGACATGACAAATGGCACCAAGACAATCAAAGCTAAGCAGCACAGTCCAGCCCGACCCATGCCGAGACCGAAAGCGGGACACAGAATAGAGATCCGACCCAACCCGGCACATGTGGTCATGTTTGGTCTGCTACGGGTCGGGAAACAAGGCAAGCGTTTGACTGGGGCCTGTTCTTGTTGTCCAGGTTTAGTGCAGAGCCTGTGAGTGGGGCCAGCATTGTTAAATTCTCAAAGAACAGTAACATTCCTCTCCGATAGGGCAGAGGGAAGGCGGGGTGCGGGTTGGACGGGGGGAGCTGGTTTAAGAGACATAGGATCTGGAGCTCACCAGGGTGTAGTTACTGCACAGCTCCCAGTCTATGGAGTCAATCCTCTCAGTCACACCATTCTACGAGGTCTGATTTACAAAAAGCAATGCTTCGACCTTAATGTTGATAAATAAATGTTTCCTGAAGGAATTTGAAGAGGGAGTTTCGCCCTTTCTGGGGACTGAGGCTAAAAAGTGACAGAAACACTTCAGAGGACGTTTCAAAACAGATTAACTCCGAGATCGAGAGATTATGGATGGGATAGGGGCGGGAGGTGGCGCAGTTGGAGAAGGACAGGGAGAGGGCTGTTTGAGACTTTCAAATTGCAGGAATATTCCTCTCTCTGGCATCCCTCAACAAACATCAATAAACAGATTATCTGCATAACATCACATTGCTGCCTGTGGGATCTTGCTTGCCTACAGAATCCCCTGCATTGAGACAGTGTCTACATTTTAGAAGTGAATTCATTGTGTGTAAAGCTTTCCTGAAGATCTGGAATTAAAGTACTGAGCTTGAAACTTGTATAATTCCCGAATAATCATGGTGTTTTGGGCAGTGCCGTGAATTTGAGGGTTGAATGAAATTTGCAGTCACCATTTGAATTAAGAGTGAGGTTCCGGGGGTGGATATCCCTGTCTCGCTCTCTCTGCAGCTTTGTCTGTGAAGGAGAGTAACAGGAGGGAGAGAGACGAAGGAGAGTGAGGGAAACATGGAGGGAATCAAAGGGGCAGAGGGGTAGCCGGCTGTTATCACACAGGAATATTTAGATGGGGGTCTGTTCACAGGAGGTTTTCAGATGGGAATCTGTTCAGAGTAGGGGTATCAGATCGGGGTCTGTTCACAGGAGGGGTATTGGATGGAAGTCTGTTCACATGAAGGGTATTTAGATGGGAGTCTGTTCCTGGGGAATATTTAGATGGGGGTCTGTTCACAGGAGGTTTTCAGATGGGAATCTGTTCAGAGTAGGGGTATTCGATGGGGCTGTGTTCACAGGAGCGGTATTAGATGGGAGTCTGCTCACACAGTGGGTATTAGATGGGGGTCAGTTAACAGGGGCATATCAGATAAGGGTCTGTGTAGGAGGAGTAACTGGATGGGGTATCTATTCATAGGGGGGAATTTTCAGGGCGGGAATTTTCCAGCTGGTTAATTATTGCATTGGGAGAAATTTGCCAGCGGAAATTATCGAGGGGGAGGGGTGGAATTTGACGGATGAAAATATTGGCGGGAGGAAAGTTATGTGGGACAGCGAAATTGCAGGGGGTGAAATTAATGGGGGATAATTTGTGGGGGTCTAAGTTGCAGGGGGGAAATAATTTAGCGGGGGGAATTTTGCATGTGGGAATCATTTGCGGGAGGGGAGAATAATTTGCTGGTGAAAATAATTTACGAGGGGGCAGAATTTCCTGGGGGCGCAGGCAATATTTGCCGGGGGGTGGGTGTGGTTGATGCTGTGGTGGACAAAGAGAGAAAAAGCAGAGAAAGAGACAAAGAAGAGAAGGAGGTAAATATAGAGAGGGAGAGAAAGTCACAAGGAGAGACAAAGTCAGAAAGAGGCAAAAAATTTGAAAAGGTCAGAGAAATGGAGAAGACAGCAAGAAATCGAAGAAATGGAGAAAAGGAAGCAAGAAACAGAAAAGGCAGATAAAAGGAAAATAAAAAGAAAAGTCGGAAACAAGTGAAGGGAGAAAAATCAGATGGAAAAAAAAGAGACACAAATAAATTGCAGGCACCAGAGAGATAAACAGAAATCCAGAGAGAGCAAGACACACAGAGAATCACGCCGAGAGAAACAGAGAAAGAGAGGTTGAGAGAGATGGACAGAGAAAGCCACTCTGACAAAAAGACGCACAATGACTCAGAGAGAAACAGAGAGACCGAGAAAAACACAAAGTGAAGGACGGAGAGATTGAGAGCGAGAGAGATTGAGCGAGAGATTGAGGAACATTGAGAGGGAGAGACCGAGAGATTGAGAGACTGAGAGAGATTGAGGAAGAGAGTGAGATTGCGAGAGATTGATACAGAGCGAGTGAGATCGAGAGTGAGAGAGAGAAATTGAAAGAAAGAGAGAGAGAGATTGAGTGAGAGATTGAGAGAGAGAGATTGAGTGAGAGATTGAGACAGAGAGATTGAAGGAGATATTGAGAGAGCGATATATTCAGTCAGAAGAAGGGAGAAAGGAAGAGAGAGACAGTAAAGATGTGATACTCACCATTTACACGGTTTGCACTCCATCGTTGGACTCTAAAACATTCCCTCCATCAGCTTGCCCATGGGGAAAAGATCCTGAACAGGTGCATTGGGGTGGGAATTCGAGAAAAGGGTCAGGACTGGGGCAGAGAGAGGTGGATTCACACTGGACTCTCTCTCTCTCACACACACAAATACAGTAATCAACTCCAATTCACCTAGACACAGAGACGCAGAGACTGAGACACAGAACCTCGCCTTAAAACACCAGCCGCATAGAAAGAAAGAATGAAGGCTGATGTTGTCCTAATACATCCCAGAACCAGTCACTCAAACAGCCAATCGACCCAAAATACAGCTCATCCAACCAACTCTCAGCTTCCTCCATCTGGACACTGCCTTCCAGGTATAGGATAGTCCAAGGTGAGTATCTGTATAAACAGGGAATATGGGAGGGAGGGATATTCCAGCCATATCCCAAATGGACCATTCCAGCAGAAACCTGTCTGTCTGTCTTTCTCTCTCTCCCTCCCCCAAAACCTCATTAACCATGCTGAAAAGCTGTTGTTATTTTAAAACATGGAGGGGCCGGTTTGGATCATGACCACAAAACACAAATTGAATGAAATGTCGTTCACGTTCAGAACATAGAACATAGAACATTACAGCGCAGTACAGGTCCTTCGGCCCTCGATGTTGCGCCGACCTGTGAAACCATCTGACCTACACTATTCCATTTTCATCCATATGTCTCTCCAATGACCACTTAAATGCCCTTAACGTTGACTAGTCTACTACTGTTGCAGGCAGGGCATTCCACGCCCCTACTACTCTCTGTGTAAAGAAACTACCTCTGACATCTGTCCTATATCTATAACCCCTCAACTTAAAGCTATGTCCCCTCGTGTTTGCCATCACCATCCGAGGAAATAGACTCTCACGATCCACCCTATCTAACCCTCTGATTATCTTATATGTCTCGATTAAGCCACCTCTCCTCCTACTTCTCTCAAACGAGAGTTTCGTCCAGCTGCATCATGACCTCGTGGCTCCGAAACTCGATCCCCCTGCTAATAAAAGCTAACACACCATATGCCTTCTTAACAGCCCTATTAACCTGGGTGGCAACTTTCAGGGATTTATGTACCTGGACACCAAGATCTCTCTGCTCATCTACATTACCAAGAATCTTCCCATTAGCCCAGTACTCTGCATTCCTGTTACTCCTTCCAAAGTGAATCACCTCACACTTTTCCGCATTAAACTCCATTTGCCATCTCTCAGCCCAGCTCTGCAGCCTATCTATGTCCCTCTGTAACCTACAACATCCTTCGGCACTATCCACAACTCCACCGACCTTCGTGTCATCCGCAAATTTACTAACCCACCCTTCGACACCCTCATCCAGGTCATTTATAAAAATGACAAACAGCAGTGGCCCCAAAACAGATCCCTGCGGTACACCACTAGTAAGTAAACTCCAGGATGAACATTTGCCATCAACCACCGCCCTCTGTCTTCTTTCAGCTAGCCAATTTCTGATCCAAAGCACGAAATCACCTTCAATCGCATACGTCCGTATTTTCTGCAATAGTCTCCGGTGGGGAACCTTATCAAACGCCTTACTGAAATCCATATACACCACATCCACGGCTTTCCCCTCATCCACCTGTTTGGTCACCTTCTAAAAAAACTCAATAAGGTTTGTGAGGCACCACCTACCCTTCACAAAACCGTGCTGCATATCTCTAATGAACTTATTCTTTTCAAGATGATTATAAATCCGATCTCTTACAATCTTTTCCAACATTTTACCCACATCCGAAGTAAGGCTCACAGGTCTATAATCACCAGGGCTGTCTCTACTCCCCGTCTTGAACAAGGGGACAACATTTGCTATCCTCCAGTCTTCCGGCACTATTCATGTCGACAATGACGACATAAAGATCAAGGACAAAGTCTCTGCAATCTCCTCCCTACCTTCCCAGAGAATCCAAGGATAAATCCCATCTGGCCCAGGGGACTTATCTATTTTCACACTTTCCAAAATTGCTAACACCTCCTCCTTGTGAACCTCAATCCCATCTAGCCTAGTAGTCTGTTTCTCAGTATTCTCCTCGGCAACATTTTCTTTCTCTACTGTAAATACTGACGAAAAATATTCATTTAACGCTTCCCCTATCTCCTCTGATTCCACACACAACTTCCCACTCCTATCCTTGATTGGCCCTAATCTAACTCTAGTCATTCTTTTATTCCTGATATACCAATAGAAAGCCTTAGGGTTTTCCTTGATCCTATCCACCAATGACTTCTCGTGTCCTCACCTCGCTCTTCTTCGCTCTCCCTTCAGATCCTTCCTGGCTAGCTTGTAACTCTCAAGCGCCCTAACTGAGCCTTCACGTCTCATCCTAACATAAGCCTTCTTCTTCCTCTTGACAAGCGCTTCAACTTCTTTAGTAAATCACGGCTCCCTCGCTCGACACCTTCCTCACTGCCTGACAGGGACATACATATCAAGGACACGCAGTCGCTGCTCCCTGAATAAGCTCCACATTTCGATTGTGCCCATCCCCTGCAGTTTCCTTCCCCATCCTACGCATCCGAAATCTTGCCTAATCGCATCATAATTTCCTTTCCCCCCGCTATAATGCTTGCCCTGCGGTATATACCTGTCCCTGCCCATCGCTAAGGTAAACCTAACCGAATTGTGATCACTGTCACCAAAGTGCTCACCTCGGGGCGGCACAGTTCCGCAGTGGAGCCTCACAGCTCCAGGGACCCGGGTTCGATTCCGGGTACTGCCTGTGTGGAGTTTTCTCCGGGTCCTCTGGTTTCCTCCCACAAGCCAAAAGACTTGCAGGTTGATATTTAAATTGGCCATTATAAATTGTCACTAGTATGACAGTTAGGCCACTCGGTGGTAGGGAAATATAGGGACAGGTGGGGATGTTTGGTCGGAATATGGGATTAGTGTAGGATTAGTATAAATGGGTGGTTGATGTTCGGCACAGACTCGGTGGGCCAAAGGGCCTGTTTCAGTGCTGTATCTCTAATCCAATCTAATCCACATCTGAATCTAACACCTGGCCGGGTTCATTACCCAGTATCAAATCCAATGTGGCATCGCCCCTGTTTGGCCTGTCGACATACTGTGTCAGAAAACCCTCCTGCACACACTGGACAAACACTGACCCATCTAAAGTACTCGAACTATAGTATTTCCAGTCAATATTTGGAAAGTTAAATTCCTCCATAACAACTACCCTGTTACTCTCGCTCCTGTCGAGAATCATCTTCGCTATCATTTCCTCTACATCTCTGGAACTATTCGGAGGTCTATAGAAAACTCCCAACAGGGTGACCTCTCCTCTCCTGTTTCTAACCTCGGCCCATACTACCTCAGTAGACGAGTCCTCAAACGTCCTTTCTGCCACTGTAATACCTCCAGTTTCACCTCCAATTTACAGAAAGTTCAGAAATAGTCTGAAAATGTTTCACTGCAGTTGCCATGACATTCTGACAGAGCTTTTGCTTGAGAGGCCTGCTTGACTGCAGTATAAAAAAGGCAGTTTTTATTCAGATTTTCAATTCCACTGTGTGACAAAGCCTGAAACTAGAGCCAGGTTAATGATGCAGCCAACAGAACCTTTACAACTGATGACATTTCACATACCAGTTCTGACCGATATTTACAGTTATATTTGTCAATGATATGTTTTACTTTGTCTGATGCTGCTCTAATCATTGGAAATAAAAACTTTCTTAACATTTACTACTTTAATGTTACAAGGGTTTATAAAGCTGAAAAATGACCATTTAACACAAATTATACTAAAGATCTTTCACTTTTCACCTCCAGTTTATATGGAGATCAGTGATTACGACTTCCACATTCTGACAGAGTTTTTGCTGTTGCAATAAAGTTTAACTTTTTTTTCCTTTGCTTCCTGATTGTTTCTTTACTCTGCTTCCCTGGAGAATTCAGAGGGATCTTTCTTCATCTCTTGTCCAAATTCAGGCGGTTCAGCTCCTCTGCAGCTGCTGACCTGGAGAAATTAATTGTATTCAAAATCATTTGCTCAGTTTGGAGACATGAACAGAGACTGCTTACACTCGCAGAGGGAAGAAATAAATAGGCAGGGAGTTGCTATGGTCTGCAATTCACTGCCTGACAGGGTGCTTTAAGCAGATGCAATACTAATTTTCAAAGACAATTGGATCAAAATTTCAATTACTCTTAGTTGTAGTCGAGAAGATACCAGCACTGAAAGAGAAGTGAGAGAGAGAGATGTCAGAACTTGAGCGACGAAGAACTGAACACAACTTATTTAGAGAGATTTTATTTGTAAATGATTGTTGAGTTTTATTTGATTCTTTTGTTTCATATATGTATTATTTTTAATTACTCAAAATAAATTTCCAGATGGAAACAGTATATTATTACAAGTATTTGCATAATTGGAAAACAGTCATTTGACACAGATTGTATTGAAACTGTTTTATGAAGCATGTTAAGTTTGCACAAAGTAAATTCCAAAAAATCGTGAAAACATTCGAACTCACAGAAACACAGAATCTCTAAATCAACAATGGCTCGGCATCTTTATCTGCTGGTGTCCCTGTCTCACTGCAGTTACTGTCCCAACTCACC
This sequence comes from Heterodontus francisci, assembly GCF_036365525.1. Classification (NCBI taxonomy): domain Eukaryota; kingdom Metazoa; phylum Chordata; class Chondrichthyes; order Heterodontiformes; family Heterodontidae; genus Heterodontus; species Heterodontus francisci. The sequence goes on from NW_027141599.1 coordinate 1,002,884, forward strand.
ATCACCATCTGCTGGTGTCCCTGCCTCACTGCAGTTGTTGCCCATCTCACCATCTCCATCTGATGGTTTCCCTGTCTGACTGCAGTTACTGTCATCTCTCACCATCTCCATCTACTGGTGTCCCTGTCGAACTGCAGTTACTGTCCCCCTCTCACCATCTCCATCTGCTGGTGTCTCCTTCTCATCACAGTTTTTATCTTTCCCAATTCCCCAATCTTCTGCAGAGCAAGTCCTGCCTCCAAATTATCAATGAAACATAATTTCAGAATCAGCTTTAAAATCATTTCAATGCCCAGTGCTGTGAATATAAAATGTACTTTCTGTCCTGTGGGGAGGGGAGGGAATGGAATAAAAATGGGATTAAGTTCCAGTGTTTGAAACCCTTCTGCTCTTTCTGTGATTTCACTAATTGAACAATGATATTGACCGGGTATTTCACCGCCTTCTTCAGCTCCTGCATGAATTTAGTCTGGGTTACATTGTTGGTGCAGCAGCTAAGAAGATGCAGCATCGTTGATGTGTGATATGTGATATAGAGAGGATCAGTGACAGAGAAATAATACCGAATATCTGCAATTCGCCTATAAACGTTAAACACAACCAGTGTCATCCATAACAGGGCGGATATAGTGAAGAGTAAAATAATCGATTTTCTGCGATTCTCCATCTCTGGGTCCTTGTGATTCTCTCCATTGCTGTGGCCCCGGAATCCTCTGTGGGCTTCACTGGAGAATAAAGTCCGTCTGACAGTCAGAACATTGAGCGGCAAAATCAGAAAGATTGGGACAAAGGGGTTAATATGCGGTGAAACGATTCAAATGCCGCCCCCCCCTATTGGGGAAGTAAAGAAGCTCAGTTTATAAACACAACCCATGGGAACATTATCAATAATCTAACGTTGTTGCAGTGTAAAGTACCAGGGGACAGATTCTAAACAGCCCAGCACACTCTCTGTTCCTACAACCACAGCCGCAGTTTTCTCAGTGCAATATTTTGTTTTCAGCTTCTCACAACAAATGACCATAATACGATCAAAGGTGAAAGTCACTGTGAGCCAGACGGAAATAACTGTGGTTGCATGAAGCAGAATGGTAATGAGAGAACACACAGGAGTAATGTTTAGGAATGAATCTCTGAAATAAATAGAAACAATTCCACCTAATATGGGATCAGCGATAACAACCAGGAGATCAGCCACCGCCATTACCACCAGGTAGACAGCGATACATTAGGAGAGACTGCACTTTCCTCAGGAGAGGATCACAATCGCCACCAAGTTAACTGGAAGAGATAGAAAAGGAAGCAGAGAAATTACTGATCAGACCTGGAGACAAAGCAGCAGTTTGACAGGATCTGGGCTGAAATTGTCAGCTTTCTTGCTGCATCGAGCAGTGAAAACTAATTCATTGATAAGGGCAGTGCTTTGCCACAGTGAATGCTTAAAAACACAATTATTAATAATGAATTGGGAAATTGATATCGAAAGTGAATAAAGTCAGCACCAGATCTACTGGAAGTACTGAATGAGGATGCAGTGCCAGTGGGAAAATGAGAAGGGATTTTACAGAGATGGAATCCAATGGGTTAATTGGGAATTTGTCTCCAGACTGTTGGTTGGGAAGGTTTTGGGAGAGCTGGATGTGTAGCTGCTTTGTTGTTCTGGGTGCAGGGAATCGACAGAGACTGCTACTAAATGGGAAAAGGCTGAAAGCTGAAGCGCTGAGTTTGAGTATCAGCCATGATCTAGAATGGCACAGCAGGCTTGAGGAGCTGAATGGCCTCCTACTGCTCCTATGTCCCTGTGCTCTTTTCAGGTTGGACGAGGCTGCTGTAAGTGGAGCCAATAAGTGAGACTGGAAGGGAGAGAAGGAAAAGGATGTGTTGGAGCTGGAGGGTAGAGAGTAGCAGATGGTTTGGGAAAGTGCATAACCTGATGGATACTAATGGATGAGGAGACTGAGAATTAAATACAAATACAAACAAAGAACAGTACAATACAGGAAAAGGCCATTCGGCCCTCAAAGCCTGCGCCCATCTTGATGCCTGTCTATACTAAAACCTTCTGCACTTCCGGGGTCCGTATCCCTCTATTCCCATACTATTCATGTATTTGTCAAGATACCTCTTAAACGTCGCTATCGTACCTGCTTCCACCATCTCCCCCAGCAGCAAGTTCCAGGCACTTGCCACCCTCTGTGTAAAAAAAACTTGCTTCGTACATCCCTCTAAAATTGCCCCTCGCACCTTAAACCTATAGTAAGAGAAGAGGCTGAGATTCACAGGGAGGGACTGCAGCAGAGTGTTAGAGGCTATCCAATCGATAGATCCCATTATTTCAACTCAATTAATACATCCAAACAATAATCCTTCTGGTTATTACAGAATAGTTCATTGTTTATACAATATAGTCAATATATTTAGTTTGCACGGGCAATTAAACAGAAATTTAAATATATTTCTGATATCAGCCTCACTCTTTATTGAATTCAGCAGTCACAGATATTTTAATGTACAATATTTTGATAATGAATTACCATCAGTGAAGAACTGATTCTATTCTGTTTATTCCGTTACTAAGTAAGGAATAGGAACTTTCTACAGAACAAAATGAGGATCTGACAGAAATCAACACAGAGGATCAAGTCCAACAGGAAAGTTAACACAATCTGACAACAGACAACTTCAACTCAGTTCCTCTCACTAATTGTTCGGGACATTCTAGCACTTTATGATCGTGAATTATTTACACTGCTGCTTCTTTCTCTTTCTCTTTACTTCTGTTTATTGCTTTCTCTCGGTTTCGTCCTCCCTGCTCCCTTTGTCCTTCCCTATCTCTCTGGAGTACTCAAACCTTGCAAACTTATACTTAATGGTACTTTTTGACGGACGATTTATTCCTAACATTCTGTGCCTTTGCTCTTTTCACCTGCCCCAGGTTCAATGATTCAATTCAACTGAGTCGTTTTGTTCAATGCTGAAACCTCTGTGAATAATTTAATGTATCTGCAGAACACCCAAGTCTCCACCTGTTCACCTACTCTTCACTTCATCTCCAATGCATGGAATAAACAGGAACGAAAGCTTCTTCTAGACAAAACTCACAGTCATTGAAATTCCTTCTCTTGGAATTATAAAGTAAACTGTTAAAATGTAGGATTGTTTAATTAATAAAACACCAACAACAGTGTTGCAGCTGATAATCTACAGATAAATGGAAAGACTCTTGATTCCAACTGATCGAGTGTAAACCAATCAAACATCACATCAATACTTTCTATTTTACAATGTCGTCCACGAACAGTGAAGGCTCCGCAGTGAAACAGAGAAGGAGATGTGGAAGTGTCAGAAGCAAACTCAGTTCAGTAGCCAGACATCTGAAGCAGCGTCAGATACACACAGAATTACATAATATTTGATAACAGTGATGACCAATAAATACATTGAAATCCAGTTAAAACGAAACATGTTAGTGTGAAGGGAGGGGATTGTTTTGTCTCCTTGTAACACTGAGACCGTGAGATGTCTCATTATCAAGCACTGAAATAAGAAATAATACCGAATACTGCAGCACATTTAACATCTATTTACAGCATTAACAGCTGAGATACTGGCCTACCAGGAACTCCAGTTGCTGCAAGTACTGGATAGTACATGTCTTCTATCTGAAAGATTACTGGATATTCCATTTATGTGAGAAGCAGAGACTTCTGTTAGCCTGGAAGCCACAGCACCAGCAGGCACCCTGAGCTTATTCATTCCAATGGGTCCTGATTTATACAGGGGATAATCCTTCACTGACACGGTTATACCCCTGATCATTGGCATTAGTTACACTCACCTGAACAAACACATTACTTCAGCAGCTTCGTGAATATGATGGTGTGTAAAATATGATCCTTAAGCTTCCCTGACCTGAGTTTCTGACCTGATGTTGTCTCCATCAGAAATGACGCCCTCTTCCACCTCCATAATCTCCGAACTTTGGCCCTGTATCAGCCCATCAGGCACTGCAAATGCTCATCTGTGTACGATTGTTAGTTTAATAAAAGTTTCGAAACAGAATACTCATTGTTAAATTCTAGTTATTAAAAAATAACAATTGACATTATTCTAAACTAACATTTAGCTTTATTAGAACAATTCTTAGCAGTATGGTAAAACGGGACAACTTAGAAAATAGGGCACAGGATAGACAACATGTCTAGATAAAGGGATTCCGGGAGATTACACCAAGTTTTAAATGCTTACTGGCAGTGCAATGGTGAGACATTGAGAGCAGACAGTGAAAGCGGCGTCAGTGTAGATTTGCCTTGTAATGAGATAAGGAACCTGGAAATGTGAACGCATTGAGATATAGTAGTCAACACAAAAGGGGTACTACATGTGCAAATCCAATAGCTTAGCAACCAACGCAAAATTATCCTTGGTTAGTTCAGAAACGTATCCTTCAATACAAAGCTAATCACTGACAGGGAGAGAGCGAATTACTGAGAAAGTGATGGGGAGGGAAACGTGATTGGTGGAGGCCGCTCCACTGCAAGAGCCAGATGGAGTGCAGCACCGCCCCCACCCACTCCCCCTCCCAACAATGTCGAAAATACACTTTGCACGTCGTTCATCCTGTGAGAGGAGTTTTTAACCTGAGGGAACCGGAGAGCATCCAGGAGGGTTTTCTAGAGCAGTATGTAAATAGTCCAACTCGGGAAGGGGCCATACTGGACCTGGTGTTGGGGAATGAGCCCGGCCAGGTGGTTGACGTTTCAGTAGGGGACTACCTTCGAAATAGTGATCACAATTCCGTAAGTTTTAGAATACTCATGGACAAAGACGAGAGTGGTCCAAAGGAAGAGTGCTAAATTGGGGGAAGGCCAACTATACCAAAATTCGGCAGGAGCTGGGGAATGTAGATTGGGAGCAGCTGTTTGAAGGTAAATCCACCTTTGATATGTGGGGGGCTTTTAAAGAGAGGTTGATTAGCGTGCAGGAGAGACATGTTCCCGTGAAAATGAGGGGTAGAAATGGCAAGATTAGGGAACCATGGATGATAGGTGAAATTGTGAGACTAGCTAAAAGGAAAAAGGAAGCATACATAAGGTCTAGGTGGCTGAAGAAAGACAAAGCTTTGAAAGAATATTGGGATTGTAGGCGCAATCTGAAACGAGGTATTAAGAGGGCTAAAAGGGGTCATGAAATATCTTTAGCAAACAGGGTTAAGGAAAATCCCAAAGCCTTTTATTCATATATAAGGAGCAAGAGGGCAACTGGAGAAAGGATTGGCCCACTCAAGGACAAAGGAGGAAATTTATGCGTGGAGTCAGAGAAAATGGGTGAGATTCTAAATGAGTACTTTGCATAGGTATTCACCGAGGAGAGGGACATGACGGATGTTGAGGTTAGGGACAGATGTGTGATTACTCTAGGTGAAGTCGGCATAAGGAGGGAGGAAGTGTTGGGTATTCTAAAAGGCATTAAGGTGGACAAGTCTCCAGGTCCGGATGGGATCTATCCCAGTTTACTGTGGGAAGCGAGAGAGGAAATAGTTGGGGCCTTAACAGATATCTTTGCAACATCCTTAAGCACGGGTGAGGTCCCGGAGGACTGGAGAATTGCTAATGTTGTCCCCTTGTTTAAGAAGGGTAGCAGGGATAATCCATGTAATTATAGACCGGTGAGCCTGACGTCAGTGGTAGGGAAGCTGCTGGAGAAGATACTGAGGGATAGGATCTATTCCCATCTGGAAGAAAATGGGCTTATCAGTGATAGGCAACATGGTTTTGTGCAGGGAAGTTCATGTCTTAAAAACTTAATAGAATTCTTTGAGGAAGTGACAAAGTTGATTGATGAGGGAAGGGCTGTAGATGTCATCTACATGGACTTCAGTAAGGCGTTTGATAAGGTTCACCATGGTAGGCTGATGGAGAAGGTGAAGGCGCATGGGGTCCAAGGTGCACTAGCTAGATGGATAAAGAACTGGCTGGGCAACAGGAGACAGCGGGTAGCAGTGGAAGGGAGTTTCTCAAAATGGAGACGTGTGACCAGTGGTGTTCCACAGGGATCCGTGCTGGGATCACTGTTATTTGTGATATACATAAATGATTTGGAGGAAAGTATAGGTGGTCTGATTAGCAAGTTTGCAGACGACACTAAGATTGGTGGAGTGGCAGATAGTAAAGGGGACTGTCAGAGAATACAACAGAATATAGATAGACTTGAGAGTTGGGCAGAGAAATGGCAGATGGAGTTCAATCAGGTCAAATGCGAGGTGATGCATTTTGGAAGATCCAATTCAAGAGTGAACTATACAGTAAATGGAAAAGTCCTGGGGAAAATTGATGTACAGAGAGATTTGGGTGTTCAGGTCCATTCTCCCTGAAGGTGGCAACGCAGGTCAATACAGTGTTTAAGAAGGCATACGGCTTGCTTTCCTTCATCGGACGGGGTATTGAATACAAGGGTTGGCAGGTCATGTTACAGTTGTATAGGACTTTGGTTCGGCCACATTTGGAATACTGCGTGCAGTTCTGGTGGCCACATTACCAAAAGGATGTGGATGCTTTGGAGAGGGTGCAGAGGAGGTTCACCAGGATGTTGCCTGGTATGGAGGGCGCTTGCTATGAAGAGAGGTTGAGTAGATTAGGATTATTTTCGTTTGAAAGACGGAGGTTGAAGGGGGACCTGATTGAGGTGTACAAAATCATGAGAGGTATAGACAGGGTGGATAGCAAGAAGCTTTTTCCCAGAGTGGGGGATTCAATTACAAGGGGACACGAGTTCAAAGTGAAAGGGGAAAATTTAGGGGGGATATGCGTGGAAAGTTCTTTAAGCAGAGGGTGATGGGTGCATGGAACGCATTGCCAGCGGAGGTGGTAGACGCGGGCACGATAGCGTCTTTTAAGATGTATATAGACAGATACATGAATGGGCAGGAAGTAAAGAGATACAGACCCTTTGAAAATAGGCGACAGGTTTAGATAGAGGATTTGGAGCGGCAGAGGCTTGGAGGGCCGAAGGGCCTGTTCCTGTGCTGTAATTTTCTTTGTTCTTTGTTCTTTGTTCTTTGGCCCCCAGTTCCCTCTGGCACTGCTGCAACAGCTGTGGAATATTCAACCCCACCTCATTTCTCCACATCCTCCCCACATTCCCCACTCACCAGCATGCCGACCCAACCCCCCCCCCCACGCCACACACACAGGCAGCGAAAGGAGCCACGGCCAATGCAATTCCCCCAACAATACCCCCCATAGCCCCTCGCTCTGCCTCACCACCTGCAGCAGCAATCGAAAGAAAGAACAATAAGTAAAATTTTCAGAATTTTTAACTGAGAAATGTACTATGCCACTGCAGTCAAATAGCTTCCTCATTGGCACGGGATTAGCTGGGATGGAGGAGGGCGGCTTGTAGCAGCAGAGGTGCTGTTCAGATCTTCAAAAGTACTTGAACAAGGTGTGTTGCATGGAGACGGAGCCTGGTGTATGCACAGCAAGATCCCATGAGCTAATCATTTAGCTTTCTTTTTTGCTGCCGGTGTTTATTCATGTCAGAAGAATGGGGATTATTTTTCTTTTTGTTTCATCTGTTCTGCGGTTATATGGACATCGCTAGGAAGGCCCAGGATCTATTGCCCATCTCTTTTTGCCTTTGAGAAAATGGTGGTGAGCCGCCTTCTTGAACTGCTGCATTCCACGTGAGGTAGGTAGGTGGGGTACACCAACAGTGCTGTTTGGGAGGGAGTTCCAGGATTTTGATCCAGTGTCCGAGTTTAATTTAGAGATACAGCACTGAAACAGGCCCTTCGGCCCACCGAGTCTGTACCGACTATCAACCACCCATTTATCCTAATCCTACACTAATTCCATATTCCTATCTCATCCTCACCTGTCCCTATATTTCCCTACCACCTACCTATACTAGGAGAAATTGCGAATGGACAATTTACCTATCAACCTGCAAGTCTTCGGCATGTGGGAGGAAACCGGAGCACCCGGAGGAAAGCCTCGCAGATACAGCGAGAACTTGCAAACTCCACACAGGCAGTCTCCGGAATTGAACCCGGGTCTGGAGCTGTGAGGCTGTGGTGCTAACCACTACGCCACTGTGCCGCCCCAGGATTCACCAGGACACTGGTCCAAACTTGGTTTAAGTGGAGCCCGTCGCAATTGAACAGCTCCCTCTTTCCCCAGTAATGGTCTTAGTGGCCCAGGAAGTGAAACCCCTGCCTCTCACGCCACTCTTTCACACCCACATTTAACCTTTTAATCTGGTTCATGCTGTGACAATTGGCGGGCTGGTGAGGTTGGGGCTCAGCTGAAAATGTCCAAACATACCAACACAAAGCAGCATTTGCATTATAAAATTGCCGTATCTCAGACAGGTACCAGTCCTTTCACAGATAAAGTGGATGTCTCTGGAAAGAGCCTTTGAGCCAGCTGGAGGTGTCTGTGGATGATGCGGGTCTTCTTCTTGTGCCGGGCTGCGTTGCCGGCCAGCTCGAGGATTTCAGCTGTCAGATACTCGAGAACAGCAGCCAGATAGACCGGGGCTCCGGCACCCACACGCTCAGCATAGTTCCCCATTCTCGGGAGCCAGTGAACACGGCCCACCGGGAACTGCATTCCAGCCCGGGAGGAGCCAGACTTGTCCTTGGCCCAAGCTTTGACACCGGTTTTCCCTCTTCCAGACATTTTTCCCACAAAAAATATACTTTATTCATAAAAATCTGTAAAAACTACAATTCGAGACAGTTCAGGACGAATGATCAAATCAGCCTCAGTTGTCCCTTCTGGATGAATGATAGTGAGGACACTGGTGATTGGTCACTCTGTGCTGCTTCTCATTGTGTTGTTCATGTCACCAATCAAATAGTTGCTTAGTTCACCAATCCGGAGACATCACGTTAATAGGGGGGAAATTAACCGCGCTGGATTGGCAGACTCCAAACCGTTTCTTTTTCAAATTTGAAAAGACTGGCCAACATATTTTTAAACAAGGAGCGGCTACACTCGATATCACGTTAATAGATCATATCGCCATTACGTGAAGGATGTAAAAATATCCCCATATTGTATTATTTCACATTATCTCACAAATTCCAGATCTGCTTTTCCAATCCGACATCTATTCGGATTCATTCTCTGTCCTGTTTTAAAACAGTCTGTAACCGGCAGGGAAAAAGTCTTATTCACAGCATTCTGTAACCGGATACATTTCAGGTCAATGTAAAAAAAAAACAAATCACACATTATAAATTGGTCCCTGTTCGTGGGAGACAAAAGCGGAGTGTAGATTTTCAGTGTTAAGGAGTCAGACTGAGGGTTCCTACACCACCGGGGTTTCTAAATAATGTACTTATTAATTATTGAAGCTAAACTTAGGGGAGTCCGGGCCTTTCTCTTTGTCTGTTCGTGTCCGATATGTGAATTTCCAGTTTAATCTGTACCTGTCAGTTTCTGCTGTGGAAGGTTGTTTGATTTTTCCTCTGTACATGTTAGTCAGGAATATGTTTGTGTAGCTTTACACTGCACATGTTAATTGATGACGTGTCAGTGTTGTTTTCACTCTACAAGTCAGTCTCTGATTTGGAGGCCACGACTGTATTCTGTACCTATCAGACATCTACAAATGAGGGTATGTTTTAACCTGTTCCTGTCAATCTGTTGTATGTCAGTACTGTTTATAATCTGTATCTGTAAGTTTCTGATGAATGAATGTGGATTGTATCCTATCCCTGTCAGTGATCATTCAGAGTTATTTCACACGGTAACTGCCAGTATCTGATATGCGAGTGTGGGTTGTGATCTGCATCTGCCTGTTTCTGGTATGTGACATGAGCATTGTTTTTACTCTGTGTGTGTTAGCCTCACATGTCAGAAGCTGGGTTTAATTGTACATCTCACTCTCTGCTGTATGATTGTGCATTTTCATCTGTAAAGTTAATTTCTGACATGGGCGTGTGAATTTTATTCTGTGTGACAATTTCTGGGATGTGTGTGTGTGTCCTTTCTGCTCCTGTCAGTTTCTGACATGTGAATATGGATTTTCCTCTGTTCTGGTCAGTTACTGCAATGAACGTCGCTCCTTTATTCTGTGCCTGTCATTTTATAGTCTGGAAGAAAGATTTTATTCATGACCTTTTATATTCTGACAAGTGAATTTGAGAAAACCCTGTATCTGTCAGTTTGTGACAAGTTACTGTGTCTTTTACTCTTCACCTGTCAGTTTCTGATATGTGAATGTGGATTTTATTCTGTACCTGTCGGTTACTGCAAAGCAAGTATGTATTTTATTCTGTACCTGTTTGTTTCTTGTAATTGATTGGAGATTTTACTCTGTATCTGTCAGTCTCTGGAATGTGAATGTTGCTTTTACTCTGTGTCTGTCTGTGTCAGATTTGTCAGCAAGTATTTTACTTTCCCTTTCTGTTCCTGACATATGAATGTGGATTTTACTATGTATCTCTCAGTTACTGGTATGTGATTATGGGTTTTACTCTGCATCTACAAGCCTATGATTAGTGCTTGTGACTTGTGTCCTAGGCCTGTCACTATCTTGTTTGCATATGCCCATTATTCTCTGCATGTTACTTTATGGGAAATTACTGCAGGATTTATTCTTTTCCTGCCATATTACTACTATGACTTCAAGAGCTGGTCAGAAGCCGGAAATTCTGTGGTTAGTAACTCACGTCCTAACTCGATAAAGACTTTCCACCACCTACATGCCATCAAGTCAGAAGTCTGATGGATTACTCCCCACTTGCCTGGATGTGTGCACATCTAACAATGCTCAAGAAGCTCTATACCATCCAGGACAAAGCAGCAGGCTTGATTGACTTACCATTCACCAGCTTAATCATTTTCTCCTCCACCACCAGTGCACAGTGTGTACCATCTACAAGATGTACTGCATCAACCTGAGGAAGCACCGTGAAACTGCACCTTCCAAACCCCCGACATCTGCTACCAAGTAGAACATGGGCAGCAAACGTATGAGAACATTACCACCTGCAATTTCATCTCAAATTCACACGCCATCCTGATTTGAAAATATAACACCACTCCTGCATCATCACTCAGTCCTAATTCTGCAACTCCCTACCTAACACCGCTTTGGGTGTACCTACACTACAAAGACTGGAGGGAGCAAGAAGGCCACTCAACACCATCTTCGAAAGGGCAATGAGGGACGCACAACAACTACTGGCCTTCCTCCTGATGCTCTCATCCCATAAACATACGCTACAAATAATCATAAAGGTGTGCAAATGAATAACATTCGTCCTGTATCTGTGCATCACTGGTACAGTATGAGTGTGGAAGTCATTCTCCATCTGTTACTCTGAAAGACAGGATCTGTTTGTTTATATTTAAGGAACAATGAAGAAACTCTTACACATCTAAATCTGTCCAACTATCTGTCCCACTTTGTATTGTATGAGAGTGAGGGATTTATTCTTTATCTCAGAATGTGGAATGTGACGATGGGTTTTTCTCTGTATCTGTCAATTACTGATATGCACATGTGGTTTTTCAACTGTACCTGTCTACTTCTGCTGTGAGTGTGGTTTTAACTCTTTTCTGTCAGTATCCGATGTATGAGCACGTGCTTTAATCTACCTGCCAACTTCTGATGTGAGTGTTGGTTTTGTAATGTACCTGTCAGTTTCTGCTGCACTGAACAGTGATTTTTGTCTGAATCTGTCACTTTCTGTTATGTGAGAATGAGTATTGTTTTGTACTTGTAAATGTCCAGAAAAGCAGAAAGCTCTTTACATTGCACATAATACAAAGCAAAATACTGTGAATGCAGGAAATTAAAAACAGAAAATGCTGTAAGCACTCAGCAGGCCTGCCAATATCTGTGGAGTGAGAAACAGAGTTAACTTTTCAGGTCAATGGCCTTTCATCATTGATCTGAAATGTTAATTGTCTCTCTCTCTCCACAGGTGCTGCCAGACTTGCAGAGTATTTCCAGAATATTTTGCTTTCGTTTATACTGTTCCTTCTTTTTGTTTGGCAAGTGAATTTGGGATCATTCTTCATCCTTTCATTTCTGATATGTGAACGTGGATTTTACTCAGCATGTTGTAATTTACTGCAATGCAAATATCTGTTTTATTCTGTACCTTTTTGTTGTGGTAATTGATTGTGGGTTTTACCCTGCATCTGTCAGTCTCTGCAATGTGAATGCCGTTATTACTCTGTATTTGTCTGTGCATGATTTGTGAGGATATGTTTTACTTTTCCTGTCTGTTTCTGGCATGTGAATGTGGATTTTACTATGGATCTCTGAGTAACTTTATGTGTATGTGGGTTTTATTCTGTTTCTGCATGTCTCCGGTGAGTGTAATGTTTTCCCTGTACCGATCAATACCATACTTGTCAGTATGGCCATTATTCTGTACTTGTTGCTTTATGGTAGTGCTTTTCCTGTCAATCTCTGATATGCTACTATACATTTTATTCTGTACTTGTCAGATTCTGCTATATGATATTGTTTTTCTCTGTCTGTCTGTGTCTGGTATGTCATTGTCAGTTTTACTGTGTACCTATTAGCTTCTGGTATTTGAGTATGAGGTTCACATTGCATATTTCAATCTGTTCTGTGAATCTGCTTCGGCCTTGAATTTTGACAGTTTCTATTCTGTGACTGTACATTTAAAGGATGATTGTTAATTTCTGCTGAATAGGTGTTCATTTAACACTGTGCATGTCAGTCTCTTCAATGGGTATTTGTGATTTATGCTGAATCTTCCATTTGTTTATCTTGATGGTATGCTTAATTCTGTTCCTGTCAGTCTCTGTTGTACAAGGTATTTTTTCTGAATATCTGTCAGTCTCTGAAGTGTAAGTGTGGGATTTCTTTGTGTCTGTAAGTTTCTAATGTGAATGAGAGGTTTTTAATTCTGTACATAGCAATTCCTGATAAACGAGCATGGGTTTTACTATGTAACCCTCATACTCTGGTATTTGAGTTTGTGTCTTTTTTCTTCCTGTTACCTGCCTGTTTCTGAAAAGTTGGTTTGAATTTTACGTTGTACCAGTTACATACTGATTCTGTTTGTGGGGTTTACTCTGCACCTCTCAATTCCTTATGTGATTGAGATTGATGTCTGTCCCAGTCAGTCTCTGGTATGTGCATCTAGAATTTACTCCACATCAGTCTTACTCAGAATTGTGAATGTTATTTGTTTACCTTGTTTCCTTTGTACTTTGCAGTATGGAACTGTAATCGTCACTTTCTGGTATTTGTGTGTAGCTTTTCTTTCATGGCTGTCAATCTCTGTTGTGTTTTTCTGTATTGGGGGTGTTTGGTGGCTGGTGGTGGGTGGCACGTGGGTTTGCTTCATGCCTGTCATTTTCTGTTATGTGTTCCTGTATTGGGGGGGTGAGTGGTTGGTTGTGTGGGTGAGGGGGTTTGCTTCATGCCTGCCATTTTCTGATGTGTGTTTCTGTATTGGGGGGTGAGTGGTTGGTTGTGTGGGTGAGGGGGTTTGCTTCATGCCTGTCAGTTTCTGGTATGTGTTTCTGTATTGGGGAGCGGTTGGGTGGGTGGGTGAGGGGGATTTGTTTATGCCTGTCAGTTTCTGGTATGTTAGTGCAGTTTCATTCTTTTCTGGTGGGTGAGTGTTGTTTTTTCACTTCTTTTGCTGTATTATTCAGTTTCTTTGCGACGGGTGTAAGTTTCACTCGAGATCTCTCAATCTCCAGTCCACAGTTGATCTCTGTTGGTTTCAGATTTTGAGTGTGGGTTTATCTGTACCTGTCACTTTGTTTTATCTGAGAAACGTCTTATTCTGCATCTTTCAGTTTCTGATGTGTGTGTGTGTCTTGGACTTGTGCCCCTCAGTTTATTACATGTGCATTTGAGTGTTAATCTAACACTCACTTGTATATGAGTGGTGTTCACTCTTTATCTTTGATCTTCTGGTTTGCAAATTTCAGTTTTAACCTGTGCATTTAAATTTCTGATGTGCAGGTCTGGTTTTTAACCTGTCTATGTCACGGTCTGGTAGACAAGTACGTGTTTCAGTCTGGCTTTTGAGTCTGGATTGGACACCACATCTCTACATTCTCTAGAATGTGAGTATGATTTTTAATCTGTATATGTCAGTTTTTGACATGTGTCTGTAAGGTTTACTTTGTACATTTCATTCTCTGGTCTGTGACTGCTGAATTTATTCTGTATCTGTCAGTTTATGTTATGTGAGTGTGAGTTTTAGTCTGTATCTGTCAGAATCTGGTTTATAAATCTTAATTATGTGTGTGTTTTATACTGTATCTGTCAGTGTGTGAAGTGCAAGTGTTGGATTTTATTTGTACCTGTCAGTTATGGATTAGAGATTGTCATTCTCTCAGTGTAATCTTTTTATAATTCACTATGGATTTCACTCGGTGTCTGTCAGTCTCTGGTAGTTGCGTGTGGCTTTTATACTGCATTTGCTATTTTCTGATATGTGAAATTGGATTTTAATCTTTACTTGTTATTTTCTAGTATGTGAGTCTGCGTGTCAATCCGTATCTGTTGGTTTCTCATATGTGAGGGAGGCAGTTATTCTGCACCTGTTACTTTCCGAAATGTATGAAGGTTTTTATCCTTCCCAGTCAGTTTCTGGTATGTGATTGTGGCCTTTCTTTTGTCCCTATCTGTTTCTGTGAATGGAATGTGGGTTCTGTTCCTGTTTGTATCTGGTATGTGAATGTGGGTTTATTCTGTATCTTTCAATCTTGGAATTTGATTGAGCACCTTTTAGCTTCTGTTAAGTGAATGAGGGGTTAAATCTGTACCAGTCAGTTTATGGAATATGAAGATTGTCGTCTCTCTCTTCCTGCTTGATTCTGATATGTGACCTTTTTTTAATTCTGTGCCAGCCATTTTCTGGTATATGATTCCAGTTTTTGATCGTTAGTTGTCAGCTTCTGTTACTTGAGTGTGTTTTACATTGCACCAGTCAGTTTTTAGTTTGTGTGTGTCTGTTTTAAGCTGTACCTGTAAAGTTAAGGTCCGATAATGCGGGTGTTTATTGTAACTTTCAAACTGTAGTGTGTGACATGGGGTGTTTCTCTGAATCTGTCGAGTTTTGGTCTGTAGCTGTTTGTTTTAATCTGCAGTTTACAGTTCCTGATAAGTGGGAGTGCACATTATCTTTTGGGTGCACTTGTTGAAAACGCGACCGCTAGGGGCCGCTGCTGTTGCACATGCACAAATGCAGCATGTGCCACTAAAACGTCACAGACTGCAACTTTCGGCAGCTGCCAGGACAAAAGATGGCGCTGCTCAAATAATCACCCGGAGGCAACCTAACAAACACATGTCAGCACACAATAGTGGAGTGAGAGACAGAACAAGCGGGCCGCGGCCGGGGAGCGGGCCGTGGAGCAGTTCGGGGAGGAGCGGGAGAGCGGTCCGGAGAGGGGGGGTGTGGCAGCCGGGGAGAGGTGGAGCGGGCAGGGTAGTGGGGGAAGCGGGCTGTGCCTGGGGGGAGCGGAGAGGGCCTGGGAGGAGCGGAGTGGCTGGCGAGTGGGCGAGCGAACAGTCCAGTGATGGAGGGGAGTGGATCGCCCGGTGAGTGGGTGAGCGAATGGCTCAGTGACGGAGGGGAGTGGAGCGGCCGGCGAGTGTGCGAGCGAAAGGGCTGGTGACGGAGGGAAGCGGAGCGGCCGGTGACAGCAGCGTTGGGGTGGGGGGGCGGGTGGGTGCGTTCTTCTGCACAGAGCAGAATACCGTCTGCGCATGTGCGCACCGCGGCGCAGCCTGATGACGTCAGAGGCGTCGAGCGTTGTCAGGAATCACTTTGTAATCCAACAGGTGAGAGATCACTCTCAATATTGTACAAAGCAGAATCCAATAGCGGGCGATTTCGCCCTTCGTGCTGTACAAACCAGAGTAAAACAGGTGGAGAGTTTACTCTGCATATTGTACAATACATAATCCAATGGGGAGGGCGGGGTGCTGGGGGGAGAGTTTACTCTCCATATTTTACAAACCATAATCCAACAGGGGGAGAGTTCACTCTCCCTGTTGTGCAAACCATAATCCAACAGCGGGCGTGTTCACTCTTGGTGCTGTACAAACCATAATCCAACAGGGGGCAAGTTCACTCCCGTTATTGTACAAACCATAATCCAATGGGGGGAGAGCTCGCTCTCTGTGCTGTACAAACCGTAGACCAACAGGGGGAGAATTCACTCTGCATTATGCACAAACCACAATCCAACAGGGGAAGAGTACACTCTCAGTGTTGTACAAACAATAATCCAACAGGGGGCGACTTCAGTCACTGTGCTGCACAAACCGTAATTCAACAGGTGGAGAATTCACTCTCCAAATTGCACAAACCGTAATCCAACAGCGGGGTAGTTCACTCTCCATGTTGTACAAAACTGCAACCAAAAGGGGGATAGTTCACTCTGCATGTTGTACAAAGCAGAATCCAAGAGGGGGAGAGTGCGCTCTCCTTGCTGTACAAACCAGAGTCCAAAAGCTGGAGAGTTCACTCTGCATATTGAACAATACATAATCCAACGGGGGGGGGGGGGGGGGGGAGATTTTTCTTTCCATATTGTACAAACCATAATCCAACAAGGGGAGAGTGCCCTCTTGGTGTCGTACAAAACATAATCCAATAGGGGGAGAGTTTACTCTCCCTGCTGGACAAACCAGAAACGAACCACAGGCGTGTTCACTCGTTGTGTTGCACAAAGCATAACCCAACAGGGGGAGAGTTCACTCTCCGTGTTGTGCACACCATGATTCAAAAGAGGGCGAGTTCACTGTCTGTGCTGGGCAAACCAGAATCCAACTGGGGGAGAGTACTCTCCCCATATTGTACAAACCGCAATACAGCAGGGGAAAATTTCACTCTCCACATTGTACAAACCATCATCCAACAGGGGGACATTTCTCTCTCCGTGCTGTCCAAACCGTAGTCCGAAGGGGGAGAATTCACTCTCCATATTGTACAAACCATAATCCAACAGGTGGAGAGTTTACTCTCAATATTGTGCAAACAATAACCAACGGGTCGGTGAGTTCACTCTCCATGTTGCACAAACCAAAATCCAACCGGGGGAGAATTCACTTCCCATATTGTACGAACCATAATCCAACAGGGGGAAAGTTCAGTCTCCATGTTATACAAAACATAATCCGACAGGGGGCGAATTCACTCTGCATGTTGTACAAAGCATAATGCAGCAGGGGCAGAATTCACATTCCGTGTTGCACAAACCATAATCCAACAGGGAGAGAGTTCACTTTCTGTATTGTACAAGCCATAATCCAACAGGGGGCGAGTTCACTCTCCACGTTGAACAAACCATTATCCAACAAGGGGCGAGTTCACTCTCTATGCTGTGCAAAGCATAATTCAACAGGAGGAGAGTTCACTCTCCCTGTTGTGCAAAGCATAATTAAAGAGGGGAGATTTCACTCTCCGTGCTGCTTAAACCATAATCCAACAGGAGGAGAGTTCACTTTCCGTGCTGTACAGACCATAATCCAACAGTGAGAGAGTACACTCTCCATGTTGAACAAACCATAATCCAACAGGGGGCGGGTTCACTCTCCATGTCGAAAAAACCAGAATCCAACAGGTGGAGAGTTCACTCTCCATATTATTAAAAAACCATAATCCAACAGGGGGAGAGTGCACTCTCCATGTTGCACAAACCAAAATCCAACCGGGTGAGAATTCACTTCCCATATTGTACAAAAAATAATCCAACACCGGGAACGGTCACTCTCCATGTTATACGAAGAATAATCCAACAGGGGGTGAGTTCACTCTATATGGTGTGCAAAGCATAATCCAACAGAGAGAGAGTTCACTCTCCGTGCTGTACAAAGCATGTTCCAACAGGGGGAGACTTCACTGTCCCTGTTGTGCAATCCATTATCCAACAGGGGAAGAGTTCACGTTCTGTGTTGTGCAAGCCATAATCCAACAGGGGGCGAGTTCATTCTCCATATTGCGCAAACTACAATCCAACAGGGAGCGAGTTCACACTCCATGTTCTACAAACCATAATCCAACAGGGAGAGACGACAGTCACCAAAATGTACAAACCATAATTCAACAGGGGGCGTGTTCACTCTTTGTGTCGTACAAGCCATAGTCCAGTAGGGGGCGTGTTCAATGTCTGAGCTGGACAAATAATAATCCACAGTGGGAGAGTTCACCCCCCATATTATACAAACCATAATCCAACAGGGAAGGTTTTAATTCTCCCTTCTCTCCAAACCATGATCCAACAGGGGAAGAGTTCACTCTCCATTTTGTACAAAGCATAATCCAACAGGGGGAAAGTTCATTCTCCATCATGGACAATGCATGATCAAACAGGGGGAGTTTTCATTCTCCATGCTTTACAAACCATAATCCAACAGGGGGAGAGATCACTCTCCATTTTGTACAAAGCATAATCCAACAGGGGGAGAGTTCACTCTTTCTTTCTTTTGGGCCTCCTTATCTCGAGAGACAATGAATACGCGCCTGGAGGTGGTCAGTGGTTTGTGAAGCAGCGCCTGGAGTGGCTATAAAGGCCAATTCTAGAATGACAGGCTTTTCCACAGGTGCTGCAGAGAAATCTGTTTGTCGGGTCTGTTGCACAGTTGGCTCACCCCTTGCGACTCTGTCTTTTTTCCTGCCAACTACTAAGTCTCTTCGACTCGCCACATTTTAGCCCCGTCTTTATGGCTGCCCGCCAGCTCTGGCGAACGCTGGCAACTGACTACCACGACTAGTGATCAATGTCACAGGATTTCATGTCACGTTTGCAGACGTCTTTATAGCGGAGACATGGACGGCCGGTGGGTCTGATAGCAGTGGCGAGCCCGCTGTGCAATGTGTCTTTGGGGATCCTGCCATCTTCCATGCGGCTCACATGGCCAAGCCATCTCAAGCGCCGCTGACTCAGGAGTGTGTACACGCTGGGGATGTTGGCCGCCTCGAGGACTTCTGTGTTGGAGATACGGTCCTGCCACCTGATGCCAAGTATTCTCCGGAGGCAGCGAAGATGGAATGAATTGAGACGTCGCTCTACAAATTGCAGAAACCATAATCCAACAGGAGGAGAGTTCACTCTCCATGTTGTACAAAGCATAATCCAACAGGGGGAGAGTTCACTCTCTGTGCTGTGCAAAACATGTTCCAACAGGAGGAGACCTCACTCTCCCTGTTGTACAATCCATAATTCAACAGGTTAGATTTCACTCTCCGTGCTGGACAAACCATAATCCAACAGCGGGAGAGTTCACTCTCCATGTTGAACAAACCAAAACCTAATTGGGTGCGCATTCACTCTCCATGTTGTACAAACCATAATACAACAGGGGGAAAGTTCACTCTCCGTGTCGAATAAACCATAATCCAACAGAGGGAGAGTTCCCTCTCCATGTTGCACAAAGCATAATGCAATAGGGGAGAATTCACTTTCCGTGCTGCACAGACTATAATCCAAAAGGGAGAGAGTTTACTCTCCATGTTGTACAAAGCATAATCCAACAGGGGGAACGTTCCCTCTCCATGTTGTACAAACCATAATTCAACAGGTGGAGTTCACTCTCCATATTGCACAAACCGTAATCCGCAGGGGGATAGTTCACACTGCATGTTGCACAAAGCATAATGCAACAGAGGGAGGTTTCACTCTCCATATTGTACAAATCGTAATCCAACAGGGGGAGAGTTAACTCCACTTATTGTACAAACCATAATCCAACAGGGGGAACGTTCGCTCTCCGTGCTGGACAAACCATAGACCAATAAGGGGAGAATTCACTCTCCATATTGTACAAACCATAATCCAAACGGGGGAGAGTTCACACCACTTATTGTCCAAACCATAATCTAACAGGGGGAGAGTTCACTCTCCATATTGCACAAACCAAAATCCAACAGGGGAAGAGTTCACTCTCCACATTGTACAAACCCGAATCCAACAGGGGGCGTGTTCAATCTTGGTGTTGTACAAACCATAATCCAACAGGGTTAGAGTTCACTCCCTTTGTTGTGCACACCATAATCCAACAGAGGGCCAGTTCTCCGTCTGTGCTGGACAAACCAGAATCCAACCGGGGGAGAGTTCTCTCCCCATATTGTACACACCACAATCCAACAGGGGGAAAGCTAACACTCCATATTGTACAAACCATAATCCAACAGGGGGCGAGTTCACTTTCCATGTTGCACAAAACATAATGCAACAGGGGGAGATTTCTCTCTCAGTGCTGAAGAAACCGGAGTCCAAAAGGGGTAGAATTCACTCTCCATATTGTACAAACCACAATCCAACAGGCGGAGAGTTCACTCTCCATATTTTTAAAAAATAATAATCCAACAGGGGGAGAGTGCACTCTCCATATTATTAAAAAATCATAATCCAACATAGGGGAGAGTGCACTCTCCATGTTGCACAAACCAAAATCCAACCGGGTGAGAATTCACTTCCCATATTGTACAAAAAATAATCCAACACCGGGAACGGTCACTCTCCATGTTATACGAAGAATAATCCAACAGGGGGTGAGTTCACTCTATATGGTGTGCAAAGCATAATCCAACAGAGAGAGAGTTCACTCTCCGTGCTGTACAAAGCATGTTCCAACAGGGGGAGACTTCACTGTCCCTGTTGTGCAATCCATTATCCAACAGGGGAAGAGTTCACGTTCTGTGTTGTCCAAGCCGTAATCCAACAGGGGGCGAGTTCATTCTCCATATTGCACAAACTACAATCCAACAGGGAGCGAGTTCACACTCCATGTTCTGCAAACCATAATCCAACAGGGAGAGACGACAGTCACCATATTGTACAAACCATAATTCAACAGGGGGCGTGTTCACTCTTTGTGTCGTACAAACCACAGTCCAACAGGGGGCGAGTTCAATGTCTGAGCTGGACAAATAATAATCCAACAGTGGGAGAGTTCACTCCCCATCCTGTCCAAAGCTTAATCCAACAGGGAGAGTTTTCATTCTTCCTGCTGTACAAACCATGATCCAACAGGGGGAGAGTTCACTCTCCATTTTGGACAAAGCATAATCCAACAGGGGGAGAGTTCACTCTCCATTTTGTACAAAGCATAATCCAACTGGGGGAGAGTTCACTCTCTGTGCTATGCAAACCATAATCCAACAGGGGTGACATGACATTATGTGCTGTACAGACCATAATACTACAGGGGGAGATTTAACTCTCCATATTGGACAAACCATAATCCAACATGGCTGGGGGTGGGGGGCGTGGAAGAGAGATAATTCTCCATTATGTACAAACCATAATTCAACAGGGGGAGACTTCACTCTCCCTGCAGCACAGACCATCATCCAACTCGTGGAAAGTTCACTCTCCCTGTTGTGCAAACCATCATCCAATAGCGGGCGTGTTCTCTCTCCCTGTTGTACAAACTCTTATCCAACCGGGGGAGAGTTCACTTTCCATGTTGTCCAAACCATAATCCAATTGGGGGCGAGTTCTCAGTCTGACCTGGACAAACCATAATCCAACCGGGGGAGAGTTCACTCCCCTTATTGTACATACCATAATTCAACAGGTGGAGTTCACTCTCCATATTGCACAAACCGTAATCCAAAAGTGGGAGATTTCACCCTCCATATTGTACAAACCATAATTCGCAGGGGGATAGTTCACACTGCATGTTGCACAAAGCATAATGCAACAGAGGGAGGTTTCACTCTCCATATTGTACAAATCAAAATCCAACAGGGGGAGAGTTAACTTTCCATGTTGTGCAAACCATAATCCAACAGGGGGAAGTTAACTCCACTTATTATCCAAACCATAATCCAACAGGGGGAATGTTCGCTCTCCGTGCTGGACAAACCGTAGACCAACAAGGGGAGAATTCACTCTCCATATTGTACAAACCATAATCCAAACGGGGGAGAGTTCACTCCACTTATTGTCCAAACCATAATCTAACAGGGGGAGAGTTCACTCTCCATATTGCATAAACCATAATCCAACAGTGGAAGAGTTCACTCTCCACATTGTACAAACCCGAATCCAACAGGGGGCGTGTTCACTCTTGGTGTTGTACAAACCATAATCCAACAGGGGGAGAGTTCACTCTACCTGCTCCACAAACCAGAATCTAACCGCGGGCATGTTTACTCTTTATGTTGTACAAACCATAATCCAACAGGGTTAGAGTTCACTCCCTTTGTTGTGCACACCATAATCCAACAGAGGGCCAGTTCTCCGTCTGTGCTGGACAAACCAGAATCCAACCGGGGCAGAGTTCTCTCCCCATATTGTACACACCACAATCCAACAGGGGGAAAGCTCACACACCATATTGTACAAACCATAATCCAACAGGGGGCGAGTTCACTTTCCATGTTGCACAAAACATAATGCAACAGGGGGAGATTTCTCTCTCAGTGCTGAAGAAACCGGAGTCCAAAAGGGGTAGAATTCACTCTCCATATTGTACAAACCACAATCCAACAGGTGGAGAGTTCACTCTCCATATTTTTAAAAAACCATAATCCAAAAGGGGGAGAGTGCACTCTCCATGTTGCATAAACCAAAATCCAACCGGGTGAGAATTCACTTCCCATATTGTACAAAAAATAATCCAACAGGGGGAAAGGTCACTCTCCATGTTATACAAAGCATAATCCAACAGGGAGTGAGTTCACTCTGCATGGTGTGCAAAGCACAATCCAACAGAGAGAGAGTTCACTGTCCGTGCTGTCCAAAGCATGTTCCAACAGTGGGAGACTTCACTGTCCCTGTTGCACAATCCATTATCAAACAGGGGAAGAGTTCACGTTCTGTGTTGTACAATCCATAATCCAACAGGGGGCGAGTTCATTCTCCATATTGTACAAACCACAATCCAACAGGGAGCGAGTTCACACTCCATGTTCTGCAAACCATAATCCAACAGGGAGAGACAACAGTCACCATATTGTACAAACCATAATTCAACAGGGGGCGTGTTCACTCTTTGTGTCGTACAAACCACAGTCCAACAGGGGGCGAGTTCACTCCCCATCCTGTCCAAAGCTTAATCCAACAGGGAGAGTTTTCATTCTTCCTGCTGTACAAACCATGATCCAACAGGGGGAGAGTTCACTCTCCATTTTGGACAAAGCATAATCCAACAGGGGGAGAGTTCACTCTCCATTTTGTACAAAGCATAATCCAACTGGGGGAGAGTTCACTCTCTGTGCTATGCAAACCATAATCCAACAGGGGTGACATGACATTATGTGCTGTACAGACCATAATACTACAGGGGGAGATTTAACTCTCCATATTGGACAAACCATAATCCAACATGGCTGGGGGTGGGGGGCGTGGAAGAGAGATAATTCTCCATTATGTACAAACCATAATTCAACAGGGGGAGACTAAACTCTCCCTGCAGCACAGACCATCATCCAACTCGTGGAAAGTTCACTCTCCCTGTTGTGCAAACCATCATCCAATAGCGGGCGTGTTCTCTCTCCCTGTTGTACAAACTCTTATCCAACCGGGGGAGAGTTCACTTTCCATGTTGTCCAAACCATAATCCAATTGGGGGCGAGTTCTCAGTCTGACCTGGACAAACCATAATCCAACCGGGGGAGAGTTCACTCCCCTTATTGTACATACCATAATTCAACAGGTGGAGTTCACTCTCCATATTGCACAAACCGTAATCCAAAAGTGGGAGATTTCACCCTCCATATTGTACAAACCATAATTCGCAGGGGGATAGTTCACACTGCATGTTGCACAAAGCATAATGCAACAGAGGGAGGTTTCACTCTCCATATTGTACAAATCAAAATCCAACAGGGGGAGAGTTAACTTTCCATGTTGTGCAAACCATAATCCAACAGGGGGAAGTTAACTCCACTTATTATCCAAACCATAATCCAACAGGGGGAATGTTCGCTCTCCGTGCTGGACAAACCGTAGACCAACAAGGGGAGAATTCACTCTCCATACTGTACAAACCATAATCCAAACGGGGGAGAGTTCACTCCACTTATTGTCCAAACCATAATCTAACAGGGGGAGAGTTCACTCTCCATATTGCATAAACCATAATCCAACAGTGGAAGAGTTCACTCTCCACATTGTACAAACCCGAATCCAACAGGGGGCGTGTTCACTCTTGGTGTTGTACAAACCATAATCCAACAGGGGGAGAGTTCACTCTACCTGCTCCACAAACCAGAATCTAACCGCGGGCATGTTTACTCTTTATGTTGTACAAACCATAATCCAACAGGGTTAGAGTTCACTCCCTTTGTTGTGCACACCATAATCCAACAGAGGGCCAGTTCTCCGTCTGTGCTGGACAAACCAGAATCCAACCGGGGCAGAGTTCTCTCCCCATATTGTACACACCACAATCCAACAGGGGGAAAGCTCACACACCATATTGTACAAACCATAATCCAACAGGGGGCGAGTTCACTTTCCATGTTGCACAAAACATAATGCAACAGGGGGAGATTTCTCTCTCAGTGCTGAAGAAACCGGAGTCCAAAAGGGGTAGAATTCACTCTCCATATTGTACAAACCACAATCCAACAGGTGGAGAGTTCACTCTCCATATTTTTAAAAAACCATAATCCAAAAGGGGGAGAGTGCACTCTCCATGTTGCATAAACCAAAATCCAACCGGGTGAGAATTCACTTCCCATATTGTACAAAAAATAATCCAACAGGGGGAAAGGTCACTCTCCATGTTATACAAAGCATAATCCAACAGGGAGTGAGTTCACTCTGCATGGTGTGCAAAGCACAATCCAACAGAGAGAGAGTTCACTGTCCGTGCTGTCCAAAGCATGTTCCAACAGTGGGAGACTTCACTGTCCCTGTTGCACAATCCATTATCAAACAGGGGAAGAGTTCACGTTCTGTGTTGTACAAGCCATAATCCAACAGGGGGCGAGTTCATTCTCCATATTGTACAAACCACAATCCAACAGGGAGCGAGTTCACACTCCATGTTCTGCAAACCATAATCCAACAGGGAGAGACAACAGTCACCATATTGTACAAACCATAATTCAACAGGGGGCGTGTTCACTCTTTGTGTCGTACAAACCACAGTCCAACAGGGGGCGAGTTCAATGTCTGAGCTGGACAAATAATAATCCAACAGTGGGAGCGTTCACTCTCCATTTGGTAAAAAGCATAATCCAACAGGGGGAGAGTTCACTATTTCTTTCTTTTGGGCATCCGGATCTCCAGAGACAATGTATACGCGCCTGGAGGTGGTCAGTGGTTTGTGAAGCAGCGCCTGGAGTGGCTATGAAGGCCAATTCTAGAATGACAGGCTTTTCCACAGGTGCTGCAGAGAAATGTGTTTGTCGGGTCTGTTGCACAGTTGGCTCACCCCTTGCGACTCTGTCTTTTTTCCTGCCAACTACTAAGTCTCTTCGACTCGCCACATTTTAACCCCGTCTTTATGGCTGCCCGCCAGCTCTGGCGAACGCTGGCAACTGACTACCACGACTTGAGATCAATGTCGCAGGACTTCATGTTGCGTTTGCAGACGTCTTTATAGCGGAGACATGGACGGCCGGTGGGTCTGATACCAGTGGCGAGCTCGATGTGCAATGTGTCTTTGGGGATCCTGCCATCATCCATGTGGCTCACATGGCCAAGCCATCTCAAGCGCCGCTGACTCAGTAGTGTGTACAAGCTGGGGATGTTGGCCGCCTCGAGGACTTCTGTGTTGGAGATACGGTCCTGCCACCTGATGCCAAGTATTCTCCGGAGGCAGCGAAGATGGAATGAATTGAGACGTCGCTCTACATATTGCAGAAACCATAATCCAACAGTGGAGAGTTCACTCTCCATGTTGTACAAAGCATAATCCAACAGGGGGAGAGTTCACTCTCTGTGCTGTGCAAAGCATGTTCCAACAGGAGGAGACCTCACTCTCCCTGTTGGACTATCCATAATTCAACAGGAGAGATTTCACTCTCCGTGCTGTACAAACCATAATCCAACAGCGGGAGAGTTCACTCTCTGTGCTGCACAAACCATAATCCAACATGGGGAGAGTTCACTCTACATATTGCCGAAAACATAATCCAACACCGGGAGAGTTCACTCTCCATGTTGTACAAAGCAGAACGCAACAGGGGGAGAGCTCGCATTTCGCGCTGCACAGACCATCATCCAACAGGGAGAGAGTGCACACTCCATGTTGCACAAACCTTAATCCAACAGGGGGCGTGTTCACTCTTTGTGTCGTACAAATCATAGTCCAACAGGGGGCGAGTTCAGTGTCTGAGCTGGACAAATAAAAATCCAACAGTGGGAGAGTTCACTCCCCATATTGGACAAACCATAATCCAACAGGGGGAGAGTTCACTCTACCTGCTCCACAAACCAGAATCTAACCGCGGGCATGTTTACTCTTTATGTTGTACAAACCATAATCCAACAGGGTTAGAGTTCACTCCCTTTGTTGTGCACACCATAATCCAACAGAGGGCCAGTTCTCCGTCTGTGCTGGACAAACCAGAATCCAACCGGGGCAGAGTTCTCTCCCCATATTGTACACACCACAATCCAACAGGGGGAAAGCTCACACACCATATTGTACAAACCATAATCCAACAGGGGGCGAGTTCACTTTCCATGTTGCACAAAACATAATGCAACAGGGGGAGATTTCTCTCTCAGTGCTGAAGAAACCGGAGTCCAAAAGGGGTAGAATTCACTCTCCATATTGTACAAACCACAATCCAACAGGTGGAGAGTTCACTCTCCATATTTTTAAAAAACCATAATCCAAAAGGGGGAGAGTGCACTCTCCATGTTGCATAAACCAAAATCCAACCGGGTGAGAATTCACTTCCCATATTGTACAAAAAATAATCCAACAGGGGGAAAGGTCACTCTCCATGTTATACAAAGCATAATCCAACAGGGAGTGAGTTCACTCTGCATGGTGTGCAAAGCACAATCCAACAGAGAGAGAGTTCACTGTCCGTGCTGTCCAAAGCATGTTCCAACAGTGGGAGACTTCACTGTCCCTGTTGCACAATCCATTATCAAACAGGGGAAGAGTTCACGTTCTGTGTTGTACAAGCCATAATCCAACAGGGGGCGAGTTCATTCTCCATATTGTACAAACCACAATCCAACAGGGAGCGAGTTCACACTCCATGTTCTGCAAACCATAATCCAACAGGGAGAGACAACAGTCACCATATTGTACAAACCATAATTCAACAGGGGGCGTGTTCACTCTTTGTGTCGTACAAACCACAGTCCAACAGGGGGCGAGTTCAATGTCTGAGCTGGACAAATAATAATCCAACAGTGGGAGCGTTCACTCTCCATTTGGTAAAAAGCATAATCCAACAGGGGGAGAGTTCACTATTTCTTTCTTTTGGGCATCCGGATCTCCAGAGACAATGTATACGCGCCTGGAGGTGGTCAGTGGTTTGTGAAGCAGCGCCTGGAGTGGCTATGAAGGCCAATTCTAGAATGACAGGCTTTTCCACAGGTGCTGCAGAGAAATGTGTTTGTCGGGTCTGTTGCACAGTTGGCTCACCCCTTGCGACTCTGTCTTTTTTCCTGCCAACTACTAAGTCTCTTCGACTCGCCACATTTTAACCCCGTCTTTATGGCTGCCCGCCAGCTCTGGCGAACGCTGGCAACTGACTACCACGACTTGAGATCAATGTCGTAGGACTTCATGTTGCGTTTGCAGACGTCTTTATAGCGGAGACATGGACGGCCGGTGGGTCTGATACCAGTGGCGAGCTCGATGTGCAATGTGTCTTTGGGGATCCTGCCATCATCCATGCGGCTCACATGGCCAGGCCATCTCAAGCGCCGCTGACTCAGTAGTGTGTACAAGCTGGGGATGTTGGCCGCCTCGAGGACTTCTGTGTTGGAGATACGGTCCTGCCACCTGATGCCAAGTATTCTCCGGAGGCAGCGAAGATGGAATGAATTGAGACGTCGCTCTACATATTGCAGAAACCATAATCCAACAGTGGAGAGTTCACTCTCCATGTTGTACAAAGCATAATCCAACAGGGGGAGAGTTCACTCTCTGTGCTGTGCAAAGCATGTTCCAACAGGAGGAGACCTCACTCTCCCTGTTGGACTATCCATAATTCAACAGGAGAGATTTCACTCTCCGTGCTGTACAAACCATAATCCAACAGCGGGAGAGTTCACTCTCTGTGCTGCACAAACCATAATCCAACATGGGGAGAGTTCACTCTACATATTGCCGAAAACATAATCCAACACCGGGAGAGTTCACTCTCCATGTTGTACAAAGCAGAACGCAACAGGGGGAGAGCTCGCATTTCGCGCTGCACAGACCATCATCCAACAGGGAGAGAGTGCACACTCCATGTTGCACAAACCTTAATCCAACAGGGGGCGTGTTCACTCTTTGTGTCGTACAAATCATAGTCCAACAGGGGGCGAGTTCAGTGTCTGAGCTGGACAAATAAAAATCCAACAGTGGGAGAGTTCACTCCCCATATTGGACAAACCATAATCCAACAGGTGGAGTTTTCATTCTCCCTGCTGTACAAACCATGATCCAACAGGGGGAGAGTTCATTCTCCATTTTCTACATAACATAATCCAACAGGAGGCGAATTCACTCACTGTGCTGGACATCCAACAATTCAACAGTGGAGAGTTCACTGTCCATATTGTGCACAGCATAATTCTACGAGGTGGAGGGGGGAGGGTGGTGGGGAGGCGAGTGAGATTACTCTCCATATTGAGCAAACCATAATCCAACAAGGGGAGAGTTCTCTCCCCATACTGTACAAACCGCATTCCAGCAGGGGGAATTTCACTCTCCACATTGTACAAACTATCTTCCACCAGGGGGACATTTCTCTCTCCGTACTGTCCAAACCGTAGACCAAAAGGGGGACAATTCACTCTCCAAATAGTACAAAACATAATCCAACAGGGGGAGAGTTCACTCTCAATATTGTACAAACAATAACCAACGTGTGGGTGTGTTGACTCTCCATGTGGTACAAATCATAATCCAACAGGGTGGGGGAGTTAACTTTCCATGTTGCACAAACCAAAATCCAACCGGGAGAGAATTCACTTCCCAAATTGTACAAACCATAATCCGACAGGGGAAAATTCACTCTCCATGTTATGCAAAACATAATCCGACAGGGAGAGAGTTCACTCTGCATGTTGCACAAAGCACAATGCAACAGAGGGAGAATTCACATTCCGTGTTGCACAAACCATAATCCAACAGGGGGAGGGTTCACTCTCCATGTTGCACAACCATTATCCAACCGGGGGAGATTTCACTTTCCAGATTGTGCAAACCACAATCCAACAAGGAGAAAGCTCACTCTCCTGATTGTACAAAGCATTCTCCAACAGGGGGAGAGTTCACTCTCCGTGCTGTACAAAGCATGTTCCAACAGGGGGAGACTTCACTCCCCTTGTTGTGCAATCCATAATCCAACCGGGGGAGAGTTCACTTTCTGGATTGTACAAGCCATATTCCAACACGGGGCGTGGGGGGGGGGGGGGGGGGGGAGTTCACACTCTACGTTGAACAAACCATTATCCAACAAGGGGCGAGTTCACTCTATATGCTGTGCAAAGGATAATTCAACTGGAGGAGAGTTCACATTCCATGTTGTACAAAGCATAATGCAACAGGGGGAGAGTTCACTTTCCCTGCTGTGCAGACCATAATCCAACAGTGAGCGAGTACACTCTCCATGTTGACCAAACCATAACCAAATAGGGTGCGTGTACACTCTCCATGTTATGCAAACCATAATCTAACAGTGGGCGTGGTCACTCTCTGTGTCGTACAAACCATAATCCAACAGGGGGCGTGTTCACTCTACATATTGTACAAACCATAATCCAGCCGGCGGCGGTTTCACACCCCATGTTGCATAAACCATAATCCATAGTTCAATGTCTGAGCTGGACAAATAATAATCCAACAGTGGGAGAGTTCACTCCCCAAACTGTCCAAAGCATAATCCAACAGGGGGAGTTTTCATTCTCCCTGCTGTACAAACCATGATCCAACAGGGGGAGAGTTCACTCTCCATTTTGTACAAAACATAATCCAACAGGGGGAGAGTTCACACTCCATTTTGCACAAAGCATAATCCAACTGGGGGAGAGTTCACTCTCTGTGCGATGCAAACCATAATCCAACAGGGGTGACATCGCATTCTGTGCTGTACAGACCATAATACTGCAGGGGGAGATTTAACTCTCTATATTGGACGAGCCATAATCCAACATGGCTGGGGGTGGGAGGCGTGGAAGAGAGATAATTCCCCATTATGTCCAAACCATAATTCAAAAGGGGGAGACTTCACTCTCCCTGCAGCACAGACCATCATCCAACTCGTGGAAGGTTCACTCTCCCTGTTGTGCAAACCATCATCCAATAGCGGGCGTGTTCTCTCTCCCTGTTGTACAAACTCTTATCCAAACGGGAGAGAGTTCACTTTCCATGTTTTCCAAACCATAATCCAACTGGGGGAGAGTTCTCAGTCTGACCTGGACAAACCATAATCCAACCGGGGGAGAGTTCACTCCCCTTATTGTACAAACCGTAATCCAGCAGAGGGAGAGTTTGCTCAAAATGCTGCACCAACCAGAGACCAGCAGGGGGAGATTTCACTCTCCAAATTGCACAGAACATAATCCAACGGGGGGAGAGTTTACTCTCCATATTGCAGAAACCATAATCCATCAGGGGGAGAGTTCACCCTCCGTGTTGTACAAACCATAATCCAACAGGGGAGAGATCACTCTCAATTTAGCACAAAGCAGATTCCAACAGGGGGCGTGTTCGCTCTCCGTGCTGTGCAAACCATAGTCAAACAGGTGAAGAGTTTACTCTGCATATTGTACAATACATAATTCAATGGGGGGAGGGGCTGCTGGGGGAAGAGTTCACTCTCCATATTTTACAAAGCATAATCTAACAGAGGGTGAGTTCACTCTCCCTGTTGTGCCAACCATAATCAAACAGGGGGCGAGTTCACTCTCACGTTGAACAAACCATTATCCAACAAGAGGCGAGTTCACTCTCTATGCTGTGGCAAGCATGGTTCAACAGGAGGAGAGTTCACTCTCCCTGTTGTGCAAAGCTTAACTCAACAGGGGAAATTTCACGATCTGTGCTGCACAAACCATAGTCCAACAGGGGGAGAGTTCACACTCCATGTTGTACAAAGCATAATACAACAGGGGGAGAGTTCACTTTCCCTGCTGTCCAGACCATAATCCAACAGTGAGAGAGTACACTCTCCATGTTGAACAAACCAAAACCGAATAGGGTGCGTGTTCACTCTCCATGTTGTCCAAACCATAATCCAACAGGGGGAGAGTTCACCCTCCATGTTGTACAAACCATAATCCAACAGGAGGCGTGTTCACTCTATATATTGTACAAACCATAATCCAGCAGGGGTAGGGTTCTCTCCCCATGTTGAATAAACAATAATCCAACAGGGGGCAAGTTCAATGTCTGAGGGGGACAAATAATAATCCAACAGTGGGAGAGTTCTCTCCCCATTTTGTCCAAACCATAATCCAACAGGGGGAGTTTTCATTCTCCCTGCTGTCCAAACCATGATCCAAAAGGGGGAGAGTTCACTCTCCATTTTGTACAAAGCATAATCCAACAGGGGGAGAGTTCACACTCCATTTTGCACAAAGCATAATCCAACTGGGGGAGAGTTCACTCTCTGTGCGATGCAAACCATAATCCAACAGGGGTGACATCGCATTCTGTGCTGTACAGACCATAATACTGCAGGGGGAGATTTAACTCTCCATATTGGACAAGACATAATCCAACATGGCTGGGAGTGGGAGGCGTGGAAGAGAGATAATTCTCCATTATGTCCAAACCATAATTCAAAAGGGGGAGACTTCACTCTCCCTGCAGCACAGACCATCATCCAACTCGTGGAACGCTCACTTTCCCTGTTGTGCAAACCATCATCCAATAGCGGGCGTGTTCTCTCTCCCTGTTGTGCAAACTCTTATCCAAACGGGAGAGAGTTCACTTTCCATGTTTTCCAAACCATAATCCAACTGGGGGAGAGTTCTCAGTCTGACCTGGACAAACCATAATCCAACCGGGGGAGAGTTCACTCCCCTTATTGTACAAACCATAATCCAGCAGAGGGAGAGTTTGCTCAAAATGCTGCACCAACCAGAGACCAGCAGGGGGAGATTTCACTCTCCAAATTGCACAGAACATAATCCAACGGGGGGAGAGTTTACTCTCCATATTGCAGAAACCATAATCCATCAGGGGGAGAGTTCACTCTCCGTGTTGGACAAACCATAATCCAACAGGGGAGAGATCACTCTCAATTTAGCACAAAGCAGATTCCAACAGGGGGCGTGTTCGCTCTCCGTGCTGTGCAAACCATAGTCAAACAGATGAAGAGTTTACTCTGCATATTGTGCAATATAGAATCCAATGGGGGGAGGGGCTGCTGGGGGAAGAGTTCACTCTCCATATTTTACAAATCATAATCTAACAGAGGGTGAGTTCACTCTCCCTGTTGTGCCAACCATAATCAAACAGGGGGCGAGTTCACTCTCACGTTGAACAAACCATTATCCAACAAGAGGCGAGTTCACTCTCTATGCTGTGCAAAGCATAGTTCAACAGGAGGAGAGTTCACTCTCCCTGTTGTGCAAAGCATAACTCAACAGGGGAAATTTCACGATCCGTGCTGCACAAACCATAATCCAACAGGGGAAGAGTTCACACTCCATGTTGTACAAAGCATAATACAACAGGGGGAGAGTTCACTTTCCCTGCTGTCCAGACCATAATCCAACAGTGAGAGAGTACACTCTCCATGTTGAACAAACCAAAACCGAATCGGGTGCGTGTTCACTCTCCATGTTGTCCAAACCATAATCCAACAGGGGGAGAGTTCACTCTCCATGTTGTACAAACCATAATCCAACAGGGGGCGTGTTCACTCTATATATTGTACAAACCAAAATCCAGCAGGGGTTGGGTTCTCTCCCCATGTTGAATAAACCATAATCCAACAGGGGGCAAGTTCAATGTCTGAGGGGGACAAATAATAATCCAACAGTGGGAGAGTTCTCTCCCCATTTTGTCCAAACCCTAATCCAACAGGGGGAGTTTTCATTCTCCCTGCTGTACAAACCATGATCCAACAGGGGGAGAGTTCACTCTCCATTTTGTACAAAGCATAATCCGACAGGGGAGTTTTCATACTCCTTGCTTTACAAACCATAATCCAACAGGGGGAGAGTTCACTCTCCACGTTGAACAAACCATTGTCCAACAAGAGGCGAGTTCACTCTCTATGTTGTGCAAAGCATGATTCAACAGGAGGAGAGTTCACTCTCCCTGTTGTGCAAAGCATAATTCAATAGGGGAGATTTCACTCTCCGTGCTGCACAAACCATAATCCAACAGGGGGAGAGTTCACACTCCATGTTGTCCAAGCCATAATCCAACAAGGGGAGTGTTCACTCTCCGTGTTATGCACACCATGATCCAAAAGAGGGCGAGATCACAGTCTGTGCTGGACAAACCATAATCCAACTGGGGGAGAGTTCTCTCCCCACATTGTGCCGACCGCATTCCAGCAGGGGGAAATTTCAATCTCCACATTGTACAAACCATCATCCAAAAGGGGCAAATTTCTCTCTCCGTGCTGTCCAAACCGTAGTGCAAAAGGGGGAGAAATCAGTCTCCATATTGGACAAACCACAATCCACCAGGTGGAGAGTTCACTCTCAATCTTGTTAAAAAAAGCATAATCCAACAGGGGGAGAGTTCACGCTCAATATTGTACAAACAATAACCAACGGGTGGGTGAGTTGTCTCTCCATGTGGTACAAATCATAATCCAACAGGGTCGGGGAGTACACTGACAATGTTGCACAAACCAAAATCCAACCGGGGGAGAATTCACTTCAAAGATTGTGCAAACCATAGTCCAGCAGGGAGATAGTTCGCTCTCCATCTTATACAAAACATAATCCGACAGGGGGCGTGTTCACTATGCATGTTGCACAAAGCAAAATGCAACAGGGGAGAATTCACTTTCCGTGTTGCACAAACCATAATCCAAAAGGGGGAGAGTTCACTCTCCATGTTGCACAAACCATGATCCAACCAGGGGAGATTTCACTTCCCATATTGTGCAAACCACAATCCAACAAGGGGAAAGCTCACTCTCCTGGTTGTGCAAAGCATAATCCAACTGGGGGAGAGTTTACTCTCCGTGCTGTACAAAGCATGTTCCAACAGGGGGAGATTTCACACCTCCTGTTGTACAATCCATAATCCAACAGGGGGAGGGTTCACTTTCTGCATTGTACAAGCCATAATCCAACAGGGGGCGATTTCACTCTCCACGTTGAACAAACCATTATCCAACAAGGGGCGAGTCCACACTCTATGCTGTGCAAAGCATAGTTCAACAGGAGGAGAGTGCAATCTCCCTGTTGTACAAAGCATAATTCAACAGGGGAGATTTCACAATCCGCGCTGCACAAACCATAATCCAACAGGGGGAGAGTTCACACTCCATGTTGTACAAAACATAATGCAACAGGGGGAGAGTTCACATTCCCAATGTTGTACAGACCATAATCCAACAGTGAGAGATGTCACTCTCCATGTTGAACAAACTATAACCTAATAGGGTGCATGTTCAGTCTACATATTGCACAAACCATAATCCAGCAGGGGGCGGGTTCACTCCCCATGTTGTATAAACCATAATCCAACAGGGGGCGAGTTAAATGTCTGAGCTGGACAAATAATAATCCAACAGGAGTTCACTCTCCATTTTGTCCAAAGCATAATATAACAGGGGGAGAGTTCACTCTCCGTGCTGTACAAAGCATGTTCCAACAGGGGGAGATTTCACACCTCCTGTTGTACAATCCATAATCCAACAGGGGGAGGGTTCACTTTCTGTATTGTACAAGCCATAATCCAACAGGGGGCGATTTCACTCTCTGTGCTGTGCAAACCATACTCCAACGGGGTGGGTGGGCCAGTTCACTCTCCATGTTGCACAAACCATAACCCAAAAGGGGGAGATTTCTCTCGCCCTGCTGCACAAAGCATAATCCAAAAGGGGCGAGATCACATTCTGTGCTGTACAGACCATAATACTACAGGGGGAGAGTTCACTCTCCATATTGCACAAACCATAATCTAACATGGGGGTGGGGGGAGATTTAATTCTCCATTATGTGCAAACCATAATCGAACAGGGGCAGAGTTCACTCTCCCTGTCGCACAGACCATAATACAACACGTGGAAATTTCACTCTCCCTGTTGTGCAAGCCATCATCCAATAGCGGGCGTATTGACTCTTTGTCTTGTCCAAACTCTTATCCAACGGGGGGAGAGTTCACTTTCCATGTTGTCCAAATCATAATCCAACTGGGGGCGAGTTCTCAGTCTGAGCTGGACAAACCATAATCCAACAGAGGGAGAGTTCGCTCACCATGCTGTACCAACCGGAGACCAGCAGGGGGAGAATTCACTCTCCAAATTGGACAAAGCATAATCCAACGGGGGGAGAGTTTCCTCTCCATATTGCAGAAGCCATAATCCATCAGGGAGAGAGTTCGCTCTCCGTGCTCTCCAAACCATAGTCCAACAGGTGGAGAGTTTACTCTGCATATTGTACAATACATAATCCAATGGGGGAGGGAGGCTGGTCGGAGTGTTGACTCTCCATATTTTACAAACCATAATCCAACAGAGGGAGAGTTCACTCTCCCTGTTTTGCTCACCAAAATCCAACAGCGGGCGTGTTTACTCTTGGTTTTGCACAAACCATAATCCAACTGGGGGGAGTTCATTCTCCATTTTGTACAATGCATCATCCAACACGGGGTAGTTCTCTCACTGTGCTGTACAAACCATAATCCAACAGGGGGAGAGTTTACTCCCCTTATCGGACAAACCATAATCCAACAGGGGTAGAGCTCGCACTCCGTGCTGTCCAAACCAGAGACCAACAGGGCGAGATTTCACTCTCCATATTGCACAAACCGTAATCCAACAAGGGGAGAGTTCATTTTCCATGTTGGACAAACCCTAATCCAACAGGGGCAAAGTTCACTCTGCATGTTGTAGAAAGCAGAATCCAACAGGGGGAGACAAAAACAAGAAATGCTGGATTCACTCAGCAGGTCTGGCAGCATCTGTGGAAAGAGAAGCAGAGTTAACGTTTCGGGTCAGTGACCCTTCTTCGTGTTCTCTCTCCCTGTTGTACAAACCATAATCCAAAATGGGACGTGTTCACTCTACATATTGTACAAACCATAATCCAGCAGGGGGCGGGTTCACTTCCCATGTTGAATAAACCATAATCCAACAGGGGGCGAGTTCAATGTCTGAGCTGCACAAATAACAATCCAACAGTGGGAGAGTTCACTCCCCATATGGCCCAAACCATAATGCAACATTGGGAGTTTTCATTCTCCCCTCTGTACAAAAGATGATCCAACAGTGGAGGGGGGGGGCGGGGGGAGAGTTCACTCTCCATGTTGCACAAACCACAATCCAACAGGGGGTGAGTTCACTCTCTGTGATGTTCAAACCATAATCCAACAGGGTGGTGGAGCTAACTTTCCATGTTGCACAAACAAAAATCCAACCAGGGGAGAATTCACTCTCAATATTGTACAAACAATAACCAACCGGTGGGTGAGTTGACTCTCCACGTGGTACAAATCATAATCCAACAGGGTGGGGGAGTTCACTTTCCATGTTGCACAAAACATCATCCAACAGGCGGAGAGTTCACTCTCCATGTTGCACAAACCATCATCGAACCAGGGGAGATTTCACTTCCCAAATTGTGCAAACCACAATCGAACAGGGGGTAAGCTCACTCTCCTGATTGTGCAAAGCATTATCCAACAGGGGGAGAGTTCACTCTCCGTGCTGTACAAAGTATATTCCAACAGGGGGAGACTTCACTCTTCCTGTTGTTCAATCCATAATCCAACAGGGGCAGAGTTCACTTTCTGTATTGTACAAGCCATAATCCAACAGGGGGCGAGTTCACTCTCTATGCGGTGCAAAGCATAGTTCAACAGGTGGAGAGTTCACTTTCCCTGTTGTACAAAGCATAATTCAACAGGGGAGATTTCACTCTCCGTGCTGCACAAATCACAATCCAACAGGGGGAAAGTTCACACTCCATGTTGTACAAAGCATAATGCAACATGGGGAGAGTACACTCTTCATGTTGAACAAATCATAAACTAATAGGGTGCGTGTTCACTCTCCATTTTCTACAAAGAATAATCCAACAGGAGGCGAATTCACTCACTGTGCTGTCCATACAACAATTCAACAGTTGGTGAGTTCCCTCTCCATAATGTACAAACCATCATCCAACAGGTGGAGAGTTCACTCTCCATATTGTTAAAAAAACATAATCCAACAGGGGGAGAGTTCACTCTCCATATTGTACAAGCAATAATACAATAGGAAAGTGAGTTTGCTCTCCATGTGTAACAAATCATAATCCAACAAGGTGGGGGGGA
This sequence comes from Heterodontus francisci, assembly GCF_036365525.1. Lineage (NCBI taxonomy): Eukaryota > Metazoa > Chordata > Chondrichthyes > Heterodontiformes > Heterodontidae > Heterodontus > Heterodontus francisci. Next base: position 1,040,450 of record NW_027141599.1, read on the forward strand.
GTTCACTTTCCATGCTGCACAAACCAAAATCGAACCAGGGGATAGTTCTCTCCACGCATTGTACAAACCACAATCCAACAGGGGGAAAGTTCACTCTCCATATTGTGCAAACCATAATCCAACAGGGGGCGAGTACACTTTCCATGTTGTACGAAGCAGAATCCAACAGGGGAGATTTCACTCTCCGTGCTGTACAAACCATAATCCAACAGCGGGTCAGCTCAGTCCCTGTGCGGTAAAGACCATAATCCAACATGGGGAGAGTTCACTCTACATATTGTAGAAACCATAATACAACAGGGGGAATGTTCACTCTTCATGTTGCACAAAGCATAATGCAACAGGGGGAGAGTTCACATTCTGCGCTGCACAGACCATAATCCAACAGGGATAGACGACAGTTTCCATGTTGGACAAACGATGATCCAACAGGGGGACAGTTCATTCTCCATTTTGCACATAGCATAATCCAACAGGAGGCGAATTCACTCAATGTGCTGAACAACCAACAAATCAACACTCTCACACTGTGCACACCATAATCCTACGGGGTGGGGCGGGTGAGTTTACTCTCCATATTGAGCAAACCATAATACAACAGGGGGAGAATTCACTCTCCCTACTCGACAAACCATCATCGAACTGCAGGCATGTTCACTCTTTGTGTTGTACAGACCATAATACAACAGGGGGAGAGTTCACACTCCTTGTTGTACAAACCATAATCCAACAGGGTGAGTGTTCACTTTCGGTATTGTGCAAACCATAATACAACAGGGGGAGAATTCACTCTCCCTACTCTACAAACCATCATCGAACCGCAGGCGTGTTCACTCTTTGTGTTGTACAGACCATAATACAACAGGGGGAGAGTTCACTCTCCGTGTTGTGCAAATCATGATCCAAAAGAGGGCGAGTTCACTGTCTGTGCTGGACAAACCATAATCCAACCGAGGGAGAGTGCTCTCCCCATATTGCACAAACCGAAATCCGCCAGGGGGAAATTTCACTCTCCACATTGTACAAACGATCATCCAACAGGGGGACATTTCTCTCTCCGTGCGGTCCAAACCATCGTCCAAAAGGGGGACAATTCACTCTCCATATTGTACAACCATAATCCAACAGGTGGAGAGTTCACTGTCAATATTGTTAAAAAAACATAATCCAACAGGGGGAGGGTTCACTCTCAATATTGTACAAACAATAACCAACGGGTGGGTGAGTTGTCTCTCCATGTGGTACAAATTAGAATCCAACAGGGTGGGGGAGTTCACTTTCCGTGTTGAACAAACCATAACCGAATCGGGTGCGTGTTCACTCTCCATGTTGTAGAAACCATAATCCAACAGGGGGCGTATTCACTCTCTGTGTCATACAAACCATAATCCAACAGGGGGCATGTTCACTCTACATTTTGTACAAACCATAATCCAGCAGGGGGCGGGTTCACTCCCCATATTGTCCAAACCATAATCCAACAGGGTGGGGGAGTTCACTTTCCATGTTGCTCAAACCAAAATCCAACTGGGGAAGAATTCACTTCCCATATTGTACAAACCATAATCCGACAGGGGGAAAGTTCACTCTCCAAGTTATACAAAACATAATACGACAGGGGGCGAGTTCACTCTGCATGTTGTGCAGAGCAGAATACAACAAGGGGAGAATTCACATTCCATGTTGCACAAACCATAATCCAACAGGGGGAGAGCTCACGATCCTGGTTGCACAAAGCATAATCCAACAGGGGGAGAGTTCACTCTCCCTGTTGTACAATCCATAATCCAACAGGGGGAGAGTTCACTTTCTGTATTGTACAAGCCATAATCCAACAGGGGGCGAGTTCACTGTCCACGTTGAACAACCCATTATCCAACAAGGGAGGAGTTCACTCTCTGTGCTGTGCAAAGCATGTTCTAACAGGGAGATACTTCACTTTCCCTGTTGTACAATCCATAATCCAACAGGGGGAGAGTTCACTTTCTGTATTGTACAAGCCATAATCCAACAGGGGGCGAGTTCACACTCCACGTTGAACAAACCATTATCCAAAAAGGGGCGAGATCACTCTCGATGTTGTGCAAAGCATAATTCAACAGGAGGAGAGTTCACTCTCCCTGTTGTACAAAGCATAATTCAAAAGGGGAGATTTCACTCTCCGTGCTGCACAAACCATAATCCAACAGGGGGAGAGTTCACACTCCTTGTTGTACAAACCATAATCCAACAGGGGGAGTGTTCACTCTCCGTGTTGTGCACACCATGATCGAAAAGAGGGCGAGATCACTGTCTGTGCTGGACAAACCATAATCCAACTGGGGGAGTGTTCTCTCCCCATATTGTACAGACCGCATTCCAGAAGGGGGAAGTTTCATTCTCCACAATGTCCAAACCATCATCCAACAGGGGGACATTTCTCTCTCCGTGCTGTCCAAACCGTAGTCCAAAAGGGGGAGAAATCAGTCTCCATATTGTGCAAACCTCAATCCAACAGGTGGAGAGTTCACTCTCAATCTTGTTAAAAAAACCCATAATCCAACAGGGGGAGAGTTCACTTTCAATATTGTACAAACAATAACCAACGGGTGGGTGAGTTGTCTCTCCATGTGGTACAAATCATAATCCAACAGGGTGGGGGAGTACACTTTCCATGTTGCACAAACCAAAATCCAACTGGGGGAGAATTCGCTTCCCATGATGTACTAACCATAATCCAGCAGGGGGATAGTACGCTCTCCATGTTATACAAAACATAATACGACAGGGGGCGTGTTCACTATGCATGTTGCTCAAAGCATCATGCTACAGAGAGAGAATTCACATTCCGTGTTGCACAAACCATAATCCAACATGGGGAGAGTTCATTCACCAAGTTGCACAAACAATTATGCTACATGGCTGGGGGTGGGGGGCGTGGAAGAGAGATAATTCTCCATTATGTACAAACCATAATTCAACAGGCGGCGACTTCACTCTCCCTGCAGCACAGACCATCATCCAACTCGTGGAAAGTTCACTCTCCCTGTTGTGCAAACCATCATCCAATAACGGGCGTGTTCTCTCTCCCTGTTGCACAACCTCTCATCCAACCGGGAGAGAGTTCACTTTCCATGTTGTCCAAACCATAATCCAACTGGGGGCGAGTCCTCAGTCTGACCTGGACAAACCATAATCCAACCGGGGGAGAGTTCACTCCCCTTATTGTGCAAACCATAATCCAGCAGAGGGAGAGTTTGTTCAAAATGCTGCACCAACCAGAGACCAGCAGGGGGAGATTTCACTCTCCATATTGCAGAAACCATAATCCATCAGGGGGAGAGTTCACTCTGCATGTTGCACAAACCATTACCCAACCAGGGGAGATTTCACTTCCCATATTGTGTAAACCACAATCCAACAGGTGGAAAGCTCACTCTCCTGATTGCACAAAGCATAATCCAACAGGGGGAGAGTTCACTCTCCGTGCTGTACAAAGTATATTCCAACAGGGGGAGACTTCACTCTTCCTGTTGTTCAATCCATAATCCAACAGGGGAAGAGTTCACTTTCTGTATTGTACAAGCCATAATCCAACAGGGGCGAGTTCACTCTCCACGTTGAACAAACCATTAGACAAATGGGGGCGAGTTCACTCTCTATGCTGTGCAAAGCATAGTTCAACAGGAGGAGAGTTCACTTTCCTTGTTGTCCAAAGCATAATTCAACAGGGGAGATTTCACTCTCCGTGCTGCACAAACCACAATCCAACAGGGGGAAAGTTCACACTCTATGTTGTACAAAGCATAATGCAACAGGGGGAGAGTACACTCTTCATGTTGAACAAATCATATCATAATAGGGTGCGTGTTCACTCTCCATTTTCTACAAAGCATAATCCAACAGGAGGCGAATTCAGTCACTGTGCTGTCCATACAACAAATCAACAGTTGGTGAGTTCCCTCTCCATAATGTACAAACCATCATCCAACAGGTGGAGAGTTCACTCTCCATATTGTGAAAAACCATAATCCAACAGGGGGAGAGTTCACTCTCCATATTGTACAAGCAATAATACAATCCGCAAGTGAGTTTACTCTCCATGTGTAACAAATCATAATCCAACAAGGTGGGGGGGAGTTCACTTTCCATGTTGCACAAACCAAAATCGAACCAGGGGATAGTTCTCGCCACACATTGTACAAACCGCAATCCAACAGGGGGAAAGTTCACTCTCCATATTGTGCAAACCATAATCCAACAGGGGGCGAGGAAACTTTCCATGTTGAACGAAGCATCATCCAACAGGGGAGATTTCACTCTCCGTGTTGTCCAAACCATAATCCAACAGCGGGACAGTTCAGTCCCTGTGCGGTAAAGACCATAATCCAACATGGGGAGAGTTCACTCTCCATATTGCAGAAACCATAATACAACAGGGGGAATGTTCACTCTCCATGTTGTGGAAAGCAAAATGCAACAGGGGGAGAGTTCACATTCTGGGCTGCAAAGACCAGAATCCAACAGGGATAGACGACAGTTTCCATGTTGCACAAACCATGATCCAACAGGGGGAGAGTTCATTCTCCATTTTCTACATAGCATAATCCAACAGGAGGCGAATTCACTCACTGTGCTGAACATCCAACAAATCAACGCTCTTCATACTGTGCACACCAAAATCCTCCGGGGTGGGGCGGGTGAGTTTACTCTCCATACTGAGCAAACCATAATACAACAGGGGGAGAATTCACTCTCCCTACTCTACAAACCATCATCGAACCGCAGGCGTGTTCACTCTTTGTGTTGGACAGACCATAATACAACAGGGTGAGAGTTCACTCTCCGTGTTGTGCAAATCATGATCCAAAAGAGGGCGAGTTCACTGTCTGTGCTGGACAAACCATAATCCAACTGGGGAGAGTTCTCTCCCTATATTGTGCAAACAGCATTCCAGCAGGGGGAAATTTCACTCTCCACATTGTACAAACGATCATCCAACAGGGGGACATTTCTCTCTACGTGCTGTCCAAACCGTAATCCAAAAGGGGGAGAAATCAGTCTCCATATTGTGCAAACCACAATCCACCAGGTGGAGAGTTCACTCTCAATCTTGTTAAAAGAAAACATAATCCAACAGGGGGAGAGTTCACTCTCAATATTGTACAAACAATAACCAACGGGTGGGTGAGTTGTCTCTCCATGTGGTACAAATCATAATCCAACAGGGTGGGGGAGTACACTTTCCATGTTGCACAAACCAAAATCCAACCGGGGGAGAATTCACTTCAAATATTGTGCCAACCATAGTCCAGCAGGGGGATAGTTCGCTCTCTATGTTATACAAAACATAATCCGACAGGGGGCGTGTTCACTCTGCATGTTGCACAAACCATAATACAACAGGGGGAGAGTTCACTCACCATGTTGCACAAACAATTATCCAACATGGCTGGGGGTGGGGGGCGTGGAAGAGAGATAATTCTCCATTATGTACAAACTATAATTCAACAGAGGGCGACTTCACTCTCCCTGCAGCACAGACCATCATCCAACTCGTGGAAAGTTCACTCTCCCTGTTGCGCAAACCATCATCCAATAGCGGGCGTGTTCTCTCTCCCTGTTGCACAACCTCTCATCCAACCGGGAGAGAGTTCACTTTCCATGTTGTCCAAACCATAATCCAACTGGGGGCGAGTCCTCAGTCTGACCTGGACAAACCATAATCCAAAAGGGGGAGAGTTCACTCCCCTTATTGTGCAAACAATAATCCAGCAGAGGGAGAGTTTGTTCAAAATGCTGCACCAACCAGAGACCAGCAGGGGGAGATTTCACTCTCCAAATTGCACAAAGCATAATCCAACGGGGGGAGATCTTACTCTCCATATTGCAGAAACCATAATCCATCAGGGGGAGAGTTCACTCTGCATGTTGCACAAACCATTATCCAACCAGGGAAGATTTCACTTCCCATATTGTGTAAACCACAATCCAACAGGGGGAAAGCTCACTCTCCTGATTGAACAAAGCATTATCCAACAGGGGGAGAGTTCACTCTCCGTGCTGTACAAAGTATATTCCAACAGGGGGAGACTTCACTCTTCCTGTTGTTCAATCCATAATCCAACAGGGGCAGAGTTCACTTTCTGTATTGTACAAGCCATAATCCAACAGGGGGCGAGTTCACTCTCCACGTTGAACAAACCATTCGGCAACAAGGGGCGAGTTCACTCTCTATGCTGTGCAAAGCATAGTTCAACAGGAGGAGAGTTCACTTTCCTTGTTGTCCAAAGCATAATTCAACAGGGGAGATTTCACTCTCCGTGCTGCACAAACCACAATCCAACAGGGGGAAAGTTCACACTCCATGTTGTACAAAGCATAATGCAACAGGGGGAGAGTACACTCTTCATGTTGAACAAATCATAACATAATAGGGTGCGTGTTCACTCTCCATTTTCTACAAAGCATAATCCAACAGGAGGCGAATTCAGTCACTGTGCTGTCCATACAACAAATCAACAGTTGGTGAGTTTCCTCTCCATAATGTACAAACCATCATCCAACAGGTGGAGAGTTCACTCTCCATATTGTTAAAAAACCATAATCCAACAGGGGGAGAGTTCACTCTCCATATTGTACAAGCAATAATACAATGGGCAAGTGAGTTTACTCTCCATGTGTTCTTTTCTTTTGGGCCTCCTTATCTCGAGAGACAATGGATACGCGCCTGGAGGTGGTCAGTGGTTTGTGAAGCAGCTTTTGGAGTGGCTATAAAGGCCAATTCTGGAGTGACAGGCTCTTCCACAGGTGCTGCAGAGAAATTTGTTTGTTGGGGCTGTTGCACAGTTGGCTCTCCCCTTGCGCCTCTGTCTTTTTTCCTGCCAACTACTAAGTCTCTTCGACTCGCCACAATTTAGCCCTGTCTTTATGGCTGCCCGCCAGCTCTGGCGAATGCTGGCAACTGACTCCCACGACTTGTGATCAATGTCACACGATTTCATGTCGCGTTTGCAGACGTCTTTATAACGGAGACATGGACGGCCGGTGGGTCTGATACCAGTGGCGAGCTCGCTGTACAATGTGTCTTTGGGGATCCTGCCATCTTCCATGCGGCTCACATGGCCAAGCCATCTCAAGCGCCGCTGACTCAGTAGTGTGTATAAGCTGGGGATGTTGGCCGCTTCAAGGACTTCTGTGTTGGAGATATAGTCCTGCCACCTGATGCCAAGTATTCTCCGAAGGCAGCGAAGATGGAATGAATTGAGACGTCGCTCTTGGCTGGCATACGTTGTCCAGGCCTCGCTGCCGTAGAGCAAGGTACTGAGGACACAGGCCTGATACACTCGGACTTTTGTGTTCCGTGTCAGTGCGCCATTTTCCCACACTCTCTTGGCCAGTCTGAACATAGCAGTGGAAGCCTTACCCATGCGCTTGTTGATTTCTGCATCTAGAGACAGGTTACTGGTGATAGTTGAGCCTAGGTAGGTGAACTCTTGAACCACTTCCAGAGCGTGGTCGCCAATATTGATGGATGGAGCATTTCTGACATCCTGCCCCATGATGTTCGTTTTCTTGAGGCTGATGGTTAGGCCAAATTCATTGCAGGCATACGCAAACCTGTCGATGAGACTCTGCAGGCATTCTTCAGTGTGAGATGTTAAAGCAGCATCGTCAGCAAAGAGGAGTTCTCTGATGAGGACTTTCCGTACTTTGGACTTCGCTCTTAGACGGGCAAGGTTGAACAACCTGCCCCCTGATCTTGTGTGGAGGAAAATTCCTTCTTCAGAGGATTTGAACGCATGTGAAAGCAGCAGGGAGAAGAAAATCCCAAAAAGTGTGGGTGCGAGAACACAGCCCTGTTTCACACCACTCAGGATAGGAAAGGGCTCTGATGAGGAGCCACCATGTTGAATTGTGCCTTTCATATTGTCATGGAATGAGGTGATGATACTTAGTAGCTTTGGTGGACATCCGATCTTTTCTAGTAGTCTGAAGAGACCACGTCTGCTGACGAGGTCAAAGGCTTTGGTGAGATCAATGAAAGCAATGTAGAGGGGCATCTGTTGTTCACGGCATTTCTCCTGTATCTGACGAAGGGAGAACAGCATGTCAATAGTCGATCTCTCTGCACGAAAGCCACACTGTGCCTCAGGGTGGACGCGCTCGGCCAGCTTCTGGAGCCTGTTCAGAGCGACTCGAGCAAAGACTTTCCCCACTATGCTGAGCAGGGAGATTCCACGGTAGTTGTTGCAGTCACCGCGGTCACCTTTGTTTTTATAGAGGGTGATGATGTTGGCATCGCGCATGTCCTGGGGTACTGCTCCCTCGTCCCAGCACAGGCATAGCAGTTCATGTAGTGCTGAGAGTATAGCAGGCTTGGCACTCTTGATTATTTCAGGGGTAATGCTGTCCTTCCCAGGGGCTTTTCCGCTGGCTAGGGAATCAATGGCATCACTGAGTTCCGATTTGGTTGGCTGTATGTCCAGCTCATCCATGACTGGTAGAGGCTGGGCTGCATTGAGGGCAGTCTCAGTGACAGCATTCTCCCTGGAGTACAGTTCTAGGTAGTGCTCAACCCAGCGGTCCATCTGTTTGCGTTGGTCAGTGATTATGTCCCCCGATTTAGATTTGAGGGGGGTGATCTTCTTGATGGTTGGCCCAAGAGCTCTCTTCATGCCATCATACATTCCTCTGATGTTTCCGGTGTCTGAGGCCAGCTGAATATGACTGCATAGGTGTTGCCAGTAGTCGTTTGCGCAACGCCTAGCTGTTCTTTGTGCAGTACTTCTGGCTGCTTTAAGTGCTGTGGATGTTAAATAGCTGGGGGCTTTCTTGTAGTTCAAAAGTGCAATGCGCTTAGCGGCTATGTGTAACAAATCATAATCCAACAAGGTGGGGGGGAGTTCACTTTCCATGTTGCACAAACCAAAATCGAACCAGGGGATAGTTCTCGCCACACATTGTACAAACCGCAATCCAACAGGGGGAAAGTTCACTCTCCATATTGTGCAAACCATAATCCAACAGGGGGCGAGGAAACTTTCCATGTTGAACGAAGCATCATCCAACAGGGGAGATTTCACTCTCCGTGTTGTCCAAACCATAATCCAACAGCGGGACAGTTCAGTCCCTGTGCGGTAAAGACCATAATCCAACATGGGGAGAGTTCACTCTCCATATTGCAGAAACCATAATACAACAGGGGGAATGTTCACTCTCCATGTTGTGGAAAGCAAAATGCAACAGGGGGAGAGTTCACATTCTGGGCTGCAAAGACCAGAATCCAACAGGGATAGACGACAGTTTCTATGTTGCACAAACCATGATCCAACAGGGGGAGAGTTCATTCTCCATTTTCTACATAGCATAATCCAAAAGGAGGCGAATTCACTCACTGTGCTGAACATCCAACAAATCAACGCTCTTCATACTGTGCACACCAAAATCCTCCGGGGTGGGGCGGGTGAGTTTACTCTCCATATTGAGCAAACCATAATACAACAGGGGGAGAATTCACTCTCCCTACTCTACAAACCATCATCGAACCGCAGGCGTGTTCACTCTTTGTGTTGGACAGACCATAATACAACAGGGTGAGAGTTCACTCTCCGTGTTGTGCAAATCATGATCCAAAAGAGGGCGAGTTCACTGTCTGTGCTGGACAAACCATAATCCAACTGGGGAGCGTTCTCTCCCTATATTGTGCAAACAGCATTCCAGCAGGGGGAAATGTCACTCTCCACATTGTACAAACGATCATCCAACAGGGGGACATATCTCTCTACGTGCTGTCCAAACCGTAATCCAAAAGGGGGAGAAATCAGTCTCCATATTGTGCAAACCACAATCCACCAGGTGGAGAATTCACTCTCAATCTTGTTAAAAGAAAACATAATCCAACAGGGGGAGAGTTCACTCTCAGTGTTGTACAAACAATAACCAACGGGTGGGTGAGTTGTCTCTCCATGTGGTACAAATCATAATCCAACAGGGTGGGGGAGTACACTTTCCATGTTGCACAAACCAAAATCCAACCGGGGGAGAATTCACTTCAAATATTGTGCCAACCATAGTCCAGCAGGGGGATAGTTCGCTCTCTATGTTATACAAAACATAATCCGACAGGGGGCGTGTTCACTCTGCATGTTGCACAAAGCAGAATGCAACAGGGGGAGAATTCACATTCCGTGTTGCACAAACCATAATACAACAGGGGGAGAGTTCACTCACCATGTTGCACAAACAATTATCCAACATGGCTGGGGGTGGGGGGCGTGGAAGAGAGATAATTCTCCATTATGTACAAACCATAATTCAACAGAGGGCGACTTCACTCTCCCTGCAGCACAGACCATCATCCAACTCGTGGAAAGTTCACTCTCCCTGTTGCGCAAACCATCATCCAATAGCGGGCGTGTTCTCTCTTCCTGTTGCACAACCTCTCATCCAACCGGGAGAGTGTTCACTTTCTACGTTGTCCAAACCATAATCCAACTGGGGGCGAGTCCTCAGTCTGACCTGGACAAACCATCATCCAACCGGAGGAGAGTTCACTCCCCTTATTGTGCAAACAATAATCCAGCAGAGGGAGAGTTTGTTCAAAATGCTGCACCAACCAGAGACCAGCAGGGGGAGATTTCACTCTCCAAATTGCACAAAGCATAATCCAACGGGGGGAGATCTTACTCTCCATATTGCAGAAACCATAATCCATCAGGGGGAGAGTTCACTCTGCATGTTGCACAAAGCATTATCCAACCAGGGGAGATTTCACTTCCCATATTGTGTAAACCACAATCCAACAGGGGGAAAGCTCACTCTCCTGATTGTACAAAGCATTATCCAACAGGGGGAGAGTTCACTCTCCGTGCTGTACAAAGTATATTCCAACAGGGGGAGACTTCACTCTTCCTGTTGTTCAATCCATAATCCAACAGGGGCAGAGTTCACTTTCTGTATTGTACAAGCCATAATCCAACAGGGGGCGAGTTCACTCTCCACGTTGAACAAACCATTAGGCAACAAGGGGCGAGTTCACTGTCTATGCTGTGCAAAGCATAGTTCAACAGGGGAGATTTCACTCTCCGTGCTGCACAAACCACAATCCAACAGGGGGAAAGTTCACACTCCATGTTGTACAAAGCATAATGCAACAGGGGGAGAGTACACTCTTCATGTTGAACAAATCATAACATAATAGGGTGCGTGTTCACTCTCAATTTTCTACAAAGCATAATCCAACAGGAGGCGAATTCAGTCACTGTGCTGTCCATACAACAAATCAACAGTTGGTGAGTTCCCTCTCCATAATGTACAAACCATCATCCAACAGGTGGAGAGTTCACTCTCCATATTGTAAAAAACCATAATCCAACAGGGGGAGAGTTCACTCTCCATATTGTACGAGCAATAATACAATGGGCAAGTGAGTTTACTCTCCATGTGTAACAAATCATAATCCAACAAGGTGGGGGGGAGTTCACTTTCCATGTTGCACAAACCAAAATCGAACCAGGGGATAGTTCTCGCCACACATTGTACAAACCGCAATCCAACAGGGGGAAAGTTCACTCTCCATATTGTGCAAACCATAATCCAACAGGGGGCGAGTAAACTTTCCATGTTGAACGAAGCATCATCCAACAGGGGAGATTTCACTCTCCGTGTTGTACAAACCATAATCCAACAGCGGGACAGTTCAGTCCCTGTGCGGTAAAGACCATAATCCAACATGGGGAGAGTTCACTCTCCATATTGCAGAAACCATAATACAACAGGGGGAACGTTCACTCTCCATGTTGTGGAAAGCAAAATGCAACAGGGGGAGAGTTCACATTCTGGGCTGCAAAGACCAGAATCCAACAGGGATAGACGACAGTTTCCATGTTGCACAAACCATGATCCAACAGGGGGAGAGTTCATTCTCCATTTTCTACATAGCATAATCCAACAGGAGGCGAATTCACTCACTGTGCTGAACATCCAACAAATCAACGCTCTTCATACTGTGCACACCAAAATCCTCCGGGGTGGGGCGGGTGAGTTTACTCTCCATATTGAGCAAACCATAATACAACAGGGGGAGAATTCACTCTCCCTACTCTACAAACCATCATCGAACCGCAGGCGTGTTCACTCTTTGTGTTGGACAGACCATAATACAACAGGGTGAGAGTTCACTCTCCGTGTTGTGCAAATCATGATCCAAAAGAGGGCGAGTTCACTGTCTGTGCTGGACAAACCATAATCCAACTGGGGAGAGTTCTCTCCCTATATTGTGCAAACAGCATTCCAGCAGGGGGAAATTTCACTCTCCACATTGTACAAACGATCATCCAACAGGGGGACATTTCTCTCTACGTGCTGTCCAAACCGTAATCCAAAAGGGGGAGAAATCAGTCTCCATATTGTGCAAACCACAATCCACCAGGTGGAGAGTTCACTCTCAATCTTGTTAAAAGAAAACATAATCCAACAGGGGGAGAGTTCACTCTCAATATTGTACAAACAATAACCAACGGGTGGGTGAGTTGTCTCTCCATGTGGTACAAATCATAATCCAACAGGGTGGGGGAGTACACTTTCCATGTTGCACAAACCAAAATCCAACCGGGGGAGAATTCACTTCAAATATTGTGCTAACCATAGTCCAGCAGGGGGATAGTTCGCTCTCTATGTTATACAAAACATAATCCAACAGGGGGCGTGTTCACTCTGCATGTTGCACAAAGCAGAATGCAACAGGGGGAGAATTCACATTCCGTGTTGCACAAACCATAATACAACAGGGGGAGAGTTCACTCACCATGTTGCACAAACAATTATCCAACATGGCTGGGGGTGGGGGGCGTGGAAAAGAGATAATTCTCCATTATGTGCAAACCATAATTCAACAGAGGGCGACTTCATTCTCCCTGCAGCACAGACCATCATCCAACTCGTGGAAAGTTCACTCTCCCTGTTGCGCAAACCATCATCCAATAGCGGGCGTGTTCTCTCTCCCTGTTGCACAACCTCTCATCCAACCGGGAGAGAGTTCACTTTCCATGTTGTCCAAACCATAATCCAACTGGGGGCGAGTCCTCAGTCTGACCTGGACAAACCATAATCCAACCGGGGGAGAGTTCACTCCCCTTATTGTGCAAACCATAATCCAGCAGAGGGAGAGTTTGTTCAAAATGCTGCACCAACCAGAGACCAGCAGGGGGAGATTTCACTCTCCAAATTGCACAAAGCATAATCCAACGGGGGGAGATCTTACTCTCCATATTGCAGAAACCATAACCCATCAGGGGGAGAGTTCACTCTGCATGTTGCACAAAGCATTATCCAACCAGGGGAGATTTCACTTCCCATATTGTGTAAACCACAATCCAACAGGGGGAAAGCTCACTCTCCTGATTGTACAAAGCATTATCCAACAGGGGGAGAGTTCACTCTCCGTGCTGTACAAAGTATATTCCAACAGGGGGAGACTTCACTCTTCCTGTTGTTCAATCCATAATCCAACAGGGGCAGAGTTCACTTTCTGTATTGTACAAGCCATAATCCAACAGGGGGCGAGTTCACTCTCCACGTTGAACAAACCATTCGGCAACAAGGGGCGAGTTCACTCTCTATGCTGTGCAAAGCATAGTTCAACAGGAGGAGAGTTCACTTTCCTTGTTGTCCAAAGCATAATTCAACAGGGGAGATTTCACTCTCCGTGCTGCACAAACCACAATCCAACAGGGGGAAAGTTCACACTCCATGTTGTACAAAGCATAATGCAACAGGGGAGAGTACACTCTTCATGTTGAACAAATCATAACATAATAGGGTGCGTGTTCACTCTCCATTTTCTACAAAGCATAATCCAACAGGAGGCGAATTCAGTCACTGTGCTGTCCATACAACAAATCAACAGTTGATGAGTTTCCTCTCCATAATGTGCAAACCATCATCCAACAGGTGGAGAGTTCACTCTCCATATTGTTAAAAAACCATAATCCAACAGGGGGAGAGTTCACTCTCCATATTGTACAAGCAATAATACAATGGGCAAGTGAGTTTACTCTCCATGTGTAACAAATCATAATCCAACAAGGTGGGGGGGAGTTCACTTTCCATGTTGCACAAACCAAAATCGAACCAGGGGATAGTTCTCTCCACACATTGTGCAAACCGCAATCCAACAGGGGGAAAGTTCACTCTCCATATTGTGCAAAGCATAATCCAAAAGGGGGCGAGTTAACTTTCCATGTTGAACGAAGCATAATCCAACAGGGGAGATCTCACTCTCCGTGCTGGACAAACCATAATCCAACAGCGGGACAGTTCAGTCCCTGTGCGGTAAAGACCATAATCCAACATGGGGAGAGTTCACTCTCCATATTGCAGAAACCATAATACAACAGGGGGAATGTTCACTCTCCATGTTGTACAAAGTTAAATGCAACAGGGGGAGAGTTCACATTCTGCGCTGCACAGACCAGAATCCAACAGGGATAGACGACAGTTTCCATGTTGTACAAACCATGATCCAACAGGGGGAGAGTTCATTCTCCATTTTCTACATAGCATAATCCAACAGGAGGCGAATTCACTCACTGTGCTGAACATCCATCAAATCAACGCTCTTCATACTGTGCACACCAAAATCCTCCGGGGTGGGGCGGGTGAGCTTACTCTCCATATTGAGCAAACCATAATACAACAGGGGGAGAATTCACTCTCCCTACTCTACAAACCATCATCGAGCCGCAGGCGTGTTCACTCTTTGTGTTGAACTGACCAAAATACAACAGGGGGAGAGTTCACTCTCCGTGTTGTGCAAATCATGATCCAAAAGAGGGCGAGTTCACTGTCTGTGCTGGACAAACCATAATCCAACCGAGGGAGAGTTTTCTCCCCATATTGCACAAAGCGAAATCCGGCAGGGGGAAATTTCACTCTCCACATTGTACAAACCATCATCCAACAGGGGGACATTTCTCTCTCCGTGCGGTCCAAACCATAGTCCAAAAGGGGGACAATTCACTCTCCATATTGTACAACCATAATCCAACAGGTGGAGAGTTCACTCTCAATATTGTAAAAAAAAACCATAATCCAACAGGGGGAGAGTTCACTCTCAATATTGTGCAAACAATAACCAACGGGTGGGTGAGTTGACTCTCCATGTGGTACAAATCATAATCCAACAGGGTGGGGGAGTTCACTTTCCATGTTGAACAAACCAGAACCTAAACGGGTGCGTGTTCACTCTCCATGTTGTACAAAACATAATCCAACAGGGGGCATATTCACACTCTGTGTCATACAAACCATAATCCAACAGAGGGCAATTTCACTCTACATTTTGTACAAACCATAATCCAGCAGGGGGCGGGTTCACTCCCCATATTGTTCAAACCATAATCCAACATTGGGAGTTTTCATTCTCCCTGCTGTACAAACCATGATCCAACAGTGGGAGAGTTCACTCTCCATTTTGTACAAAGCATAATCCAACAGGGGGGAAGTTCACTCTCCATCATGTACAAAGTATTATCCAACAGGGGAGTTTTCATTCTCCGTGCTTTACAAACCATAATCCAACAGGGGGAGAGTTCACTCTCCATTTTGCACAAACAATAATCCAACAGGGGGAGAGTTCACTCTCTCTGCTGTACAAAGCATAATCCAACAGGGTGCGGGAGTTCACTTTCCATGTTGCTCAAACCAAAATCCAACTGAGGAAGAATTCACTTCCCATATTGTACAAACCATAATCCGACAGGGGGAAAATTCACTCTCCAAGTTATACAAAACATAATACGACAGGGGGCGAGTTCACTCTGCATGTTGGACAGAGCAGAATGTAACAGGGGGAGAATTCACATTCCGAGTTGCACAAACCATGATCCAACAGGGGGAGAGTTCAATCACCATGTTGCACAAACAATTATCCAACATGGCTGGGGGAGGGGGGCGTGGAAGAGAGATAATTCTCCATTATGTACAAACCATAATTCAACAGGGGGATACTTCACTCTCCCTGCAGCACAGACCATCATCCAACTCGTGGAAAGTTCACTCTCCCTGTTGTGCAAACCATCATCCAATAGCGGGCGTGTTCTCTCTCCCTGTTGCACAACCTCTTATTCAACCGGGGGAGAGTTCACTTTCCATGTTGTCCAAACCATAATCCAACTGGGGGCGAGTCCTCAGTCTGACCTGGACAAACCATAATCCCACCGGGGGAGAGGTCTCTCCCCTTATTGCACAAACCATAATCCAGCAGAGGGAGAGTTTGTTCAAAATACTGCACCAACCAGAGACCAGCGGAGGGAGATTTCACTCTCCAAATTGCACAAAACATAATCCAACGGGGGGAGAGTTTACTCTCCATATTGCAGAAACCATAATCCATCAGGGGAGAGTTCACTCTCTGTGTTGTACAAACAAAAATCCAACAGGGGAGAGAGCACTCTCAATTTTGCACAAAGCAGAATCCAACAGGGGGCGAGTTCGCTCTCCGTGCTGCACAAACCAAAGTCAAACAGGTGAAGAGTTTACTCTGCATATTGTACAATACATAATCCAATGGGGGGCAGGGGCTGCTGGGTGAAGAGTTCACTCTCCATATTTGACAAAGCATAATCCAACAGAGGGTGAGTTCACTCTCCCTGTTGTGCCAACCATAATCCAACAGGGGGCGAGTTCACTCTCACGTTGAACAAACCATTATCCAACAAGAGGCGAGTTCACTCTCTATGCTGTGCAAAGCATAAGTCAACAGGGGAGATTTCACGATCCGTGCTGCACAAACCATAATCCAACTGGGGGAGAGTTCACACTCCATGTTGTACAAAGCATAATGCAACAGGGGGAGAGTTCACGTTCCCTGCTGTACAGACCATAATCCAACAGGGGGAGTTTTCATTCTCCCTGCTGTACATACCATGATCCAACAGGGGCAGAGATCACTCTCCATTTTGTGCAAAGCATAATCCAACAGGGGAGTTTTCATTCTCCTTGCTTTACAAACCATAATCCAACAGGGGGAGAGTTCACTCTCCACGTTGAACATACCATTATCCAACAAGAGGCGAGTTCACTCTCTATGTTGTGCAAAGCATAATTCAACAGGAGGAGAGTTCACTCTCCCTGTTGTCCAAAGCATAATTCAATCGGGGTGATTTCACTCTCCATGCTGCACAAACCATAATCCAACAGGGGGAGAGTTCACACTCCATGTTGTACAAACCATAATCCAACAGGGGGAGTGTTCACTCTCCGTGTTGTGCACACCATTTTCGAAAAGAGGGCGAGATCACTGTCTGTGCTGGACAAACCATAATCCAACTGGGGGAGAGTTCTCTCCCCACATTGTGCAAACAGCATTCCAGCAGGGGGAAATATCACTCTCCACATTGTACAAACCATCATCCAACAGGGGGACATTTCTCTCTACGTGCTGTCCAAACCGTAATCCAAAAGGGGGAGAAATCAGTCTCCATATTGTGCAAACCACAATCCACCAGGTGGAGAGTTCACTCTCAATCTTGTTAAAAGAAAACATAATCCAACACGGGGAGAGTTCACTCTCAATATTGTACAAACAATAACCAACGGGTGGGTGAGTTGTCTCTCCATGTGGTACAAATCATAATCCAACAGGGTGGGGGAGTACACTTTCCATGTTGCACAAACCAAAATCCAACCGGGGGAGAATTCACTTCAAATATTGTGCCAACCATAGTCCAGCAGGGGGATAGTTCGCTCTCTATGTTATACAAAACATAATCCGACAGGGGGCGTGTTCACTCTGCATTTGGAACAAAGCAGAATGCAACAGGGGAGAATTCACATTCCGCGTTGCGCAAACCATTATCCAACCAGGGGAGATTTCACTTCCCAAATTGTGCAAACCACAATCCAAAAGGGGGAAAGCTCACTCTCCTGGCTGCACAAAGCATGTTCGAACAGGGGGAGATTTCACACCTCCTGTTGTGCAATCCATAATCCAACAGGGGAAGGGTTCACTTTCTGTATTGTACAAGCCATAATCCAACAGGGGGCGATTTCACTCTCCATGTTGAACAAACCATTATCCAACAAGGGGCGAGTCCACACTCGATGCTGTGCAAAGCATATTTCAACAGGAGGAGAGTTCACTCTCCCTGTTGTACAAAGCATAATTCAACAGGGGAGATTTCACTATCCGCACTGCACAAACCATAATCCAACAGGGGGAGAGTTCACACTCCATGTTGTACAAAGCATAATGCAACAGGGGGAGAGTACACATTCCCCATGTTGTACAGACCATAATCCAACAGTGAGAGAGGTCACTCTCCATGTTGAACAAACCATAGCCAAATAGGGTGCGTGT
This sequence comes from Heterodontus francisci, assembly GCF_036365525.1. Taxonomy (NCBI): domain Eukaryota; kingdom Metazoa; phylum Chordata; class Chondrichthyes; order Heterodontiformes; family Heterodontidae; genus Heterodontus; species Heterodontus francisci. Next base: position 1,058,790 of record NW_027141599.1, read on the forward strand.
TCATTCTCCATGTTGTACAAACCATAATCCAACAGGGGGCGTATTCACTCTCTGTGTCATACAAACCATAATCCAACAGGGGGCGTGTTCACTCTACAGATTGTCCAAACCATAATCCAGCAGGGAGCGGGTTCACTCCCCATGTTGTATAAATCATAATCCAACAGGGGGCGTGTTTATTGTCTGAGCTGGACAAATAATAATCCAACAGGAGTTCACTCTCCATTTTTACAAAGCATAATCCAACAGGGGGAGAGTTCACTCTCTGTGCTAAACAAACCAAAATCCAACGGGGGGGGCGAGTTCACTCTCCATGTTGCACAAACCATAATCCAAAAGGGGGAGATTTCACTCGCCCTGCTGTACAAAGCATAATCCAAAAGGGGCGAGATCACATTCTGTGCTGTACAGACCATAATACTACAGGGGGAGAGTTCACTCTCCATATTACACAAACCATAATCGAACATGGGGGTGGGGGGAGAGTTAATTCTCCATTATGTGCAAACCATAATCCAACAGCGGCAGAGTTCACTCTCCCTGTAGCACAGACCATAATACAACACTTGCAAATTTCACTCTCTCTGTTGTGCAAGCCATCATCCAATAGCGGGCGTGTTCACTCTTTGTGTTGCACAAACTCTGATCCAACCGGGGAGAGTTCACTTTCCATGTTGTCCAAACCATAATCCAACTGGGGGCGAGTTCTCAGTCTGAGCTGGACAAACCATAATCCAACCGGGGAAGAGTTCACTCCTCTTGTTGTCCAAACCATAATCCAACAGAGGGAGAGTTCGCTCACCATGCTGTACCAACCGGAGACCAGCAGGGGGAGAATTCACCCTCCAAATTGTACAAAGCATAATCCAACGGGGGGAGAGTTTCCTCTCTATATTGCAGAAACAATAATCCATCAGGGAGAGAGTTCGCTCTCCGTGCTATACAAACCATAGTCCAACAGGTGGAGAGTTTGCTCTGCATATTGTACAATACATAATCCAATGGGGGAGGGGGGCTGGTGGGAGAGTTTACTCTCCATATTTTACAAACCATAATCCAACAGAGGGTGAGTTCACTCTCCCTGTTTTGCTAACCAAAATACAACAGCGGGCGTGTTCACTCTTGGTTTTGCACAAACCATAATCCAACAGGGGAAGAGTTCCCTCTCCGTGTTGTGCAAGCCATAATCCAACAGGGGGGAGTTCATTCTCCATTTTGAACAAAGCATCATCCAACACGGGGGAGTTCACTCACTGTGCTGTACAAACCATAATCCAACAGGGGGGAAGTTCACTCTCCATCATGTACAAAGTATGATCCAACAGGGGAGATTTCATTCTCCGTGCTTTACAAACCATAATCCAACAGGGGGAGAGTTCACTCTCCATTTTGCACAAACAATAATCCAACAGGGGGAGAGTTCACTCTCTCTGCTGTACAAAGCATAATCCAACAGGGTGGGGGAGTTCACTTTCCATGTTGCTCAAACCAAAATCCAACTGAGGAAGAATTCACTTCCCATATTGTACAAACCATAATCCGACAGGGGGAAAATTCACTCTCCAAGTTATACAAAACATAATACGACAGGGGGCGAGTTCACTCTGCATGTTGGACAGAGCAGAATGTAACAGGGGGAGAATTCACATTCCGAGTTGCACAAACCATGATCCAACAGGGGGAGAGTTCAATCACCATGTTGCACAAACAATTATCCAACATGGCTGGGGGAGGGGGGCGTGGAAGAGAGATAATTCTCCATTATGTACAAACCATAATTCAACAGGGGGATACTTCACTCTCCCTGCAGCACAGACCATCATCCAACTCGTGGAAAGTTCACTCTCCCTGTTGTGCAAACCATCATCCAATAGCGGGCGTGTTCTCTCTCCCTGTTGCACAACCTCTTATTCAACCGGGGGAGAGTTCACTTTCCATGTTGTCCAAACCATAATCCAACTGGGGGCGAGTCCTCAGTCTGACCTGGACAAACCATAATCCCACCGGGGGAGAGGTCTCTCCCCTTATTGCACAAACCATAATCCAGCAGAGGGAGAGTTTGTTCAAAATACTGCACCAACCAGAGACCAGCGGAGGGAGATTTCACTCTCCAAATTGCACAAAACATAATCCAACGGGGGGAGAGTTTACTCTCCATATTGCAGAAACCATAATCCATCAGGGGAGAGTTCACTCTCTGTGTTGTACAAACAAAAATCCAACAGGGGAGACAGCACTCTCAATTTTGCACAAAGCAGAATCCAACAGGGGGCGAGTTCGCTCTCCGTGCTGCACAAACCAACGTCAAACAGGTGAAGAGTTTACTCTGCATATTGTACAATACATAATCCAATGGGGGGCAGGGGCTGCTGGGTGAAGAGTTCACTCTCCATATTTTACAAAGCATAATCCAACAGGGGGCGAGTTCACTCTCACGTTGAACAAACCATTATCCAACAAGAGGCGAGTTCACTCTCTATGCTGTGCAAAGCATAATTCAACAGGGGAGATTTCACGATCCGTGCTGCACAAACCATAATCCAACTGGGGGAGAGTTCACACTCCATGTTGTACAAAGCATAATGCAACAGGGGGAGAGTTCACGTTCCCTGCTGTACAGACCATAATCCAACAGGGGGAGTTTTCATTCTCCCTGCTGTACATACCATGATCCAACAGGGGGAGAGATCACTCTCCATTTTGTGCAAAGCATAATCCAACAGGGGAGTTTTCATTCTCCTTGCTTTACAAACCATAATCCAACAGGGGGAGAGTTCACTCTCCACGTTGAACATACCATTATCCAACAAGAGGCGAGTTCACTCTCTATGTTGTGCAAAGCATAATCCAACAGGAGGAGAGTTCACTCTCCCTGTTATACAAAGCATAATTCAATCGGGGTGATTTCACTCTCCATGCTGCACAAACCATAAACCAACAGGGGGAGAGTTCACACTCCATGTTGTACAAACCATAATCCAACAGGGGGAGTGTTCACTCTCCGTGTTGTGCACACCATTTTCGAAAAGAGGGCGAGATCACTGTCTGTGCTGGACAAACCATAATCCAACTGGGGGAGAGTTCTCTCCCCACATTGTGCAAACAGCATTCCAGCAGGGGGAAATTTCACTCTCCACATTGTACAAACCATCATCCAACAGGGGGACATTTCTCTCTACTTGCTGTCCAAACCGTAATCCAAAAGGGGGAGAAATCAGTCTCCATATTGTGCAAACCACAATCCACCAGGTGGAGAGTTCACTCTCAATCTTGTTAAAAGAAAACATAATCCAACAGGGGGAGAGTTCACTCTCAATATTGTACAAACAATAACCAACGGGTGGGTGAGTTGTCTCTCCATGTGGTACAAATCATAATCCAACAGGGTGGGGGAGTACACTTTCCATGTTGCACAAACCAAAATCCAACCGGGGGAGAATTCACTTCAAATATTGTGCCAACCATAGTCCAGCAGGGGGATAGTTCGCTCTCTATGTTATACAAAACATAATCCGACAGGGGGCGTGTTCACTCTGCATGTTGTACAAAGCAGAATGCAACAGGGGAGAATTCACATTCCGCGTTGCGCAAACCATTATCCAACCAGGGGAGATTTCACTTCCCAAATTGTGCAAACCACAATCCAAAAGGGGGAAAGCTCACTCTCCTGGCTGCACAAAGCATGTTCGAACAGGGGGAGATTTCACACCTCCTGTTGTGCAATCCATAATCCAACAGGGGAAGGGTTCACTTTCTGAATTGTACAAGCCATAATCCAACAGGGGGCGATTTCACTCTCCATGTTGAACAAACCATTATCCAACAAGGGGCGAGTCCACACTCGATGCTGTGCAAAGCATATTTCAACAGGAGGAGAGTTCACTCTCCCTGTTGTACAAAGCATAATTCAACAGGGGAGATTTCACTATCCGCACTGCACAAACCATAATCCAACAGGGGGAGAGTTCACACTCCATGTTGTACAAAGCATAATGCAACAGGGGGAGAGTACACATTCCCCATGTTGTACAGACCATAATCCAACAGTGAGAGAGGTCACTCTCCATGTTGAACAAACCATAGCCAAATAGGGTGCGTGTTCATTCTCCATGTTGTACAAACCATAATCCAACAGGGGGCGTATTCACTCTCTGTGTCATACAAACCATAATCCAATAGGGGGCGTGTTCACTCTACAGATTGTCCAAACCATAATCCAGCAGGGAGCGGGTTCACTCCCCATGTTGTATAAATCATAATCCAACAGGGGGCGTGTTTATTGTCTGAGCTGGACAAATAATAATCCAACAGGAGTTCACTCTCCATTTTTACAAAGCATAATCCAACAGGGGGAGAGTTCACTCTCTGTGCTAAACAAACCAAAATCCAACGGGGGGAGGGGGGGGCGAGTTCACTCTCCATGTTGCACAAACCATCATCCAAAAGGGGGAGATTTCACTCGCCCTGCTGTACAAAGCATAATCCAAAAGGGGCGAGATCACATTCTGTGCTGTACAGACCATAATACTACAGGGGGAGAGTTCACTCTCCGTATTGCACAAACCATAATCGAACATGGGGGTGGGGGGAGAGTTAATTCTCCATTATGTGCAAACCATAATCCAACAGCGGCAGAGTTCACTCTCCCTGTAGCACAGACCATAATACAACACTTGCAAATTTCACTCTCTCTGTTGTGCAAGCCATCATCCAATAGCGGGCGTGTTCACTCTTTGTGTTGCACAAACTCTGATCCAACCGTGGAGAGTTCACTTTCCATGTTGTCCAAACCATAATCCAACTGGGGGCGAGTTCTCAGTCTGAGCTGGACAAACCATAATCCAACCGGGGAAGAGTTCACTCCTCTTGTTGTCCAAACCATAATCCAACAGAGGGAGAGTTCGCTCACCATGCTGTACCAACCGGAGACCAGCAGGGGGAGAATTCACCCTCCAAATTGTACAAAGCATAATCCAACGGGGGGAGAGTTTCCTCTCTATATTGCAGAAACAATAATCCATCAGGGAGAGAGTTCGCTCTCCGTGCTATACAAACCATAGTCCAACAGGTGGAGAGTTTGCTCTGCATATTGTACAATACATAATCCAATGGGGGAGGGGGGCTGGTGGGAGAGTTTACTCTCCATATTTTACAAACCATAATCCAACAGAGGGTGAGTTCACTCTCCCTGTTTTGCTAACCAAAATACAACAGCGGGCGTGTTCACTCTTGGTTTTGCACAAACCATAATCCAACAGGGGGAGAGTTCCCTCTCCGTGTTGTGCAAGCCATAATCCAACAGGGGGGAGTTCATTCTCCATTTTGAACAAAGCATCATCCAACACGGGGGAGTTCACTCACTGTGCTGTACAAACCATAATCCAACAGGGGGAGAGTTCACTCCCCTTATCGTACAAACCATAATCCAACAGGGGTTGGGCTCGCAATCAGTGCTGTCCAAACCATCGACCAACAGGGCGAGAATTCACTCTCCATTTTGCACAAACAATAATCCAACAGGGGGAGAGTTCACTCTCAGTGTTGTAGAAACCATAATCCAACAGGAGGCGACTCCAGTCACTGTGCTGCACAAATCATAATTCAACAGGTGGAGAATTCACTCTCCATATTGCACAAACCGTAATCCAACAAGGGGAGAGTTCATTTTCCATATTGGACAAACCCGAATCCAACAGGGGCAAAGTTCACTCTGCATGTTGCAGAAAGCAGAATCCAAAAGGGGGAGAGTTCACTTTCCTTGCTGTGCAACCCAGAGCGTAACCAGTGGAGAGTTCACTTTGCATATTGCACAAAACATAATCCAACGCGTGGGGGAGATTTTCCTCTCCATATTGGACAAACCAGAATCCAACAGGGTGCGTGTTCACTCTCCCTGTTGTACAAACCATAACCAACAGGGGGCGTGTTCACTCTCTGTGTCATACAAACCATAATCCAAAAGGGGGCGTGTTCACTCTCCACATTGCACAAACCATCATCCAACAGGGGGACATTTCTCTCTGTGTGCTGTCCAAACCGTAGTCCAAAAGGGGGAGAATTCACTCTCCATTTTGTACACACCACAATCCAACAGGTGGAGAGTTCACTCACAATCTTTTTAAAAATACATAATGCAACAGGGGGAGAGTTCACTCTCAATATTGTACAAACAATAACCAACGGGTGGGTCAGTTGACTCTCCATGTGGGACAAATCATAATGCAACGGGGTGGGCGAGTTCACTTTCCATGTTGCACAAACCATAATCCAACAGGTGGAGAGTTCACTGTCCATGTTGCACAACCATTATCCAACCAGGGGAGATTTCACTTCCCATATTGTGAAAACCACAATCCAACAGGGGGAAAGCTCACTCTCCTGATTGGACAAAGCATTATCCAACAGGGGGAGAGTTCACTCTCCGTGCTGTACAAAGTATATTCCAACATGGGGAGACTTCACTCTTCCTGTTGTGCAATCCATAATCCAACAGGGGCAGAGTTCACTTTCTGTATTGTACAAGCCATAATCCAACAGGGGGCGAGTTCACTCTCCACGTTGAACAAACCATTGCTCAACAAGGGGCGAGTTCACTCTCGATGCTGTGCAAAGCACAGTTCAACAGGAGGAGAGTTCACTTTCCCTGTTGCACAAAGCATAATTCAACAGGGGAAATTTCGCTCTCCGTGCTGCACAAACCACAATCCAACAGGGGGAAGGTTCACACTCCATGTTGTGCAGTGCATCATGCAGCAGGGGGAGAATTCACATTCCGTGTTGCACAAACCATAATCCAACAGGGGGAGAGTTCACTCTCCATGTCGCACAAACCATTACCCAACCAGGGGAGATTTCACTTCCCATATTGTGCAAACCACAATCCAACAGGGGGAAAGCTCACTCTCCTGGTTGGACGAAGCATAATCCAACTGGGGAGAGTTGACTCTCCGTGTTGTGCACACCATGATCCAAAAGAGGGCGAGATCACTGTCTGTGCTGGACAAACCATTATCCAACCGGGGGAGAATTCTCTCCCCACATGGAACAAACCGCATTCCAGCAGGGGGAAATTTCACTCTCCACATTGTACAAACCATCATCCAACAGGGGGACATTTCTCTCTCTGTTCTGTCCAAACCGTAGTCCAAAAGGGGGAAAATTCACTCTCCATCTTGTACAAACCACAATCCAACAGGTGGAGAGTTCACTCACAATCTTGTTAAAAAAACCATTAAGCAACAGGGGGAGAGTTCACTCTCAATATTTTACAAACAATAACCAACGGGTGGGTGAGTTGACTCTCCATGTGGTACAAATCATAATCCAACAGGGTGGGGGAGTTCACTTTCCATGTTGCACAAACCATAATCCAACAGGCGGAGAGTTCACTCTCCATGTTGCACAATCATTATCCAACCAGGGGAGATTTCACTTCCCATATTGTGCAAACCACAATCCAACAGGGGGAAAGCTCACTCTCCTGATTGGACAAAGCATTATCCAACAGGGGGAGAGTTCACTCTCCGTGCTGTACAAAGTATATTCCAACAGGGGGAGACTTCACTCTTCCTGTTGTGCAATCCATAATCCAACAGGGGCAGAGTTCACTTTCTGTATTGTACAAGCCATAATCCAACAGGGGGCGAGTTCACTCTCCACGTTGAACAAACCATTGCTCAACAAGGGGCGAGTTCACTCTCGATGCTGTGCAAAGCATAGTTCAACAGGAGGAGAGTTCACTTTCCCTGTTGCACAAAGCATAATTCAACAGGGGAAATTTCACTCTCCGTGCTGCACAAACCACAATCCAACAGGGGGAAGGTTCACACTCCATGTTGTGCAGTGCATCATGCAGCAGGGGGAGAATTCACATTCCGTGTTGCACAAACCATAATCCAACAGGGGGAGAGTTCACTCTCCATGTCACACAAACCATTACCCAACCAGGGGAGATTTCACTTCCCATATTGTGCAAACCACAATCCAACAGGGGGAAAGCTCACTCTCCTGGTTGGACGAAGCATAATCCAACTGGGGAGAGTTGACTCTCCGTGTTGTGCACACCATGATCCAAAAGAGGGCGAGATCACTGTCTGTGCTGGACAAACCATTATCCAACCGGGGGAGAATTCTCTCCCCACATGGAACAAACCGCATTCCAGCAGGGGGAAATTTCACTCTCCACATTGTACAAACCATCATCCAACAGGGGGACATTTCTCTCTCTGTTCTGTCCAAACCGTAGTCCAAAAGGGGGAAAATTCACTCTCCATCTTGTACAAACCACAATCCAACAGGTGGAGAGTTCACTCACAATCTTGTTAAAAAAACCATTAAGCAACAGGGGGAGAGTTCACTCTCAATATTTTACAAACAATAACCAACGGGTGGGTGAGTTGACTCTCCATGTGGTACAAATCATAATCCAACAGGGTGGGGGAGTTCACTTTCCATGTTGCACAAACCATAATCCAACAGGCGGAGAGTTCACTCTCCATGTTGCACAACCATTATCCAACCAGGGGAGATTTCACTTACCATATTGTGCAAACCACAATCCAACAGGGGGAAAGCTCACTCTCCTGATTGGACAAAGCATTATCCAACAGGGGGAGAGTTCACTCTCCGTGCTGTACAAAGTATATTCCAACAGGGGGAGACTTCACTCTTCCTGTTGTGCAATCCATAATCCAACAGGGGCAGAGTTCACTTTCTGTATTGTACAAGCCATAATCCAACAGGGGGCGAGTTCACTCTCCACGTTGAACAAACCATTGCTCAACAAGGGGCGAGCTCACTCTCGATGCTGTGCAAAGCATAGTTCAACAGGAGGAGAGTTCACTTTCCCTGTTGCACAAAGCATAATTCAACAGGGGAAATTTCACTCTCCGTGCTGCACAAACCACAATCCAACAGGGGGAAGGTTCACACTCCATGTTGTGCAGTGCATCATGCAGCAGGGGGAGAATTCACATTCCGTGTTGCACAAACCATAATCCAACAGGGGGAGAGTTCACTCTCCATGTCGCACAAACCATTACCCAACCAGGGGAGATTTCACTTCCCATATTGTGCAAACCACAATCCAACAGGGGGAAAGCTCACTCTCCTGGTTGGACGAAGCATAATCCAACTGGGGAGAGTTGACTCTCCGTGTTGTGCACACCATGATCCAAAAGAGGGCGAGATCACTGTCTGTGCTGCACAAACCACAATCCAACAGGGGGAAGGTTCACACTCCATTTTGTGCAAACCATAATCCAACAGGGGGCGGGTACACTTTCCATGTTGCACGAAGCATAATCCAACAGGGGAGATTTCACTCGCCGTGCTGGACAAACCATAATCCAACAGCGGGACAGTTCTGTCCCTGTGCGGTAAAGACCATAATCCAACATGGGGAGAGTTCACTCTACCTATTGTAGAAACCATAATCCAACAGGGGGAATGTTCACTCTCCATGTTGCACAAAGCATAATGCAACAGTGGGAGAGATCATATTCTGCGCTGCACAGACCATAATCCAACAGGGAGAGTCTGCAGTTTCCATGTTGTACAAACCATGATCCAACAGGGGGAGAGTTCATTCTCCATTTTCTACATAGCATAATCCAACAAGAAGCGAATTCACTCACTGTGCTGAACATCCAACAAATCAACACTCTTCATACTGTGCACACCATAATCCTGCGGGGTGGGGCGGGTGAGTTTACTCTCCATATTGAGCAAACCATAATACAACAGGGGGAGAATTCGCTCTCCCTACTCGGCAAGCCATCATCGAACTGCAGGCGTGTTCACTCTTTGTGTAGTACAGACCATAATACAACAGGGGGAGAGTTCACTCTCCATGTTGTGCAAATCATGATCCAAAAGAGGGCGAGTTCACTGTCTGTGTTGGACAAACCATAATCCAACCGAGGGAGAGTTCTCTCCCCATATTTCACAAACCGAAATCCTGCAGGGGGAAATTTCACTCTCCGTGCGGTCCAAACCATAATCCAAAAGGGGGACAATTCACTCTCCAGATTGAACAACCATAATCCAAAAGGTGGAGAGTTCACTCTCAATATTGTTAAAAAAAAAACCATAATCCAACAGGGGGAGAGTTCACTCTCAATATTGTACATACAATAACCAACGGGTGGGTGAGTTGACTCTCCATGTGGTACAAATCATAATCCAACAGGGTGGGGGAGTTCACTTTCCATGTTGAACAAACCATAACCTAATAGGGTGCGTGTTCACTCTCCTTGTTGTACAAACCATAATCCAACAGGGGCTGTATTCACTCTCTGTGTCATACAAACCATAATCCAACAGGGGGCATGTTCACTCCCCATATTGTTCAAACCATAATCCAACATTGGGAGTTTTCATTCTCCCTGCTGTACAAACCATGATCCAACAATGGGAGAGTTCACTCTCTGTGCTTTACAAACCATAATCCAACAGGGGGAGAGTTCACTCTCCATTTTGCACAAACAATAATCCAACAGGGGGAGAGTTCTCTCTCTGTGCTGTACAAAGCATAATCCAACAGGGGGAGAGTTCACTCTCCATTTTGTGCAAAGCATAATCCAACAGGGTGGGGGAGTTCACTTTCCATGTTGCACAAAACAAAATCCAACTGGGGAAGAATTCACTTCCCATATTGTGCAAAGCATAATCCGACAGGGGTAAAGTTCACTCTCCATGTTTTACAAAACATAATACGACAGGGGGAGTGTTCACTCTCCGTGTTGTGCACACCATGATCGAAAAGAGGGCGAGATCACTGTCTGTGCTGGACGAACGATAATCGAACTGGGGGACAGTTCTCTCCCCATATTGTTGAAACCGCATTCCAGCAGGGGGAAATTTCACTCTCCACATTGTACAAACCATCATCCAACAGGGGGACATTTCTCTCTCCGTGCTGTCCAAACCATGTTCCAAAAGGGGGAGAAATCAGTCTCCATCTTGTGCAAACCACAATCCAACAGGTGGAGATTTCGCTCTCAATTTTGTTCAAAAAAAAACCATAATCCAACAGAGGGAGAGTTCACTCTCAATATTGCACAAACAATAACTAACGGGTGGGTGAGTTGTCTCTCCATGTGGTACAAATCATAATCCAACAGGGTGGGGGAGTTCACTTTCCATGTTGCACAAACCAAAATCCAAACGGGGAAGAATTCACTTCCCATATTGTACTAACCATAATCCAGCAGGGGGATAGTTCGCTCTCCATGGAATACAAAACATAATCCGACAGGGGGCGTGTTCACTATGCATGTTGCACAAAGCACAATGCAACAGAGGGAGAATTCACATTCCGTGTTGCACAAACCATAATCCAACAGGGGGAGAATTCACTCGCCATGTTGCATCCAACATGGCTGGGGGTGGGTGGCGTGGAAGAGAGATAATTCTCCAAAATGTACAAACTATAATTCAACAGGGGGAGACTTCACTTTCCCTGCAGCACAGACCATCATCCAACTCGTGGAAAGTTCACTCTCCCTGTTGTGCAAACCATCATCCAATAGCGGGCGTGTCCTCTCTCCCTGTTGTACAAACTCTTATCCAACCGGGGGTGAGTTCACCTTCCATGTTGTCCAAACCATAATCCAACTGTGGGCGAGTTCTCAATCTGACCTGGACAAACCATAATCCAACCGGGGGAGAGTTCACTCCCCTTATTGTACAAACCATAATCCAGCAGAGGGAGTGTTTGTTCAAAATGCTGCACCAACCAGAGTCCAGCAGGGGGAGATTTAACTCTCCAAATTGCACAAAACATCATCCAACGGGGAGAGAGTTTCCTCTCCATATTGCAAAAACCATAATCCATCAGGGGGAGAGTTCAGTCACTGTGTTGTACAAACCATAATCCAACAGGGGAGAGATCACTCTCAATTTTGCACAAAGCAGAATCCAACAGGGGGCGAGTTCGCACTCCTTGCTGGACAAACCATAGTCAAACAGGTGAAGAGTTTACTCTGCATATTGTACAATACATAATCCAATGGGGGGGAGGGGCTGCTGGGGGAAGAGTTCACTCTCCATATTTTACAAAGCATAATCCAACAGAGGGTGAGTTCACTCTCCCTGTTGTGCAAACCATAATCCAACAGGGGGCGAGTTCACTCTCACGTTGAACAAACCATGATCCAACAAGGAACGAGTTCACTCTCTTTGCTGTGCAAAGCATGTTCCAACATGGAGAGACTTCACTTTCCCTGTTTTACAATCCAAAATCCAACAGGGGGAGAGTTCACTTTCTATATTGTACAAGCCATAATCCAACAGGGGGCGAGTTCACTCTCCACGTGAAACAAACCGTTATCCAACAAGAGGAGAGATCACTCTCTATGTTGTGCAAAGCATAATTCAACAGGAGGAGAGTTCACTCTCCCTGTTGTACAAAGCATAATTCAACAGGGGAGATTTCACACTCCGTGCTGCACAAACCATAATCCAACAGAGGGAGAGTTCACACTCCATTTTGTACAAACCATAATCCAACAGGGGGCGTATTCACTTCTGTGTCATACAAACCATAATCCAACAGGGGGCATGTTCATTCTACAACTTGTACAAACCATAATCCAGCAGGGGGCGGGTACACTCCCCATCTTGTCCAAACCAAAATCCAACATTGGGAGTTTTCATTCTCCCTGCTGTACAAACCATGATCCAACAGTGGGAGAGTTCACTCTCCATTTTGTACAAAGCATAATCCAACATCGAGGAAGCTCATTCTCCATAATGTACAAAGCATGATCCAACAGGGGAGTTTTCATTCTCCGTGCTTTACAAACCATAATCCAACAGGGGGAGAGTTCACTCTCCATTTTGTACAAAGCATAATCCGACAGGGGGAGAGTTCACTCTCCATTTTGTGCAAAGCATAATCCAACAGGGTGGGGGAGTTCACTTTCCATGTTGCACAAACCGAAATCCAACTGGGGAAGAATTCATTTCCCATATTGTACAAACCATAATCCGACAGGGGGAAAGTTCACTCTCCAAGTTATACAAAACATAATCCGACAGGGGGCGAGTTCACTCTGCATGTTGTACAGAGCAGAATGCAACAGGGGGAGAATTCACATTCCGTGTTGCACAAACCATAATCCAACAGGGGGGGAGTTCACTCTCCATGCAGCACAAACCATTATCCAAACAGTCGAGATTTAACTTCCCAAATTGTGCAAACCACAATCCAACAGGGGTAAAGCTCACTATCCTGCTTGTACAAAGCATAATCCAACAGGGGGAGAGTTCACTCTCCCTGTTGTACAATCCATAATCCAACAGGAGGCGAGTTCACTCTCCACGTTGAACAAACCATTGTCCAACAGAGGCCGAGTTCACTCTCCATGCTGTGCAAAGCATGTTCCAACAGGGAGAGACTTCACTTTCCCTGTTGGACAATCCATAATCCAACAGGGGGAGAGTTCACTTTCTGTATTGTACAAGCCATAATCCAACAGGGGGCGAGTTCACTCTCCACGTTGAACAAACCATTATCCAACAAGGGGCGAGTTCACTCTCGATGTTGTGCAAAGCATAATTCAACTGGAGGAGAGTTCACTCTCCCTGTTGTACAAAGCATAATTCAATCGGCGAGATTTCACTCTCCGTGCTGCACAATTCTTAATCCAACAGGGGGAGAGTTCACATTCGATATTGTCCAAACCATAATCCAACAGGGGGAGTGTTCACTCTCCGTGTTGTGCACACCATGATCGAAAAGAGGGCGAGATCACTGTCTGTGCTGAACAAACCATAATCCAACTGGGGGAGAGTTCTCTCCCCATATTGTCCAAACCGCATTCCAGCAGGGGGAAATTTCACTCTCCAGATTGCACAAACCATCATCCAACAGGGGGACATTTCTCTCTCCATGCTGTCCAAACCGTAGTCCTAAAGGGGGAGAAATCAGTCTTCATATTGTGCAAACCACAGTCCAGCAGGTGGAGAGTTCACTCTCAATCTTGTTAAAAAAAACATAATCCAACAGGGGGAGAGTTCACTCTTAATATTGTACAAACAATAACCAACGCGTGGGTGAGTTGTCTCTCCATGTGGTACAAATCATAATCCAACAGGGTGGGGGAGTACACTTTCCATGTTGCACAAACCAAAATCCAACCGGGGGAGATTTCACTTCCCATATTGTACTAACCGTAATCCAGTAGGGGGATAGTTCGCTCTCCATGGAATACAAAACATAATCCGACAGGGGGCGTGTTCAGTATGCATGTTGCACAAATCATAATGCAACAGAGGGAGAATTCACATTCCGTGTTGCACAAATCATAATCCAACAGGGGTAGAGTTCACTCACCAAGTTGCACAAACCATTATCCAACATGGCTGGGGTTGGGGGGCGTGGAAGAGAGATAATTCTCCATTATGTACAAACCATAATTCAACAGGGGAAGACTTCACTCTCCCTGCAGCACAGACCATCATCCAACTCGTGGAAGGTTCACTCTCCCTGTTGTGCAAACCATCATCCAATAGCGGGCGTGTCCTCTCTCCCTGTTGTACAAAATCTTATCCAACCGGGGGAGAGTTCACTTTCCATGTTGTCCAAACCATAATCCAACTGGGGGCGAGTTCTCAATCTGACCTGGACAAACCATAATCCAACTAGGGGAGAGTTCACTCCCCTTATTGTACAAACCATAATCCTGCAGAGGGAGTGTTTGTTCAAAATGCTGCACCATCCAGAGACCAGCAGAGGGAGATTTCACTCTCCAAATTGCACAAAGCATAATCCAACGGGGGGAGAGTTTACTCTCCATATTGCAGAAACCATAATCCATCAGGGGGAGAGTTCACTCTCTGTGTTGTGCAAACCATAATCCAACAGGGGAGAGATCACTCTCAATTTTGCACAAAGCAGAATCCAACAGGGGGCGAGTTCGCTCTCCGTGCTGTCCAAACCATCGTCAAACAGGTGAAGAGTTTGCTCTGCAAATTGTTCAATACATAATCCAATGGGGGGGAGGGGCTGCTGGGGGGAAGAGTTCACTCTCCATATTTTACAAAGCATAATCCAACAGGGGGCGAGTTCACACTCACGTTGAACAAACAATTATCCAACAAGAGGCGAGTTCACTCTCCATGCGGTGCAAAGCATAGTTCAACAGGATGAGAGTTCTCTCCCCCTGTTGTGCAAAGCATAATTCAACAGGGGAGATTTCACAATCCGTGCTGCACAAACCATAATCCAACAGGGGGAGAGTTCACACTCCATGTTGTACAAAGCATAATACAACATGGGGAGATTTCACGATCCGTGCTGCACAAACCATAATCCAACAGGGGGAGAGTTCACTCTCCATGTTGAACAAACCATAACCTAATAGGGTGCGTGTTCACTCTCCATGTTGTCCAAACCACAATCCAACAGGGGGCGTGTTCACTCTACATATTGTACAAACCAGAATCCAGCAGGGGGCGGCTTCTCTCCCCATGTTGAATAAACCATAATCCAACAGGGGGCAAGTTCAATGTCTGAGGGGGACAAATAATAAACCAACAGTGGGAGAGTTCTCTCCCCAGATTGTCCAAACCATAATCCAACAGGGGGAGTTTTCATTCTCCCTGCTGTACAAACCATGATCCAACAGGGAGAGAGTTCACTCTCCATTTTGTACAAAGCATAATCCAACAGGGGAGTTTTCATTCTCCTTGCTTTACAAACCATAAGCCAACAGGGGGTGAGTTCACTCTCCACGTTGAACAAACCATTATCCAACAAGAGGAGAGTTCACTCTCTATTAGAATTAGAATTAGAATATTACAGCGCAGTACAGGCCCTTCGGCCCTCGATGTTGCGCCGATCATCTGACCTACACTATTCCATTTACATCCATATGTCTATCCAATGACCACTTAAATGCCCTTAAAGTTGGCGAGTCTACTACTGTTGCAGGCAGGGCGTTCCACGATCCTACTACTCTCTGCGTAAAGAAACTACCTCTGACATCTGTCCTAGATCTTTCACCCCTCAACGTAAAGCTATGTCCCCTCGTGTTTGCCATCCTCATCCGAGGAAAAAGACTCTCACTATCCACACTATCTAACCCTCTGATTATCTTGTATGTCTCTATTAAGTCACCTCTCCTCCTCCTTCTCTCGAACGAAAACAACCCCAAGTCCCTCAGCCTTTCCTCGTAAGACCTTCCTTCCATACCAGGCAACATCCTAGTAAATCTCCTCTGCACCCTTTCCAAAGCTTCGACATCCTTCCAATAATGCGGTGACCAGAACTGCACGCAATACTCCAGGTGCGGCCTCACCAGAGTTTTGAACAGCTGCATCATGACCCCGTGGCTCCGAAACTCGATCCCCCTACTAATAAAGGCTAACACACCATATGCCTTCTTAACAGCCCTATTAACCTGGGTAGCAACTTTCAGGGATTTATGCACCTGGATACCAAGATCTCTCTGCTCATCTACACTACCAAGAATCTTCCCATTAGCCCAGTACTCTGCATTGCTGTTACTCCTTCCAAAGTGAATCACCTCACACTTCTCCGCATTAAACTCCATTTGCCATCTCTCAGCCCAGCTCTGCAGTCCATCTATGTCCCTCTGTACCCTACAACACCCTTCGACACTATCCACAACTCCACCGACCTTCGTGTCATCCGCAAATTTACTAACCCACCCTTCTACACCCTCATCCAGGTCGTTTATAAAAATGACAAACAGCAGTGGCCCCAAAACAGAACCTTGCGGTACGCCACTAGTAACTAAACTCCAGGATGAACATTTGCCATCAACCACCACCCTCTGTCTTCTTTCAGCTAGCCAATTTCTGATCCAAAGCTCTAAATCACCTTCAACCCCATACTTCCGTATTTTCTGCAATAGCCTACCGTGGGGAACCTTATCAAACGCCTTACTGAAATCCATATACACCACATCCACGGCTTTACCCTCATCCACCTGTTTGGTCACCTTCTCGAAAAACTCAATAAGGTTTGTGAGGCATGACCTACCTTTCACAAAACCGTGCTGACTATCGCAAATGAACTTATTCTTTTCAAGATGATTATAAATCCTGTCTCTTATAACCTTTTCCAACATTTTACCCACAACCGAAGTAAGGCTCACAGGTCTATAATTACCAGGGCTGTCTCTACTCCCCTTCTTGAACAAGGGGACAACATTTGCTATCCTCCAGTCCTCCGGCACTACTCCTGTCGACAATGACGACTTAAAGATCAACAACAACGGCTCTGCAATCTCCTCCCTGGCTTCCCAGAGAATCCTAGGATAAATCCCATCTGGCCCAGGGGACTTATCTATTTTCACTCTTTCCAAAATTGCTAACACCTCCTCCTTGTGAATCTCAATCCCATCTAGCCTAGTAGGCTGTATCTCAGTAATCTCCTCGACAACATTTTCTTTTTCTACTGTAAATACTGACGAAAAATATTCATTTAACGCTTCCCCTATCTCCTCTGATTCCGCACACAACTTCCCACTACTGTCCTTGATTGGCCCTGTTCTAACTCTTATCATTCGTTTATTCCTGATATACCTATAGAAAGCCTTAGGATTTTCTTTGATCCTATCCGCCAATGACTTCTCGTGTCCTCTCCTTGCTCTTCTTAGCCCTCCCTTTTGATCCTTCCTGGCTAGCTTGTAACTCTCAAGCGCCCTAACTGAGCCTTCACGTCTCATCCTAACATAAGCCGCCCTCTTCCTCTTGACAAGCGCTTCTACCTCTTGAGTAAACCACGGCTCCCTCGCTCGACAACTTCCTCCCTGCCTGACAGGTACATACTTATCAAGGACACGCATGAGCTGCACCTTGAATAAGCTCCACATTTCGTTTGTGCCCATCCCCAGCAGTTTCCTTCCCCACCCTACACATCCTAAATCTTGCCTAATCGCGTCATAATTTCCTTTCCCCCAGCTATAATTCTTGCCCTGCGGTATATACCTGTCCCTGCCCATCGCTAAGGTAAACCTAACCGAATGTTGTGCAAAGCATAATTCAACAGGAGGAGAGTTCACTCTCCCTGTTGCACAAAGCATAATTCAATAGCGGAGATTTCACTCTTCGTGCTGCACAACCATAATCCAACAGGGGGAGAGTTCACACTCCATGTTGTACAAACCATAATCCAACAGGGGTGTGTTCACTCTCCGTGTGATGCACACCATGATCGAAAAGAGGGCTAGATCACTGTCTGTGCTGGACAAACCATAATCCAACTGTGGGAAAGTGTTCTTCCCATATTGTACAAAACATCATCCAACATGGGGACATTTTTCTCTCCGTGCTGTCCAAACTGTAGTCCAAAAGGGGGAGAAATCAGTCTCCATATTGAACAAACCACAATCCACCAGGTGGAGAGTTCACTCTCAATCTTGTTAAAAAAAACCATAATCCAACAGGGTGGGGGAGTTCACTCTCCATGTTGCACAACCATTATCCAACCAGGGGAGATTTCACTTCCCATATTGTGCTAACCACAATCCAACAGGGGGAAAGCTCACTCTCCTGATTGGACAAAGCATTATCCAACAGGGGGAGAGTTCACTCTCCGTGCTGTACAAAGTATATTCCAACAGGGGGAGACTTCACTCTTCCTGTTGTGCAATCCAGAATCCAAAAGGGGCAGAGTTCACTTTCTGTTTTGTACAAGCCATAATCCAACAGGGGGCGAGTTCACTCTCCGCGTTGAACAAACCATTACTCAACAAGGGGCGAGTTCACTCTCTGTGCTGTGCAAAGCATAGTTCAACAGGAGGACAGTTCACTTTCCCTGTTGTACAAACCACAATCCAACAGGGGGAAAGTTCACTCACAATCTTGTTAAAAAAACCATTAAGCAACAGGGGGAGAGTTCACTCTCAATATTTTACAAACAATAACCAACGGGTGGGTGAGTTGACTCTCCATGTGGTACAAATCATAATCCAACAGGGTGGGGGAGTTCACTTTCCATGTTGCACAAACCATAATCCAACAGGCGGAGAGTTCACTCTCCATGTTGCACAACCATTATCCAACCAGGGGAGATTTCACTTCCCATATTGTGCTAACCACAATCCAACAGGGGGAAAGCTCACTCTCCTGATTGGACAAAGCATTATCCAACAGGGGGAGAGTTCACTCTCCGTGCTGTACAAAGTATATTCCAACAGGGGGAGACTTCACTCTTCCTGTTGTGCAATCCATAATCCAACAGGGGCAGAGTTCACTTTCTGTATTGTACAAGCCATAATCCAACAGGGGGAGAGTTCACACTCCATGTTGTACAAACCATAATCCAACAGGGGTGTGTTCACTCTCCGTGTGATGCACACCATGATCGAAAAGAGGGCGAGATCACTGTCTGTGCTGGACAAACCATAATCCAACTGTGGGAGAGTGTTCTTCCCATATTGTACAAAACATCATCCAACATGGGGACATTTCTCTCTCCGTGCTGTCCAAACTGTAGTCCAAAAGGGGGAGAAATCAGTCTCCATATTGAACAAACCACAATCCACCAGGTGGAGAGTTCACTCTCAATCTTGTTAAAAAAAAACCATAATCCAACAGGGGGCGTATTCACCCTCTGTGTCATACAAACCATAATCCAACACGGGGCATGTTCATTCTACATTTTGGACAAACCATAAGCCAGCAGGGGGCGGGCTCACTCCCCATCTTGTCCAAACCAGAATCCAACATTGGGAGTTTTCATTCTCCCTGCTGTACAAACCATGATCCAACAGTGGGAGAGTTCACTCTCCATTTTGTACAAAGCATAATCCAACAGGGGGGAAGTTTATTCTCCATCATGTACAAAGCATGATCCAACAGGGGAGTTTTCATTCTCCGTGCTTTACAAACCATAATCCAACAGGGGGAGAGTTCACTCTCCATTTTGTGCAAAGCATAATCCAACAGGGGGTGAGTTCACTTTCTGTTCTGTACAAAGCATAATCCAACAGGGTGGGGGAGTTCACTTTCCATGTTGCACAAACCAAAATCCAACTGGGGAAGAATTCACTTCCTATATTGTACAAACCATAATCCGACAGGGGGAAAGTTCACTCTCCAAGTTATACAAAACATAATACGACAGGGGGCGAGTTCACTCTGCATGTTGCACAGAGCAGACTGCAACAGGGGGAAGAATTCACATTCCGTGTTGCACAAACCATAATCCAACAGGGGGAGAGTTCACTCTCCATGCAGCACAAACCATTATCCAACCAGGGGAGATTTCGCTTCCCAAATTGTGCAAACCACAATCCAACAGGGGTAAAGCTCACAATCCTGGTAGTACAAAGCATAATCCAACAGGGGGAGAATTCACTCTCCCTGTTGTACAATCCATAATCCAACAGGGGGAGAGTTCACTTTCTGTATTGTACAAGCCATAATCCAACAGGGGGCGAGTTCACTCTCTACGTTGAACAAACCATTATCCAACAAGGGACGAGTTCACTCTCCATGCTGTGCAAAGCATGTTCCAACAGCGAGGGACTTCACTTTCCCTGTTGTACGATCCATAATCCAACAGGGGGAGAGTTCACTTTCTGTCTTGTACAAGCCATAATCCAACAGTTGGCGAGTTCACTCTCTATGTTGTGCAAAGCATAATACAACTGGAGGAGAGTTCACTCTCCATGTTGTGCAAAGCAAAATTCAATTGGGGAGATTTCACTCTCCGTGCTGCACAAACCATAATCCAACTGGGGGAGAGTTCTCTCCCCTTATTGTACAAACCGCATTCCAGCAGGGGGAAATTTCACTCTCCACATTGCACAAACCATCATCCAACAGGGGGACATTTCTCTCTCCGTGCTGTCCAAACCGTAGTCCAAAAGGGGGAGAAATCAGTCTTCATATTGTCCAAACCACAATCCAACAGGTGGAGAGTTCACTCTCAATCTTGTTAAAAAAAACCATAATCCAACAGGGGGAGAGTTCACTCTCAATATTGTACAAACAATAACCAACGGTTGGGTGAGTTGTCTCTCCATGTGGTACAAATCATAATCCAACAAGGTGGGGGAGTACACTTTCCATGTTGCACAAACCAAAATCCAACCGGGGGAGAATTCACTTCCAATATTGTCCGAACCGTAATCCAGCAGGGGGATAGTTCGTTCTCCATGGAATACAAAACACAATCCGACAGGGGGCGTGTTCACTATGCATGTTGCACTAAGCATCATGCAACAGAGGGAGAATTCACATTCTGTGTTGCACAAACCATAATCCAACAGGGGGAGATTTCACTCACCAAGTTGCACAAACCATTATCCAACATGGCTGGGAGTGGGGGGCGTGGAAGAGAGATAATTCTCCATTATGTACAAACCATAATTCAACAGGGGGAGACTTCACTCTCCCTGCAGCACAGACCATCATCCAACTCGTGGAAGGTTCACTCTCCCTGTTGTGCAAACCATCATCCAATAGCGGGCGTGTACTCTCTCCCTGGTGTGCAAACTCTTATCCAACCGGGGGAGAGTTCACTTTCCATGTTGTCCAAACCATAATCCAACTGGGGGCGAGTTCTCAGTCTGACCTGGACAAACCATAATCCAACCGGGGGAGAGTTCACTCCCCTTCTTGGACAAACCATTATCCAGCAGAGGGAGAGTTTGTTCAAAATGCTGCACCAACCAGAGACCAGCAGGGGGAGATTTCACTCTCCAAATTGCACAAAACAGAATCCAACGGAGGGAGAGTTTTCTCTCCATATTGCAGAAACCAGAATCCATCAGGGGGAGAGTTCACTCTCTGTGTTGCACAAACCATAATCCAACAGGGGAGAAATCACTCTCAATTTTGCACAAAGCAGAATCCAACAGGGGGAGAGTTCACTCTCTGTGTTGCACAAACCATAATCCAACAGGGGAGAAATCACTCTCAATTTTGCACAAAGCAGAATCCAACAGGGGGCGAGTTCGCTCTCCGTGCTGGACAAACCAAAGTCAAACAGGTGAAGAGTTTACTCTGCATATTGTGCAATACATAATCCAATGGGTGGAGGGGCTGCTGGGGGAAGAGTTCACTCTCCATATTTTACAAAGCATAATCCAACAGAGAGTGAGTTCACTCTCCCTGTTGTGCAAACCATAATCCAACAGGGGGCGAGCTCACTCTCACGTTGAACAAGCCATTATCCAACAAGAGGCGAGTTCACTCTCCATGCTGTGCGAAACATAGTTCAACAGGTGGAGAGTTCACTATCCCTGTTGTGCAAAGCATAATCCAACAGGGGAGATTTCACGATCCGTGCTGCACAAACCATAATCCAACAGGGGGAGAGTTCACACTCCTTGTTGTACAAAGCATAATACAACAAGGGGCGAGTTCACTTTCCCTGTTGTACAGACCATAATCCAACAGTGAGAGAGTGCACTCTCCATGTTGAACAAACCATAACCTAATAGGGTGCGTGTTCACTCTCCATGTTGTCCAAACCATAATCCAACAGGGGGAGAGTTCACTCTCCATATTGTACAAATCATAACCCAGCAGGGGGCGGGTTCTCTCCCCATGTTGAATAAATCATAATCCAAAAGGGGGCAAGTTCAATGTCTGAGGGGGACAAATAATAATCCAACAGTGGGAGAGTTCTCTCCCCAAATTGTCCAAACCATAATCCAACAGGGGGAGTTTTCATTCTCCCTGCTGTACAAACCATGAACCAACAGGCGGAGAGTTCACTCTCCATTTTGAAGAAAGCTCAATCCAACAGGGAGTTTTCATTCTCCCTGCTTTACAAACCATAATCCAACAGGGGGAGAGTTCACTCTCCACGTTGAACAAACCATTGTCCAACAAGAGGAGAGTTCACTCTCTATGTTGTACAAAACATAATTCAAGAGGGGAGATTTCACTCTCCGTGCTGCACAAACCATAATCCAACAGGGGGAGAGTTCACACTCCATGTTGTACAAACCATAATCCAACAGGGGGAGTGTTCACTCTCCGTGTCATGCACACCATGATCGAAAAGAGGGCGAGATCACTGTCTGTGCTGGACAAACCATAATCCAACAGGGGGAAATTTCACTCTCCACATTGTGCAAACCATCATCCAACAGGGAGACATTTCTCTCTGTGCTATCCAAACCGCAGTGCAAAAGGGGGAGAAATCAGTCTCCATATTGTACAAACCTCAAACCATCAGGTGGAGAGTTCACTCTCAATCTTGTTAAAAATTAACATAATCCAATGGGTGGAGAGTTCACTCTCAATATTGCACAAACAATAACCAACGGGTGGGTGAGTTGTCTCTCCATGTGGTACAAATCATAATCCAACATGGTGGGGGAGTACACTTTCCATGTCGCACAAACCAAAATCCAACCGGGGGAGAATTCACTTCAAATATTGTGCAAACCATAGTCCAGCAGGGGGATAGTTCGAACTCCATCTTATACAAAACATAATCCGACAGGGGGCGTGTTAATTCTGCATGTTGCACAAAGCATAATGCAACAGGGGAAGAATTCACATTCCGTGTTGCACAAACCATAATCCAACAGGGGGAGAGTTCACTCTCCATGTTGCAAAAACCATTATCCAACCAGGGGAGATTTCACTTCCCATATTGTGCAAACCACAATCCAACAAGGGGAAAGCTCACTCTCCTGGTTGTACAAAGCATAATCCAACAGGGGGAGAGTTCACTCTCCGTGCTGTACAAAACATGTTCCAACAGGGGGAGATTTCACAACTCCTGTTGTACAATCCATAATCCAACAGGGGGAGGGTTCACTTTCTGTATTGTACAAGCCATAATCCAACAGGGGGCGATTTCACTCTCCACGTTGAACAAACCATTATCCAACAAGGGGCGAGTCCACACTCTCTGCTGTGCAAAGCATAGTTCAACAGGAGGAGAGTTCACTCGCCCTGTTGTACAAAGCATAATTCAACAGGGGAGATTTCACTATCCGTGCTGCACAAACCATAATCCAACAGGGGGAGAGTTCACACTCCATGTTGTACAAAGCACAATGGAACAGGGGGAGAGTTCACATTCCCCATGTTGTACATACCATGATCCAACAGTGAGAGAGGTCACTCTCCATGTTGAACAAACCATAACCGTAATCGGGTGCGTGTTCACTCTCCATGTTGTACAAACCATAATCCAACAGGGGGCGTATTCACTCTCTGTGTCATCCAAACCATAATCCAACAGGGGGAGTGTTCACTCCACATATTGTACAAACCATAATCCAGCAGGGGGCGGGTTCACTCCCCATGTTGTATAAACCATATTCCAACCGGGGGCGAGTTTAATGTCTGAGCTGGACAAATAATAATCCAACAGGAGTTCACTCTTCATTTTGTACAAAGCATAATCCAACAGGGGGAGAGTTCACTCTCTGTGCAAAACAAACCATAATAAAAAGGGGGGGGGGGGCGAGTTCACTCTCCATGTTGCACAAACCATAATCGAAAAGGGGGAAATTTCACTCGCCCTGCTGTACAAAGCATAATCGAAAAGGGGCGAGATCACATTCTGTGCTGCACAGACCATAATACGACAGGGGGAGAGTTCACTCTCCATATTGCACAAACCATAATCGAACATGGGGGTGGGGGGAGAGTTAATTCTCCATTATGTGCAAACCATAACCCAACAGGAGCAGAGTTCACTCCCCCTGTAGCACAGACCATAATACAACACGTGGAAATTTCACTCTCCCTGCTGTGCAAGCCATCATCCAATAGCGGTCGTGTTCACTCTTTGTGTTGTACAAACTCTTATCCAACCGGGGGAGAGTTCACTTTCCATGTTGTCCAAACCATAATCCAACTGGGGGCGAGTTCTCAGTCTGAGCTGGACAAACCACAATCCAACCGGGGGAGAGTTCACTCCCCTTATTTTGCTAACCATAATCCAACAGAGGGAGAGTTCGCTCACCATGCTGTACCAACCGGAGACCAGCAGGGGGAGAATTCACTCTCCAAATTGTACAAAGCATAATCCAACAGGGGGAGAGTTTCCTCTCCATATTGCAGAAAGCAGAATCCATCAGGGAGAGAGTTCGCTCTCCGTGCTCTCCAAACCATAGTCCAACAGGTGGAGAGTTTACTCTGCATGTTGTACAATACATAATCCAATTGGGGAGGGGAGCAGGTGGGAGAGTTTACTCTCTATATTTTGCAAACCATAATCCAACAGAGGGTGAGGTCACTCTCCCCGTTTTGCTAACCAAAATACAACAGCGGGCGTGTTCACTCTTGGTTTTGCACAAACAATAATCCAACACGCCCTTACTACTCGCTGAGTAAAGAAACTACCTCTCACATCTGTCCTATATCTATCACCCCTCAACTTGAAGCTATGTCCCCTCGTGTTTGCCATCACCATCCGAGGAAAAAGACGCTCACTATCCAACCTATCTAACCCTCTGATTATCTTATATGTCTCTATTAAGTCACCTCTCCTCCTCCTTCTCTCCAACGAAAACAACCTCAAGTCCCTCAGCCTTTCCTCGTAAGACCTTCCCTCCATACCAGGCAACATCCTAGTAAATCTCCTCTTCACCCTTTCCATAGCTTCCACATCCTTACTATAATGCGGTGACCAGAACTTCACGCAATACTCCAGGTGCAGTCTCACCAGAGTTTTGTACAGCTGCAGCATGACCTCGTGGCTCCGAAACTCGACCCCCCTACTAATAAAAGCTAACACACCATATGCCTTCTTAACAGCCCTATTAACCTGGTTAGCAACCTTCAGGGATTTATGCACCTGGACACCAAGATCTCTCTGTTCATCTACACTACCAAGAATCTTCCCATTAGCCCAGTACTCTGCATTCCTGTTACTCCTTCCAAAGTGAATCACCTCACACTTTTCCGCATTAAACTCCATTTGCCATCTCTCAGCCCAGCTCTGCAGCCTATCTATGTCTCTCTGCACCCGACAACATCCTTCGGCACTATCCACAGCTACACCGACCTTCGTGTCATCTGCAAATTTACTACCCTACCCTTCTACACCCTCTTCCAGGTCATTTATAAAAATGACAAACAGCAGTGGCCCCAAAACAGATCCATGCGGTACACCACTAGTAACTAAACTCCAGGATGAACATTTGCCATCAACCACCACCCTCTGTCTTCTTTCAGCTAGCCAATTTCTGATCCAAAGCTCTAAATCACCTTCAACCCCATACTTCCGTATTTTCTGCAATAGCCTACCGTGGGGAACCTTATCAAACGCCTTACTGAAATCCATATACACCACATCCACGGCTTTACCCTCATCCACCTGTTTGGTCACCTTCTCGAAAAACTCAATAAGGTTTGTGAGGCACGACCTACCCGTCACAAAACCGTGCTGACTATCTTTAATTTACTTATTCCTTTCAAGATGATTATAAATCCTGTCTCTTATAACCTTTTCCAACATTTTACCCACAACCGAAGTAAGGCTCACAGGTCTATAATTACCAGGGCTGTCTCTACTCCCCTTCTTGAACAAGGGGACAACATTTGCAATCCTCCAGTCTTCCGGCACTATTCCTGTCGACAATGACGACAGAAAGATCAAGGACAGAGGCTCTGCAATCTCCTCCCTAGCTTCCCAGAGAATCCTGGGATAAATCCCATCTGGCCCAGGGGACTTATCTATTTTCACACTTTCCAAAATTGCTAACACCTCCTCCTTGTGAACCTCAATCCCATCTAGCCTCGTAGCCTGAATCTCAGTATTCTCAACAAAATTTTCTTTCTCTACTGTAAATACTGACGCAAAATATTCATTTAAAACTTCCCCTATCTCCTCTGATTCCACACACAACTTCCCACTACTATCCGTGATTGGCCCTAATCTAACTCTAGTCATTCTTTTATTCCTGATATACCTATAGAAAGTCCTTGAAGCGGCCAACACCCCCAGCTTATACACACTACTGAGTCAGCGGCGCTTGAGATTGCTTGGCCATGTGAGCCGCATGGAAGATGGCAGGATACCCAAAGACACATTGTACAGCGAGCTCGCCACTGGTATCAGACCCACCGGCCGTCCATGTCTCCGTTATAAAGACGTCTGCAAACGCGACATGAAATCGTGTGACATTGATCACAAGTCGTGGGAGTCAGTTGCCAGCATTCGCCAGAGCTGGCGGGAAGCCATAAAGACAGGGCTAAATTGTGGCGAGTCGAAGAGACTTAGTAGTTGGCAGGAAAAAAGACAGAGGCGCAAGGGGAGAGCCAACTGTGCAACAGCCCCAACAAACAAATTTCTCTGCAGCACCTGTGGAAGAGCCTGTCACTCCAGAATTGGCCTTTATAGCCACTCCAGGCGCTGCTTCACAAACCACTGACCACCTCCAGGCGCGTATCCATTGTCTCTCGAGATAAGGAGGCCCAAAAGAAAAGAAAAAGACCTATAGAAAGCCTTAGGGTTTTCCCTGATCCGATCCACCAATGACTTCTCGTGTCCTCTCCTTGCTCTTCTTAGCTCTCCCTTTAGATCCTTCCTGGCTAGCTTGTAGCTCTCAAGCGCCCGAACTGAGCCTTCACGTCTCATCCGAACATAGGCCTTCTTCTTCCTCTTGACAAGCGCTTCAACTTCTTTAGTAAACCACTGCTTCCTCGCACGACAACTTCCTCCCTTCCTCACAGTGACATACTTATCAAGGACACGCAGTAGCTGCTCCTTGAATAAGCTCCATATTTCGATTGTTCCCATCCCCTGTAGTTTCCTTCGCCATCCTACGCATCCTAAATCTTGCCTAATCGCATCATAATTTCCTTTCCCCCAGTTATAATTCTTGCCCTGCGGTATATACCTGTCCCTGCCCATCGCTAAGGTAAACCTAACCGAATTGTGATCACCATCACCAAAGTGCTCACCTCCATCTAAATCTAACACCTGGCCGGGTACATTTCCCAGTACCAAATCCAATGTGGCATCGCTTCTGGCTGGCCTGTCTGCATACTGTGTCAGAAAACCCTCCTGCACACACTGGACAAAAACTGACCCATCTAAAGTACTCGAACTATCGTATTTCCAGTCGATATTTGGAAAGTTAAAGTCACACATAACAACCATCCTGTTACTATCACCCCTGTCGAGAATCATCTTCGCTATCCTTTCCTCTACATCTCTGGAACTATTCGGAGGTCTAGAAAAGACTCCCAACAGGGTAACCTCACCTCTCCTGCTTCTAACCTCAGCCCATACTACCTTAGTAGACGAGTCCTCAAACGTCCTTTCTGTCGCTGTAATACTCTCCTTGATTAACAATGCCACACCTCCCCCTCTTTTACCATCTTCTCTGTTCACTCACAATCTTGTTAAAAAAAACCAAAAAGCAACAGGGGGAGAGTTCACTCTCAATATTGTACAAACAGTAAACAACGGGTGGGTGAGTTGACTCTCCTTGTGGGACAAATCATGTTCCAACAGTGTGGGGGAGTTCACTTTCCATGTTGCACAAACCATAATCCAACAGGCGGAGAGTTCACTCTCCATGTTGCAAAAACCATTATCCAACCAGGGGAGATTTCACTTCCCATATTGTGCAAACCACAATCCAACAGGGGGAAGGCTCACTCTCCTGATTGTACAAAGCATTATCCAACAGGGGAGAGTTCACTCTCCGTGCTATACAAAGTATATTCCAACATGGGGAGACGTCACTCTTCCTGTTGTGCAATCCATAATCCAACAGGGGCAGAGTTCACTTTCTGTCTTGTGCAAGCCATAATCCAACAGGGGGCGAGTTCACTCTCCACGTTGAGCAAACCATTACTCAACAAGGGGCGAGTTCACTCTCTATGCTGTGCAAAGCATAGTTCAACAGGAGGAGAGTTCACTTTCCCTGTTGGACAAAGCATAATTCAACAGGGGAGATTTCACTCTCCGTGCTGCACAAACCACAATCCAACAGGGGGGGAGTTCACTCACTGTGCTGTACAAACCAAAATCCAAAAGGGGGCGTGTTCACTCTACATATTGTAGAAACCATAGTCCAGCAGGGGACGCGTTCACTTCCCATGTTGATTAAACCATAATCCAACAGGGGGCGAGTTCAATGTCTGAGCTGGAGAAAGAATAATCCAACAGTGGGAGAGTTCACTCCCCATATGGTTCAAACCATAATCCAACATTGAGAGTTTTCATTCTCCCTGCTGTACAAACCATGATCCAGCAGTGCGAGAGTTCACTCTCCATTTTGTACAAAGCATAATCCAACAGGGGGGAAGCTCATTCTCCATCATGGACAAAGCATGATCCAACAGGGGAGTTTTCATTCTCCGTGCTTTACAAACCATAATCCAACAGGGGGAGAGTTCACTCTCTGTGCAACACAAACCATAATCCAACGGTGGGGGGAGGGGGGTGGAGAGTTCACTCTCCATGTTGCACAAACCATAATCCAACAGGGGGAGAGTTCACTCTCTGTGCGATACAAACCATAATCCAACAGGGTGGAGGAGTTCACTTTCCAAGTTGCACAAACCAAAATCCGACAGGGGGAAAGTTCACTCTCCATGTTATACAAAACATAAT
Source organism: Heterodontus francisci (assembly GCF_036365525.1). NCBI lineage: Eukaryota > Metazoa > Chordata > Chondrichthyes > Heterodontiformes > Heterodontidae > Heterodontus > Heterodontus francisci. The sequence continues at coordinate 1,088,317 of NW_027141599.1, forward strand.
ACGACAGGGGTGAGTTCACTCTGCATGTTGGACAGAACATAATGCAGCAGGGGGAGAATTCACATTCCGTGTTGCACAAACCATAATCCAACAGGGGGAGAGTTCACTCTCCATGCAGCACAAACCATTAGCCAACCAGGGGAGATTTCACTTCCCATATTGTGCAAACCACAATCCAACAGGGGGAAAGCTCACTCTCCTGGTTGGACAAAGCAAAATCCAACTGGGGAGAGTTGACTCTCCGTGTTGTGCACACCATGATCCAAAAGAGGGCGTGATCACCGTCTGTGCTGGACAAACCATAATCCAACCGGGGGAGAGTTCTCTCCCCACATGGAACAAACCGCATTCCAGCAGGGGGATATTTCACTCTCCACATTGTACAAACCATCATCCAACAGGGGGACATTTCTCTCTCCGTGCTGTCCAAACCGGAGTCCAAAAGGGGGAGAATTCACTCTCCATGTTGTCCAAACCACAATCCAACAGGTGGAGAGTTCAGAATTAGAATTAGAATTAGAACATTACAGCGCAGTACAGGCCCTTCGGCCCTCGATGTTGCGCCGACCTGTGAAACCATCTGACCTACACTATTCCATTTTCATCCATGTGTCTATCCAATGTCCACTTAAATGCCCTTAAAGTTGGCGAATCTACTACTGCTGCAGGCAGGGCGTTCCACGCCCTTAATACTCTCTGAGTCAAGAAACTACCTCTCACATCTGTCCTATATCTATCACCCCTCAACTTGAAGCTATGTCCCCTCGTGTTTGCCATTACCATCCGAGGAAAAAGACGCTCACTATCCACCCTATCTAACCCTCTGATTATCTTATATGTCTCTATTAAGTCACCTCTCCTCCTCCTTCTCTCCAACGAAAACAACCTCAAGTCCCTCAGCCTTTCCTCGTAAGACCTTCCCTCCATACCAGGCAACATCCTAGTAAATCTCCTCTTCACCCTTTCCATAGCTTCCACATCCTTCCTATAATGCGGTGACCAGAAATTCACGCAATACTCCAGGTGCGGTCTCACCAGAGTTTTGTACAGCTGCAGCATGACCTCGTGGCTCCGAAACTCGACCCCCCTACTAATAAAAGCTAACACACCATATGCCTTCTTAACAGCCCTATTAACCTGGTTAGCAACCTTCAGGGATTTATGCACCTGGACACCAAGATCTCTCTGTTCATCTACACTACCAAGAATATTCCCATTAGCCCAGTACTCTGCATTCCTGTTACTCCTTCCAAAGTGAATCACCTCACACTTTTCCGCATTAAACTCCATTTGCCATCTCTCAGCCCAGCTCTGCAGCCTATCTATGTCTCTCTGTACCCGACAACATCCTTCGGCACTATCCACAACTACACCGACCTTAGTGTCATCTGCAAATTTAATAACCCACCCTTCTACACCCTCTTCCAGGTCATTTATAAAAATGACAAACAGCAGTGGCCCCAAAACAGATCCTTGCGGTACACCACTAGTAACTAAACTCCAGGATGAACATTTGCCATCAACCACCACCCTCTGTCTTCTTTCAGCTAGCCAATTTCTGATCCAAAGCTCTAAATCACCTTCAACCCCATACTTCCGTATTTTCTGCAATAGCCTACCGTGGGGAACCTTATCAAACGCCTTACTGAAATCCATATACACCACATCCACTGCTTTACCCTCATCCACCTGTTTGGTCACCTTCTCGAAAAACTCAATAAGGTTTGTGAGGCACGACCTACCCGTCACAAAACCGTGCTGACTATCTCTAATGTACTTATTCTTTTCAAGATGATTATAAATCCTGTCTCTTATAACCTTTTCCAACATTTTACCCACAACCGAAGTAAGGCTCACAGGTCTATAATTACCAGGGCTGTCTCTACTCCCCTTCTTGAACAAGGGGACAACATTTGCAATCCTCCAGTCTTCCGGCACTATTCCTGTCGACAATGACGACATAAAGATCAAGGACAAAGGCTCTGCAATCTCCTCCCTAGCTTCCCAGAGAATCCTAGGATAAATCCCATCTGGCCCTGGGACTTATCTATTTTCACACTTTCCAAAATTGCTAACACCTCCTCCTTGTGAACCTCAATCCCATCTAGCCTCGTAGCCTGAATCTCAGTATTCTCAACAACATTTTCTTTCTCTACTGTAAATACTGACGCAAAATATTCATTTAACACTTCCCCTATCTCCTCTGATTCCACACACAACTTCCCACTACTATCCTTGATTGGCCCTAATCTAACTCTAGTCATTCTTTTATTCCTGATATACCTATAGAAAGCCTTAGGATTTTCCCTGATCCGATCCACCAATGACTTCTCGTGTCCTCTCCTTGCTCTTCTTAGCTCTCCCTTTAGATCCTTCCTGGCTAGCTTGTAGCTCTCAAGCGCCCTAACTGAGCCTTCACGTCTCATTCTAACATAAGCCTTCTTCTTCCTCTTGACAAGCGCTTCAACTTCTTGAGTAAATCACGGCTCCCTCGCACGACAACTTCCTCCCTGCCTCACAGGTACATACTTATCAAGGACACGCAGTAGCTGCCCCTTGAATAAGCTCCACATTTCGATTGTTCCCATCCCCTGCAGTTTCCTTCCCCATCCTACGCATCCTAAATCTTGCCTAATCGCATCATAACTTCCTTTCCCCCAGTTATAATTCTTGCCCTGCGGTATATACCTGTCCCTGCCCATCGCTAAGGTAAACCTAACCGAATTGTGATCACTATCACCAAAGTGCTCACCTACATCTAAATCTAACACCTGGCCGGGTTCATTTCCCAGTACCAAATCCAATGTGGCATCGCTCCTTTTTGGCCTGTCTCCATACTGTGTCAGAAAACCCTCCTGCTAACACTGGACAAAAACTGACCCATCTAAAGTACTCGAACTATCGTCTTTCCAGTCGATATTTGGAAAGTTAAAGTCCCACATAACAACTATCCTGTTACTCTCACCCCTGTCGAGAATCATCTTCGCTATCCTTTCCTCGACATCTCTGGAACTATTCGGAGGTCTGGAAAAGACTCCCAACAGGGTAACCTCACCTCTCCTGTTTCTCACCTCAGCCCATACTACCTCAGTAGACGAGTCCTCAAACGTCCTTTCTGTCGCTGTAATACTCTCCTTGATTAACAATGCCACACCTCCCCCTCTTTTACCATCTTCTCTGTTCACTCACAATCTTGTTAAAAAAAAACAAAAAGCAACAGGGGGAGAGTTCACTCTCAATATTGTGCAAACAGTAAACAACGGGTGGGTGAGTTGACTCTCCTTGTGGGACAAATCATGTTCCAACAGGGTGGGGGAGTTCACTTTGCATGTTGCACAAACCATAATCCAACAGGCGGAGAGTTCACTCTCCATGTTGCACAAACCATTATCCAACCAGGGGAGATTTCACTTCCCATATTGTGCAAACCACAATCCAACAGGGGGAAAGCTCACTCTCCTGAATGTACAAAGCATTATCCAACAGCGGAGAGTTCACTCTCCGTGCTGTACAAAGTATAATCCAACAGTGGGAGACTTCACTCTTCCTGTTGTACAATCCATAATCCAACAGGGGCAGAGTTCACTTTCTGTATTGTACAAGCCATAATCCAACAGGGGGCGAGTTCACTCTCCACGTTGAACAAACCATTACTCAACAAGGGGCGAGTTCACTCTCTATGCTGTGCAAAGCATAGTTCAACAGGAGGAGAGTTCACTTTCCCTGTTGTACAAAGCATAATTCAACAGGGGAGATTTCACTCTCCGTGCTGCACAAACCACAATCCAACAGGGGGAAAGTTCACATTCCATATTGTACAAAGCATAATGCAACTGGGGGAGAGTTCACTTTCCCTGCTGTACAGACCATCATCCAACAGTGAGAGAGTACACTCTTCATGTTGAACAAATCATAACCTAATAGGGTGCGTGTTCACTGTCCATTTTCGACAAAGCATAATCCAACAAGAGGCGAATTCACTCACTGTGCTGTCCACACAACAATTCAACAGTTGGTGAGTTCCCTCTCTATATTGTACAAACCATCATCCAACAGGTGGAGAGTTCACTCTCCATATTGTTAAAAAACCATAATCCAACAGGGGGAGAGTTCACTCTCCATATTGTACAAGCAATAATACAATGGGAAAGTGAGATTACTCTCCATGTGTAACAAATCATAATCCAACAAGGTGGGGGGGGAGTTCACTTTCCATGTTGCACAAACCAAAATCGAACCAGGGGATAGTTCTCTCCACACATTGTACAAACCACAATCCAACAGGGGGAAATTTCACTCTCCGTATTGTACAAACCATAATCCAGCAGCAGGCGGGTTCACTCCCCATATTGTCCAAACCATAATCCAACATTGGGAGTTTTCATTCTCCCTGCTGTACAAACCATGATCCAACAGTGGGAGAGTTCACTCTCCATTTTGTACAAAGCATAATCCAACAGGGGGGAAGTTCATTCTCCATCATGTACAAAGCATGATCCAACAGGGGAGTTTTCATTCTTCGTGCTTTGCAAACCATAATCCAACAGGGGGAGAATTCACTCTCCATTTTGTGCAACGCATAATCCAACAGGGGGAGAGATCACTCTCTGTGCGACACAAGCCATAATCCAACAGGGTGGGGGAGTTCACTTTCCATGTTGCACAAACCAAAATCCAACCGGGGAGAATTCACTTCCCATATTGTACAAACCATAATCCGACAGGGGGAAAGTTCACTCTCCATGTTTTTCCAAAACATTATAGGACAGGGGCGAGTTCACTCTACATGTTGTCCAGAGCATAATGCAGCAGGGGGAGAATTCACATTCCGTGTTGCACAAACCATAATCCAACAGGGGGAGAGTTCACTCTCCATGTAGCACAAACCATTATCCAACCAGGGGAGATTTCACTTCCCATATTGTGCAAACCACAATCCAACAGGGGGAAAGCTCACTCTCCTGGTTGGACAAAGCATCATCCAACTGGGGAGAGTTGACTCTCCGTGTTGTGCACACCATAATCCAAAAGAGGGCGAGATCACTGTCTGGGCTGGACAAACCATAATCCAACCGGGGGAGAGTTCTATCCCCACATGGGACAAACCGCATTCCAGCAGGGGGAAATTTCACTCTCCACATTGTACAAACCATCATCCAACAGGGGGACATTTCTCTCTCCGTGCTGTCCAAACCGGAGTCCAAAAGGGGGAGAATTCACTCTCCATATTGTCCAAACCACAATCCAACAGGTGGAGAGTTCACTCACAATCTTGTTAATAAAAACCAAAAAGCAACAGGGGGAGAGTTCTATCCCCACATGGGACAAACCGCATTCCAGCAGGGGGAAATTTCACTCTCCACATTGTATAAACCATCATCGAACAGGGGGACATTTCTCTCTCCGTGCTGTCCAAACCGGAGTCCAAAAGGGGGAGAATTCACTCTCCATATTGTCCAAACCACAATCCAACAGGTGGAGAGTTCACTCACAATCTTGTTAATAAAAACCAAAAAGCAACAGGGGGGGAGTTCACTCTCAATATTGTACAAACAATAACCAACGGGTGGGTGAGTTGACTCTCCATGTGGTACAAATCATAATCCAACAGGGTGGGGGAGTTCACTTTCCATGTTGCACAAACCATAATCCAACAGGCGGAGAGTTCACTCTCCATGTTGCACAAACCATTATCCAACCAGGGGAGATTTCACTTCCCATATTGTGCAAACCACAATCCAACAGGGGGAAAGCTCACTCTCCTGATTGTACAAAGCATTATCCAACAGGGGGAGAGTTCACTCTCCGTGCTATACAAAGTATATTCCTACATGGGGAGACGTCACTCTTCCTGTTGTACAATCCATAATCCAACAGGGGCAGAGTTCACTTTCTGTCTTGTACAAGCCATAATCCAACAGGGGGCGAGTTCACTCTCCACGTTGAACAAACCATGACTCAACAAGGGGCGAGTTCACTCTCTATGCTGTGCAAAGCATAGTTCAACAGGAGGAGAGTTCACTTTCCCTGTTGTACAAAGCATAATTCAACAGGGGAGATTTCACTCTCCGTGCTGCACAAACCACAATCCAACAGGGGGAAAGTTCACATTCCATATTGTACAAAGCATAATGCAACTGGGGGAGAGTTCACTTTCCCTGCTGTACAGACCATAATCCAACAGTGAGAGAGTACACTCTTCATGTTCAACAAATCATAACCGAATAGGGTGCGTGTTCACTGTCCATTTTCGACAAAGCATAATCCAACAAGAGGCGAATTCACTCACTGTGCTGTTCATACAACAATTCAACAGTTGGTGAGTTCCCTCTCTATATTGTACAAACCATCATCCAACAGGTGGAGAGTTCACTCTCCATATTATTAAAAAACCATAATCCAACAGGGGGAGAGTTCACTCTCCATATTGTACAAGCAATAATACAATGGGAAAGTGAGTTTACTCTCCATGTGTAACAAATCATAATCCAACAAGGTGGAGGGGAGTTCACTTTCCATGTTGCACAAACCAAAACCGAACCACGGGATAGTTCTCTCCACACATAGTACAAACCACAATCCAACAGGGGGAAATGTCACTCTCCATATTGTACAAACCATAATCCAGCAGCAGGCGGGTTCACTCGCCATATTGTCCAAACCATAATCCAACATTGGGAGTTTTCATTCTCCCTGCTGTACAAACCATGATCCAACAGTGGGAGAGTTCACTCTCCATTTTGTACAAAGCATAATCCAACAGGGGGGAAGTTCATTCTCCATCATGGACAAAGCATGATCCAACAGGGGAGTTTTCATTCTCCGTGCTTTGCAAACCATAATCCAACAGGGGGAGAATTCACTCTCCATTTTGTGCAAAGCATAATCCAACAGGGGGAGAGATCACTCTCTGTGCGACACAAGCCATAATCCAACAGGGTGGGGGAGTTCACTTTCCATGTTGCACAAACCAAAACCCAACCGGGGAGATTTCACTTCCCATATTGTACAAACCATAATCCGACAGGGGGAAAGTTCACTCTCCATTTTATACAAAACATTATAGGACAGGGGCGAGTTCACTCTGCATGTTGTCCAGAGCATAATGCAGCAGGGGGAGAATTCACATTCCGTGTTGCACAAACCATAATCCAACAGGGGGAGAGTTCACTCTCCATGTAGCACAAACCATTATCCAACCAGGGGAGATTTCACTTCCCATATTGTGCAAACCACAATCCAACAGGGGGAAAGCTCACTCTCCTGGTTGGACAAAGCATCATCCAACTGGGGAGAGTTGACTCTCCGTGTTGTGCACACCATAATCCAAAAGAGGGCGAGATCACTGTCTGTGCTGGACAAACCATAATCCAACCGGGGGAGAGTTCTATCCCCACATGGGACAAACCGCATTCCAGCAGGGGGAAATTTCACTCTCCACATTGTACAAACCATCATCGAACAGGGGACATTTCTCTCTCCGTGCTGTCCAAACCGGAGTCCAAAAGGGGGAGAATTCACTCTCCATATTGTCCAAACCACAATCCAACAGGTGGACAGTTCACTCACAATCTTGTTAATAAAAACCAAAAAGCAACAGGGGGGGAGTTCACTCTCAATATTGTACAAACAATAACCAACGGGTGGGTGAGTTGACTCTCCATGTTGCACAATCCATTATCCAACCAGGGGAGATTTCACTTCCCATATTGTGCAAACCACAATCCAACAGGGGGAAAGCTCACTCTCCTGATTGTACAAAGCATTATCCAACAGGGGGAGAGTTCACTCTCCGTGCTATACAAAGTATATTCCAACGGGGGAGACGTCACTCTTCCTGTTGTGCAATCCATAATCCAACAGGGGCAGAGTTCACTTTCTGTCTTGTACAAGCCATAATCCAACAGGGGGCGAGCTCACTCTCCACGTTGAACAAACCATTACTCAACAAGGGGCGAGTTCACTCTCTATGCTGTGCAAAGCATAGTTCAACAGGAAGAGAGTTCACTTTCCCTGTTGTACAAAGCATAATTCAACAGGGGAGATTTCACTCTCCGTGCTGCACAAACCACAATCCAACAGGGGGAAAGTTCACATTCCATATTGTACAAAGCATAATGCAACTGGGGGAGAGTTCACTTTCCCTGCTGTACAGACCATCATCCAACAGTGAGAGAGTACACTCTTCATGTAGAACAAATCATAACCTAATAGGGTGCGTGTTCACTGTCCATTTTCTACAAAGCATAATCCAACAGGAGGCGAATTCACTCACTGTGCTGTCCATACAACAATTCAACAGTTGGTGAGTTCCCTCTCTATATTGTACAAACCATCATCCAACAGGTGGAGAGTTCACTCTCCATGTTGTTAAAAAACCATAATCCAACAGCGGGACTGTTCAGTCCCTGTGCGGTAAAGACCATAATCCAACATGGGGAGAGTTCACTCTCCATATTTTAGAACCCATAATCCAACAGGGGGAATGTTCACTCTCCATGCTGTACAAAGCATAATGCAACAGGGGGAGAGTTCACCTACTGCGCTGCACAGAACATAATCCAACAGGGAGAGACTGCAGTTTCCAAGTTGTACAAACCATGATCCAACAGGGGGAGAGTTCACTCTCCGTATTGTGCAAATCATGATCCAAAAGAGGGCGAGTTTACTGTCTGTGCTGGACAAACCATAATCCAACCGAGGGAGAGTTCTCTCCCCATATTGCACAAACCGACATCCGGCAGGGGGAAATTTCACTCTCCACATTGTACAAACCATCATCCAACAGGGGGACATTTCTCTCTCCGTGCGGTCCAAACCATAGTCCAAAAGGGGGAAAATTCACTCTCCATATTGGACAACCAGAATCCAACAGGTGGAGAGTTCACTCTCAATATTGTTATAAAAAACCATAATTCAACAGGGGGAGAGTTCACTCTCCATATTGTACAAACAATAACCAACGTGTGGGTGAGTTGACTCTCCATGTGGTACAAATCATAATCCAACAGGGTGGGGGAGTTCACTTTCCATGTTGCACAAACCATAACCTAATCGGGTGCGTGTTCACTCTCCATGTTGTACAAACCATAATCCAACAGGGGGCGTATTCACTCTCTGTGTCACACAAACCAAAATCCAACAGGGAGCATGTTCACTCTTCATATTGTACAAACCATAATCCAGCAGCAGGCGGGTTCACTCCCCATATTGTCCAAACCATAATCCAACATTGGGAGTTTTCATTCTCCCTGATGTACAAACCATGATCCAACAGTGGGAGAGTTCACTCTCCATTTTGTACAAAGCATAATCCAACAGGGGGGAAGTTCATTCTCCATCATGCACAAAGCATGATCCAACAGGGGAGTTTTCATTCTCCGTGCTTTACAAACCATAATCCAAAAGGGGGAGAGTTCACTCTCTGTGCTGGACAAACCATAATCCAACAGGGTGGGGGAGTTCACTTTCCATGTTGCACAAACCAAAATCCAACTGGGGAAGAATTCACTTCCCATATTGTACAAACCATAATCCGACAGGGGGAGAGTTCACTCTCCATGCAGCACACACCATTATCCAACCAGGGGAGATTTCACTTCCCATATTGTGCAAATCACAATCCAACAGGGGTAAAGCTCAGTATCCTGGTGGAACAAAGCATAATCCAACAGGGGGAGAGTTCACTCTCCCTGTTGTACAATCCATAATCCAACAGGGGGAGAGTTCACTTTCTGTATTGTACAAACCATAATCCAACAGGGGGCGAGTTCACTCTCCACGTTGAACAAAACATTATCCAACAAGGGACGAGTTCACTCTCCATGCTGTGCAAAGCATGTTCCAACAGGGAGAGACTTCACTTTCCCTGTTGTACAAGCCATAATCCAACAGGGGGCGAGTTCACTCTCCACGTTGAAGAAACCATTATCCAACAAGGGGCGAGTTCACTCTCTGTGCTGCACAAAGCATAATCCAACAGGGTGGGGGAGTTCACTTTCCACGTTGCACAAACCAAAATCCAACTGGGGAAGAATTCACTTCCCATATTGTACGGGTAGGTAAATTGGCCATTATAAATTGTCACTAGTGTAGGTAGGTGGTAGGGAAATATAGGGACAGATGGGGATGTTTGGTAGGAATGTAGGATGAGTATAAATGGGTGGTTGATGGTCGGCACAGACTCGGTGGGCCGAAGGGCCTGTTTCAGTGCTGTATCTCTAATCTAATCTAAAAAAACCATAGTCCAACAGGTGGAGAGTTTACTCTGCATATTGTACAATACATAATCCAATGGGGGAGGGGGGCAGGTGGGAGAGTTTACTCTCCATATTTTACAAACCATAATCCAACAGAGGGTGAGTTCACTCTCCCTGTTTTGCTAACCAAAATCCAACAGCGGGCGTGTTCACTCTTGGTTTTGCACAAACCATAATCCAACAGGGGGAGAGTTCCCTCTCCGTGTTGTGCAAACCATAATCCAACAGGGGGGAGTTCATTCTCCATTTTGCACAAAGCATCATCCAACGCGGGGGAGTTCACTCACTGTGCTGCACAAACCATAATCCAACAGGGGGACAGTTCACTCCCCTTATCGTACAAACCATAATCCAGCAGGGGGAGAGATCGCACTCCATGCTGTCCAAACCACAGACCAACAGGGCGAGAATTCACTCTCCATTTTGCACAAACAATAATCCAACAGGGGGAGAGTTCACTCTCAGTGTTGCAGAAACCAGATTCCAACAGGAGGCGACTTCAGTCACTGTGCTGTACAAACCATAATTCAGCAGGTGGAGAATTCACTCTCCATATTGCACAAACCGTAATCCAACAAGGGGAGAGTTCATTTTCCATATTGGACAAACCCGAATCCAACTGGGGCAAAGTTCACTCTGCATGTTGTACAAAGTAGAATCCAACAGGGGGAGAGTTCGCTTTCCTTGCTGTGCAACCCAGAGTGCCACAGGTGGAGAGTTCACTTTGTATATTGTACAAAACATAATCCAACGGGTGGGGGAGATTTTACTCTCCATATTGTACAAACCATAATCCAACAGGGGGAGAGTTCACTCTCCCTGTTGTGCAAACCATCATCCAATAGCGGGCGTGTTCACTCTTGGTGTTGTACTAAACCATAATCCAACAGGGGGAGAGTTCACTCTCCGTGTTGTGCAAACCATCATCCAATAGCGGGCGTGTTCACTCTTGGTGTTGTACAAACCATAATCCAACAGGGGGAGATTTCACTCTCCGTGTTGTGCAAAACATAACCCGACAGGGGAGAGTTCATTCTCCATTTTCTACAAAGCATAATCCAGCAGGAGGCGAATTCACTCACTGTGCTGTCCATACAACAATTCAACAGTTGGTGAGTTCACTCCCCATATTGTACTAAGCGTAATCCAACAGGGGCGTTAACACTCTTTGTATTTTACAAACCATTATCCAACAGGGGGCGTGTTCACTCTACATATTGTACAAACATAATCCAACAGGAGGCGGGTTCACTCTTCATGTTGGACAAACCATAATCCAACAGGCGGAGAGATCACTCTTCATGTTGTGCAAGCCATAATCTAACAGCGGGAAATTTCACTCTCCATGTTGTACAAACCATAATCCAACAGGGGGCATCTTCACTCTCCATATTGTACAAACCATAATCCAACAGTGGGCGTGTTTACTCTCTGTGTCTTCCAAACCATAATCCAACAGGGGACGTGTTCATTCTACATGTTGTACAAAGCATAATGCAACAGGGGAGAGTTTAATCTCTGTGCTGTACAGACCATAATCCAACGGGGAGAGAGTACACTCTCCATGTTGGACAAACCATAATCCAACAGCGGGCATGTTCACTCTCCATGCTGTACAAACCATAATCCAACAGGGGGCGTGTTCACTCGCCATGTTGGACAAACCATCATCCAGCAGGTGGAGAGTTCACTCTCCATGTTGTGCAAACCATAATCTAACAGCGGGAAAGTTCACTCTCCATGTTGAATGAATTGTAATCCAACAGGGGGTGTGTTCACTCACCATGGTGTACAAAAAAATAATCCAGCATGGGGCGTGTGCACACTCTGCGTCGTACAAACCATAATCCAACAGGGGGCGTGTTTACTCGACATGTTCTTCGAAGCAAAATAAAACAGGGGAAGAGTTCACTCCCCATATTGTCCAAACCATAATCCAACAGGGGGAAAGGTCACTCTCCATGTTGTACAAAGCAGAAACCAACAGGGGGAGAGTTCGCTCTTCGTGCTGTACAAACCATCGTCCAACAGTTGAAGAGATCACTCTCCCTGTTGTACAAAGCAGAAACCAACAGGGGCGTTAACACTCTCCGTATTTTACAAACCATTATCCAACAGGGGGCGTGTTCACTCTGCATATTGTACAATACATAATCTAACGGGGGTGGGGAGAGGTTACTCCTCCTGTTGTTGAAACCATAATCCAACAGCGGGCTTCTTCACTTTTAGTGCTGGACAAACCATAATCCAACAGTGGGCGTGTTTACTCTCTTTGTCTTACAAACCATAATCCAACAGGGGACGTGTTCATTCTACATGTTGTACAAAGCATAATCCAACGGCGGTGTGAGTTCACTCTCCCTGTTTTACAAACCATAATCCAACAGAGGAAGATTTCACTTTCCGTGTTGCGCAAACCATAATCCAACAGGGGGAGACTTCACTCTCCATATTGCACAAACCATAATCCCACAGGGGCCGGGTTCACTCTCCATGTTGGACAAACCATAATCCAACAGGGGGAGAGTTCACTCTCTGTATTGTACAAACCAGAATCCAACAGGGGGCGAGTCCACTCTCCTTGTTGCACAAACATGAAAGGGAGTTAGTTCAGTTTAGTTTAGAGATACAGCACTGAAACAGGCCCTTCGGCCCACCGAGTCTGTGCCGAACATCAACCACCAATTTATACTAATCCTACACTAATCCCATATTCCTATTACATCCCCACCTGTCCCTATATATTTCCCTACCACCTACCTATACTAGGGGCAATTTATAATGGCGAATTAACCTATCAACCTGCAAGTCTTTGGCATGTGGGAGGAAACCGGAGCACCCGGAGGAAACCCACGCAGACACAGAGAGAACTTGCAAACTCCGCACAGGCAGTACCCAGAATCGAACCCGGGTCCCTGGAGCTGTGAGGCTGCGGTGCTAACCACTGCGCCACTGTGCCACCCCACAGTTCAGTCACGCTCCGATTTCGTGATGGGCCAGATGAGACTCAAGCGTCTTTGTTCCCCAGTTTATTCAAGCATATGCAGTGGAGATCTTTCCTATACAAAATGCCATGCAAACTCCCTGAATAGTTTCAAAACATCATTCTCATACCATTTTGCAGATAACAGTTTATTTGCATTTACCAATCATTCAGTTACACATTCTAACTCTCATCCCTATTCACTTATGTATACTTGCATTTAGGTAGGTTACCCTATTATATTCTAAGCAGGTATACATTATACTATCCAATCATTGGCAAGGCACGTACACATGAAACTTTGACCCTTGTCTGGTTTTTGTCACTAAAAACTACTTGTGGTTCCTCAGGTTTTGACCTTGGTTCATGGAGCTTGTTCTTTTCGGCCCCTTCAGCTCCTCCCCACCCCCACGTTTGGCCCTTCCTGCCCAAGTTGGCCATATTCCTCCGATTGTCATTCAGATAGACAGTTGTCCAGACTTCTGGAGGAATTCTAAACTGCCAAACTCTATAGATTAGCCTTCCCCCCAATCCTGGTATCCTTTTCCATGTGTGCATGGTAGGTACGAGCTTAACATCGGAATGCCATTTTGTATTCTTTTGGGGCTCGCCACTGGTAATGACACAGCGAAATGATCCATACCAATGCTGGTCATTACTAAGCAGCGGATTTCCCACCAATTTGTCCGTCACCCTGCAGCAGAGTAAGCTGAGGCTGACCTGGACAATTGCGTTGCTGATCTAGCAACCAGGTGTATTTGGATGCGCCCCCATGTGATTTGTTCTCTTGATCCTGGATATACTGATGTGCTATTTTTGTGGCCTGCTGCGTGGCCAATCGTGTTACCCTGCCTGGGTTTTCATCCATAAATTCCATATCATCCCACCAGGGGCAAAATACATATCCCGTTGTTTGCCTGGGTATTTGGAAGTCCCCTAATATAAGAGGACTTATAACACGAAAGTCAGTGGCATACAAAATTTCGTGTTAACTAAGAATCTTAATCTGCCAAAGACCATTTCAGCCTCACTTGTCATAAAACACCATTGCATTGGGGACATCTGAACTGCCTTGAATGCGTCCTGGACGGGGGACATTTCGAACATGATTTTGCTGAGGTTGGTCAGGGGCTCAATGGTATGGCAAGTACATTCAATATAATTCTTTGACTCAGCACAACATTCTTTGGCACTCATCCAAATCGTGGAGTTAACATAAGAGAGGGATCCTGCTCGATATACCCAACCATCCGTTCCTACTCCTAATGATTCATAGCGATAAATGTTGTTAAAGGAGGTTCCTGGGTGATACTCTTGGGGTATTGTCACTAGCAATTTAATAACCCCGTCCATTCCCCCACTCTGGGTTCGAGTAACCACCAGATCCGGTCGTTCCTGGTGTAGATTTATGAGATTCAATTGGTATTTCGATTCAAACATGTGTCCAGGGACGGTTCCAAGCCTGATGCCTTCTATATCTGATTTTATTCCCTCTATCAAATCTCGGGCTAACATTTCACACGCCCTTCCCCTGCTTTGTGAGTCGATGGTATCAACTAGTCCTTGATTGGTAATATTTAGAGCTCTCAACAGCTCTCAACCTTGTATCTCAATGGCAGTAAGGGCACACTCTGCCCCATATGCATTACATTGCAATCCTTTGGCTGTTTCAGCAGCTACTGTGATGTGTATGTGTTTACTTCATAGATATGAACAGAGTTCATTACTGAATTCGTGCTTCCAAAGAGTTCCCCTACATCTCCCACCAAGCTCCTTCTCAATTCTTCCTGCTTCCTGATTCCCGGGGTAATTCGAGCCTTGTAATCCCCAACAAGCTGTCCTAACTGATATCTAGCCTATCGGATTGAGCACTGATGCTCCCTACATAGTCCATGTAACACAGTAACCAGGTTCATAACATTGTAAGTCACTTCCAGAGATACCATGGCAACGTCATGCAACAGTCTTCCTATTCTAACAATCCCATCTGGGGAGGGGCAGGGGGGTTTGCCATCCCAAGACAGCGAGTCAGCCTTTGATATCCACAAGTACTCAAATTATAACATTGTGTATCGGAACAAGCATGCCTATTTATTACATATTTACACACTTCCAGACAATATTGACCATCAAGGCCTGGTTCCCAAACGAAGGGGGACAGATCAGTCCATCCGGCTGTGCTGTTTACTTCATAATGAATGGTGCTGTCTGTGTTATTTGTTCAACACCCATAATACCATTTACCCAATCCAGTCACATTATTATATATCCCAGTTATTGTTACACCCCCCTTTAACTCCATGCTGATCGTCAAGGGGGGTGGCGGGGGGGGGGGGGGGGCGGGAAGTTGAGATCCATTAGGCAAAATCCATACCTGGGTGTCCTTTGCCTACTAGGCGTCCAGTGCTGGAAAGGAGCCAAGCAACCTTCTCCGCAGTGAGGAAAGTATACCTGAGAAGGAGAAGAAAGGGGAGACAGCTGAAACCAATGACCCAACACCTACCCTGTGTCCAGAAACCCCTCCTCCACAGACAGAATCAATGCAAGAGGAGGCAGCAGATGGACACACAGGTCAGTGGCAAGTGGCATAAAGGAAAACCACAAAAAAAGACCTCCAAAAGCGGAATAGGCCACCACCCAAACCACTGGCAAGTGGAGGCTACTATCTGAGGCAGACTACAGCAGCTCCTCTTCACAGGGAGAGGAAGTGCTGGAACGACGGCCCCTTCAAAAGAGGCGGCAGAACTCAAAGGATCTGGAATATAAAGCCCCCTAGCCCCCGGGCACTGAAAGCTGTGATGGGACTGGCGTGCCCCAACCCCAAAGCGCCACACCTAGCGACACGGCCAGCGCATCTGAGCTCCGGGACACTGAGATCAAAGACATGTCTGGCACACCTCAGCTCCAGGAATCTGGGAGCAGTGATGTTTTTGAGGAGGAACAGAGGGGAAAAGCAGAGGACACCCCAATCCTTGCTGCCTACAAGACTCCCCCGCACCCCCGATGTCACCCCAGCAGAACAAACCCTGCATGAAAAAGCAGGAGGGGTTTCTGAGCCCACCCAATGAAAATGAAACAGATTGCGCACACTATGGGCATGCAGGAACATCCTGAAGGACGGGGACGAACAAGGACAAATGGTCTGGAAAGCAACAACGAACTCGAAACAAATGGGTATAAGGATTACTTCAATTAATGTGTATAGCATTAAAATCCACTGCGCGATGTGTTTGAACCTTGAATTACCTCTACAAGGTCAAAGCCGACCTACTGTTTCTGCAGGAGTGTGGAATACCACACCTCAGCACTTACAGGCAGTGGTCACGATGGTGGTCCCACGGGTCATCGATCTGGTCAGGGGGTAATGATTGCCGTTCCTCCGGACTGGGTATTCTGCTGCTGGGAGATAACTTCACCATCTCCGAAGTTAAGCAGGTGGTGGGCCGTCTCCTCCTTGCAGCAAATGTAATGTACAACAGCGGTCCACACCAGTTGATCAATGTGTACGCCCCGGTTCAATGCAGCGAGCGGCTGACCGTCTTCCAGCAGCTCCCACTGCTGCTGGCAAAGTCCAGGCCAGTCATCCTCGGTGGTGACTTCAACTGCATCATCGATGCAGCTGGACGATCCGGCGGAGACGACAGCCAAATGGACGCTACGTCCAGATTCCTAATGGAAACAGTAAAAGATGCCAAACTGCACGACGTCTTCAGCAAACCTGCAGACGGAGCGCAGCGTAGATACACATGGTCAAGATCGGACGGAACTGTCTGTTCCAGCATTGACTTCCTGTTTGTGTCCCGTGCTGTCACAGATCCATCGACGTCAAGCCGGTGTTCTTCTCCGACCACTGCCTCTTACTGTCGACTGTCACTTACAGGACGACCAGCGGGTTGGCAGGGCGACGTGGAAGCTCAATGCTACACTGCTAACCCTAGAGAACGTTGATGAACTCAAAACCGATTACAAAGGTTGGAGGACCGTGAAACCCCTCTTTGAGTCTCCAGTTCACTGGTGGGAAGCGAACATGGAGAACACCAAGCTGTTCTTTATCCTCAAAGGTGTTCAGAGGGCGGGAGAGAGACAGCGGGAAATTTCCCGACTCCAGAAAAGTATGCCAAATCTGCTCCAGCTGCAGTCGATGGGGGTTGAGGTCAAGGAGGACCTTTAAGAGGTGATAAGCCAGAAGGCCTCGCTGTTTGCTGCGGAGGCCTCCAAGATCATCTTCCGGTCCAGAGTCAGCTCCATTGAGCAGGATGAGACGTGCTCGTGTTACTTCTTCCAAAAGGTACACAGTTATCAGCAGCCTGAAGGAAGAGGATGGTTCGGTAACGTCTTCATAGTCCGACATACTAAGGATCAGCAAATCCTTTTCTGCTGAACTGTATGACGTGAAGCCCACAGACAACAGAGCCTCCCAGTCCTTCCTGTCATCTATCACAGAGGTCTTAGATGACAGTAGGAGGTAGAGACTGGACAAGCCGCTAACTCTGGACGAGCTGACAAAGGCCGTCGAGTCCTTCGAGATGAATAAAACTCCCGGAAGCTTACCTGTTGAGTTGTATTCGGCCCTGTGGGACTGGGTCTGCCCGGACCTGCTGGAAGTACACAAGAGTATGCTCCTGGCCGGCAGCTTGTCGGAATCTATGTGGAAGCTCATCATAACCCTCATCTACAAGCGGAAGGGGGAGAGGGCAGAACTCAAAAATTGGCGGCCCATCTCACTGCTTAATGTTGACTACAAGATTCTGTCCAAAGACATAGCCAGTTGTGTCCAGTCTGCTCTGGAGTTGGTGATCCACCCTGATCAGACCTGCACTGCACCCAGCAGGAAGATCTCTGATAATCTCACATTACTCAGGCATACGATCACCTATGTACAGGACAGGAGGGTGGACACCTGCCTCTACAGCCTGGACCAGGAGAAGGCCTTTGACAGGATATCGCACACCTACATGATGGACGTGCTTTCCAAAATGGAGTTTGGGGATGGAATCTGCAATTGGATCAAACTACTCCACACAAACATCAGTAGCGAAGTCTCAATCAATGGGTGGGAATGAGAAGATTTCCTGATCCAATCTGGAGTCAGACAGGGCTGTCCTATCTCCCTGGTCTTGTCTGTTTGCTGTAGTGAATCCTTTGCTGAGTCTATTAAGAAGGATACGAGCATAAGAGGGGTGACAATCCCAGGCATTGGAGGCACTCAGGTTAAAACCTCCTGTACATGGATGACATCGCCGTCTTCTGCTCGGATCCTCTGTCTGTCTGCAGTCTGATGAGCATCTGCGACCAGTTCGAACTGGCCTCGGGAGCCAAAGTTAACCACGTCAAGAGCGATGGCCATGTTCTTTGGGAACTGGGCTGACCGATACTTTGTCCTCTTCATCGTCAGGTCAGACTACCTGAAGGTTCTGGGGTTATGGTTTGGAAAGGCCAGGGCATGCACAAAAGCCTGGAAGGAGCGAGTGGCAAAGGTACAACACAAGCTGAGCATGTGGGAGCAGCGATCTCTCTCCATTGTCGATAAGAACCTGGTCATCAGGTGCGAGGCGCTCACGTTGTTGCTGTACGTGGCGCAGGTCTGGCCCACACCCAACTCCTGCACTGTGGCGGTCACGCGAGCCATTTTCCGCTTCATTTGGGGATCCAAAATGGGCCGGGTCTGGAGGGACACCGTGTGCAAACCTCTTGATAAGGGCGGGAAAAATGCACCCAACGTTGCCCTCATATTGATGCCTACCTTCATGTGCAGCTGCATCAAGCCGTGTGTAGACCTCCAGTACGGAAACTCAAAGTGTCACGACATGCTGAGGTTCTATCTGTCCCCGGTGTTATGAAAGATGGGCCTGGTCACATTGCCGCCGTGGAACACTCCTTGCAGTTGGACCGTGCCGTACCACCTACCCTTCGTGGAACAGTTCTGTGGAAAAACACCTTTGACCACCGATCCATCAGGCAGCGGTCTCCATGGAATGTCCTCAAGGCCCTACGGGAAAAGGAGATGGTGGATCCTGTCGAAAGGTTCCCCGAGCAGACCACCAAAGTCATTTGGCGAAATGCCTCATCACCAGAAGATTCAAACAAGTACCAAGATGTAGCTTGGCTGATGGTGAGAAGAGCCCTCCCTGTCAGATCCATCCTGCACGCCAGAAGTCTCACCCCCTCCGCACAATGCTTTCGAGGTGACTGTGGTGGGGAAGGGATGTTTGACCACCTCCTTCTGGGATGTGTCTTTGTAAAGCAGGTGTGGAAAGAGATGCAGTGGGTTTTGTCGAGGTTCATCCCAAGCAGCTCTGTAACACAGGAGTCTATGCTCTACGGGCTGTTCCCAGAGACGCACACCGAGATAAACATCAACTGCTGCTGGTGGACTATCAATTCGGTGAAAGACGCCCTTTGGTCTGCCCGAAATTTGCTTGTTTTACGGCGCAAAGAGTTGTCCACGACCGAATGTTGCAGACTGGCACATTCCAAGGTCCAGGACTACATGCTGAGGGACGCACTATAGCTTGGGGGAGCCGCAGCAAAGGTCAATGGGGAAGCACCACTGTGTAAGGTCCCCCCACCAAGCTGAATGGAGGGGCTGGATCCATAGAATACTCCTCGAACAGTATCGAGAAAATTTTTATTTGCTGTTCAATGTCGAATGCATGAAAAATTTTTAGATTAGAGATACAGCACTGAAACAGGCCCTTCGGCCCACCGAGTCTGTGCTGAACATCAACCAACCAATTATACTCATTCTACACTAATCCCATATTCCTACCAAGCATCCCCACCTGTCCCTATATTTCCCTATCACCTACCGATACTAGTGACAATTTATAATGGCCAATTTACCTATCAACCTGCAAGTCTTTTGGCTTGTGGGAGGAAACCGGAGCACCCGGAGAAAACCCACGCAGATACAGGGAGAACTTGCAAACTCCAGACAGGCAGTACCCGGAATCGAACCCGGGTCCCTGGAGCTGTGAGGCTGCGGTGCTAACCGCTGCGCCCCTGTGCCGCCCGCAAAAATGAAATGGAAGGGTTGTGAGGCAACTCACTCCTGCACTGAAGGAAACTGATCTCCTTTGCACTGTTTGTAACTTTTGACTTGGTGCTGTTTAGAACTGTTTTGTCATGTATCGTGTTACAGATTTTTATGAATAAAGTATATTTTGGAAATTAAAAAAAGTTTAGCTCTAAATTGCAGCCGGGGTCCCAGTACCCCTCGTTTATATTTCAGATACATTTACAGTTTGGTTCCCAGACTTTGGTCTGCTGTGGCTGGGTGGTGACTTGGTCCATAATCAATGTAGTTGGCTTCTTTACCCACTCCCCAATTCCTTCCCTGGGGAGCTGAGCGTATTGTCCAGGGGGCAGGCAGGTGTTGTCCTGCACATGTACCGTCAGTGCCTCCCATGTCATGACGAATCCGCTCAGGATAAGGAGATACATGCAACGATATTAACATCAGCTCCCATTGCCCGGGTCACCATTAAATTTCTTGGTTTCTATAAACAGTTTCCACTGTGCACAATGTTTCCATTTTCTTCCCATTTTCATTTCTATGAGTGAGCATGTATCACCTGTCATCATTACCTCAAATGGTCCATGCCATCGGGGTTGAACTCCACCACCTACTGGACCCATTCTGCCCATTACTTAATCTCCTACCTCCGGAACCTTCTATTTATACAACTGCCGATCCAATTCTATGTCCTTAACTGCCTGCCTGTCCTTAACCTCTTGTCTGAGCTTGTGTAGCTGTTTACTCACTTCTCTGACATGCTCTTGGATTCTGCCTTTAAGCGGGCCTGCATCCACCCATTCGACCATTATTCCTGATGGTAACTGCATTGCCCGTCCTGTCATTAGCTCAAATAGAGTAAATCCTGTATTCTTATTGCAGGTGGCCTGCAGGTGCATTAGAATGCTGGGTAAACAGTTGACCAGCTATTCCCTGCTTCTTGATTTCTTTTAGCTATGGAGGTTTTTTAAGTCCTATTCATTCTTTCTACCATTCCAGAATTTTGAGGATGATGGGGGATGTGGAATTTCTGTTTTATCCCCAGAATTCCTTTATTAGCTCTTGCATCAGCCCGATCTATTTGCTAATTCTCCTTCATTATAATTTTATTTCATTCATGAGCCCTGGAGAAACTGTACAGTCATAATTCTTTAAAACAGAAATCAAACATTCTCATTTGATTCCAGGCATGACCATATTTCGTTTGTTTTCTTTCTCTCCATCCTGGGTGACATTTTAGTTTCTTAAAAGTAACTTGTAAATGACACTGGACTTTCGACTTATCAGATTATTCCAAATTCAAATAACAGTGTTCCTGGAGTGACAGGTTTTATTAATGTTACATTTAACATCTCCCCAAAAGAATCGTTTCTTTTATACTTCGGAACCACCTAGACTGTTTTTGTTTATTTGTTTTCTAAAACTTTGATTTGCTGTTAAATGTCAGATAAAGTTCCCGTTGAGTGCTTTAACTAACCTCTCGTATCAATTTATTTTTGCTTATCGATTCGAATTTCTTATGCCCAGACTTCGTGGTATTGCATTTTTTATACATTAAAGACAGAAGTGCTTGCAACTATCTCTCATTCTCCAGCTCTTTATCTCATTGATAAAGATGCTGTGACATTTGTTGTCTGCAGTTATGACCTTAAAATCTTAAAGCTGCTGGATCTCTTGCTGTGGCATCAGAATCCATTGTGGCTCTGCCCCAAAGCCCAATGGGTTAATTGTACTTTCAAAAATGCAAAAGTTAAATGGAAAAAACAGTAACTGCAGCGAGGTTAATTTCTTTGCTTGTCTCCAAGGGGGCGGAGCAAAACATTCTCAGCTGCGTCTCTTTACATAACCTTTTTATTTTCCCTGATCGAAAACAACTAAACTTCATTTTAAGCTGTTTCATTTTGGTATCTGTAAGGTTTCAAAACAACAAAATCATTAATAACATTATCAACTTTAAAGGAAACCACCTCCATCAGAGAAGACAGTATTTTCGGTTAAACCCCCATTGTTTCCAAACTTTAGCATCTTTTGTAAGAGGTTTCCAATCCAAGGATTTTTATATATATATACGGCCAAGATGATTCCAGATAATAAAAGCAAAATATCACGGATGCTGGAAATCTGAAATAAAAACAAGAAAGGAAGAGCAGTGGATGTGGTGTATATGGATTTTAGCAAGGCGTTTGATAAGGTTCCTCATGGTAGGCTCATTCAGAAAGTAAGGAGGCATGGGATTCAGGGAAAGTTGGCTGTCTGGATACAAAATTAGCTGGCCCATAGAAGTCAGAGTGTGGTAGTAGATGGTAAGTATTCAGCATGGAGCTCGGTGACCAGTGGTGTTCCACGGGGATCTGTTCTGGGACCTCTACTCTTTGTGATTTTTATAAATGACTTGGATGAGGAAGTGGAAGGCTGGGTTAGCAAGTTTGCCAATGACACGAAGGTTGCTGGAGTTGTGGATAGTGTGGAAGGCTGGTGTAGGTTGCAACAGGACATTGACAGGATGCAAAGCAGGGCTGCGAAGTGGCAGATGGAGTTCAACCTGGAAAAGTGTGAAGTGATTAATTTTGGAAGGTCGAATTTGAATGCGGAATACAGGCTTAAAGACAGGATTCTTGGCAGTGTGGAGGAACAGAGGGATCTTGGGGTCCATCTCCATAGATCGCTCAAAGTTGCCACCCAAGTTAATAGGGCTGTTTAGAAGGCGTATGGTGTGTTGGCTTTCATTAACAGGGGGATTGAGTTTATGAGCCGCGAGGTTATGCTGCAGCTCTATAAGGCCCTGGTTCGATCACACTTGGAATATTGTGTTCAGTTCTGGTCGCCTCATTATAGGAAGGATGTGGAAGCTTTAGCGAGGGTGCAAAGGAGATTTACCAGGATACTGCCTGGACTGGAGGGCTTGTCCTATGAAGAAAGATTGAGGGAGATAGGGCTTTTCTCATTGGAGCGAAGAAGGATGAGAGGTGACTTGATAGAGGGGTGCAAGATGATGAGAGGCATAGATAGAGTGGATAGCCAGAGACTTTTTCCCAGGGTGGAAAGGGCTATCACCAGGGGGCGTAATATTAAGGTGATTGGAGGAAGGTTTCGGGGAGATGTCAGAGGTAGGTTCTTTACACAGAGAGTGGTGGGTGCGTGGAATGCGCTGCCAGCGGTGATAGTGGAAGCTGAGATTTACTAGGATGTTGCCTAGTATGGAGGGAAGGTCTTACGAGGAAAAGCTGAGGGACTTGAGGTTGTTTTCGTTGGAGAGAAGGAGGAGGAGAGGTGACTTAATAGAGACATATAAGATAATCAGATGGTTAGATAGGGTGGATAGTGAGAGTCTTTTTCCTCGGATGGTGATGGCAAACACGAGGGGACATAGCTTCAAGTTGAGGGGTGATAGATATAGGACAGATGTCAGAGGTAGTTTCTTTACTCGGAGAGGAGTAGGGGCGTGGAACGCCCTGCCTGCAACAGTAGTAGACTCGCCAACTTTAAGGGCATTTAAGTGGTCATTGGATAGACATATGGATGAAAATGGAATAGTGTAGGTCAGATGGTTTCACAGGTCAGCGCAACATCGAGTGCCGAAGGGCCTGTACTGCGCTGTAATGTTCTAAAAAAAAGCAGATACATTAGGGGCATTTAAGCGACTCTTGGATAGGTACATGGATGATAGTAGAATGAAGGGCAGGGTAGTTAGTTCGATCTTAGAGTAGGTTAAAGGTTCGGCACAACATCGTGGGCCGAAGGGCCTGTACTGTGCTGTACTGTTCTATGTTCTATGTTCTAAATGCTGGGGATACTCAGCAGGTCTGGCAGCATCTGTGGAAAGAGAAGCAGAGTTAACGTTTCGGGTCAGTGACTCTTCTTGAGAACTGATGATTCCAGATGATTCCAGATTGCAGTTCACGGCAATAAACATTTAAAAGTTTTCCTCAACTTAACTGGTCAGTTAACCTTAATAGTATAAACTTAATGCAGACTTATTAGTTTATAATGCTTATTGATGAACCCTTCCATTTCATTTTTCCTGCCATATACATTTTGCAGTAAAAAAAGATTTTCCAGATACAGTTTGAGAGGTTTTCCATGGATCCAGCCCCTCAGTTCACGTTGGTGGGGGGACCTTACACAATGGTCTTTTCCCATTGAGCATTTTCTGCGGCTGTCAAAAGCTTTAGTGCGTCCCTCAGCACGTATTCCGGACCTTGGAATGTGCCAGTCTGTAACATTCGGTCATGGACAACTCTTTGCGCTGGAAGACAAGCAAGTTTCGGGCTGTCCAAAGGGTGTCTTTCACCGAATTTATCGTCCTCCAGTTGATCTTTATCTTGGTGTGCGTCCCTGGGAACAGCCCGTCGAACACAGACTCCTGTTTTACAGAGCTGGTTGGGATGAACCTCAACAAAAACCATTGCATCTCTTTCCACACCTGCTGTGGAAAGACACATTCCAGAAGGAGGTGGGCAACCGTCTCTTCCCTACCACAGCCACCTCTAGGGCATTGTGCGGAGGGTGTGAGACTTCAGGCATGCAGGACGGATCTGACGAGGAAGCTCTTCTCACCACCAACCAAGCTACATATTGGTGCTTGTTGCAAAGTTCTGATGATGAGGCATTCTGCCAAATGACTTTGGCAGTCTGCTCGGGGAACCATCCGACAGGATCCACGATCTCCTTTTCCCGTAGGGCCTTGACGACATTCGGTGCAGGCCACTGCCTGATAGATTGGTGGTGAAAGGCGTTTTCCCACAGAAACTTTTCCACAAAGGATAGGTGGTAAGGAACATTCCAACTGCATGGAAAGTTCCGCGTCAATGTGACCAGGCCCATCCTTCGTAACACGGGGGAGAAAACCTCAGCACGTAGTGATACTTGGTGTTTGCATACTGGGGTTCTACACACAGCTTGATGGAGCCGCACACGAAGGTGGCCATCAGGATGAGGGCGATGATGGGTAAATTTTTCCCGCCCTTATCCAGAGGCTGACTGGTTGAGTTGTATTCAGCCCATCCTTCACAACATTGGGGACAGATAGAACCTCAACACGTAGTGGCACTTGGTGTTTGAGTACTGGGGATCGACGCACTACATAATGCAGCCAAATACAAAGGTGGTCATCAGGATGGGGGCGACATTGGGTACATTTTTCCCGCCCTTATCAAGAGGTTTGAACATCGTGTCCCTCCAGACCCGGTCCATTTTGGATCCCCAGATGAAGCGAAAAATGGCTTGGGTGATGACCACAGTGCAGGAGTGGGGTATGGGCCAGACCTGCGCTACAGACAGAAACAACGTGAGTGCCTCACACCTGATGACCAGGTTCTTACCCACAGTGGAGAGAGATCGCTGCTCCCACATGCCCAGTTTATGGTGTACCCTGACTACTCGCTCCTTCCAGGTGTTGGTGCACGCCCCGGCCCTTCCGAACCATATCCCCAACACCTTCAGGTAGTCTGACCTGACGGTGAAGGGAGCAAAGGATCGGTTGGCCCAGTTCCCAAAGAACATGGCCTCACTCTTGCCGTGGTTGACTCTGGCACCTGAGGCCAGTTCGAACTGCGAACGGATAGTGGATCCAAGCAGAGGACGGTGGCGTCGTCCAGGTAGAGGGAGGTTTTAACCTGAGTGCCTCCACTGCCTGGGATTGTCACCCCTCATATGCTCGCATCCTTCCTAATAGACTCAGCAAAGGGTTCAATACAGCAAAAACACAAGACCGGGGAGATAGGACAGCCCTGTCTGACTCCATATTGGATCGGGGAACTTTCTGATCCCCACCAATTGATTGAGACTGCGCTAATGATGTTTGTGCAGAGCAGTTTGATCTAATTGAAGATTCCCTCCCCAAACCCCATTTCGGAAAGCACGTCCATCATGTAGGTGTGCGATATCCTGTGAGAAGCCTTTTCCTGGTCCAGGCAGGTGTCCACCATCCTGTCCCCTACATCAGCAATCATATACCTGAGTAGCGTAAGACTACCAGAGAACTTCCTGCCGGGTATAGTGCAGGTCTGGTCAGGGTGAATCATCAACTCCAGAGCAGACTTGACCCGACTGGCGATGACTTTGGACAGAATCTTGTAGTCAACATTAAGCAGTGAGATGGGCCGCCAATTTCTGATTTCCGACCTCTGCCCCTTGTGCTTGTAGATGAGGGTGATGATGCCTTTCCTCATGGATTCTGACATGCTGCCGGCCAGAAGCATAATCTTGCATACTTCCAGCAGGTCTGGGTAAACCCAGTCCCACAGGGCCGAATACAACTCAACCAGTAAGCCACCGCTTCTGGGGTTTCACTCGTCTCTAAGGACTTGACGGAGTTTTTCAGCTAATCCAGAGAATGCAATTTGTCCAGTCTCTCCCTCCTCCTGTCATCTAAGACCTCTCTGAAAGATGACAGGAAGGACTGGGAAGCCGTGCTGTCCGTGGGCTTCGCATCGTACAGCCCAGCATAAAAGTATTTGCTGATCGTTAGTATGTCTGACTGTGAAGACATTACCGAGCCATCCTCTTCCTTCAGGCTGCTGATCACAGAGCTCTCTCTGTGTAACTTTTGGAAGAGGTAACGCGAGTACGTCTCATCCTGCTCAATGGAGCGGACTCTGGTCTGGAAGATGATCTTGGAGACCCCCGTGGCAAAGAGGGAGGCCTGTTGGCTCTTCATCTCATGGAGGTTCTCCTTGACCTCGACCCTCATCGACTGCTGCCGGAGCAGATTTTGCATACTTTTCTGGAGTCGGGACATGTCCCTCTGTCTCTCTCTCGCCGTCTGAACACCTTTGTGGATAAAGAACCTCTTGATGTTCTCCTTGATCGTCTCCCACCAGTGAACTGGAGACTCAAAGAGGGGATTCACGGTTCTGCAAACTTTTTGATCCTTTTTCAGTTCCTCAATGTTCTCTGGGGTGAGCAGTGTGGCATTGAGCTTCCATGTCCCCCTGCCAACCCGCTGATCGTTTTGTAAGTGACAGTCGGCCAGTAAGAGGCAATGGTCGGAGAAGAATAGAATGCTTGACGTCGGTGGATCTGACCGTGACAGCACGGGCACAATCTGGACGTCAATCCTGGAATGGGCAGACGCATCCGATCGTGACCAGATGTATCTACGCTGCGCTCCATCTGCAGGTTTGCTGAAGACGTCGTGCAGCTTGGCGTCTTTTACTGTTTCCATTAGGAATCTAAACATAGCGTCCAGTTTGCTGTCCTCACTGCCGGATGGCCCAGCTACATCGATAATGTAGTTGAAGTACAGCCTAGAATGACCGACCTGGACTTCGCCAGCAGCAGTGGGCCCTGCAGGAAGACGGTCAGCCACTCGTTGCATTGAACCAGGGCGTACACGTTGATCAACCGGAGCGGAGCATTGTGGTACTCTGCTATGAGGAGGCAACTGCCCACCACCTCCATAACTTCTGAGATGGTGAAGTTGCCTCCCGGCAGCGGAATACCCCGTCTGGAAGAACAGGAATCATTTCCCCCTGACCAGTTCGATGGCCCATGGTACCACCATCGCAACCACTGCCTGTAGGTGCTGAGGTGTGGTATTCCACAGTCCTGCAGAAACAGTAGGTCGGCATTGACCTTGGCGAGGTTGTCCTGAAACACATCGTGTAGTGGACTTAATGCTATGCACGTTAAATGAAGCTATCTTTATACACATTTTTAATTTAGTTGTTGCTTCCCATACCATTTGTCCTTGATAGTTCCAGTCCTTCGGTATGTTCCTGCATACCATTAGCGTACACAAGCTGTTTCACATTCCTTGGGCTGAGAAACTCCTCCGAGTTTCTCATGCAGAGTTTGTTCCACTGGGGTGACATTGGAGGTGGTCTTGGAGGCAGCACGGATTGGTCTGCTCTCTGTTTTTGGTATCTTAACCAAATGTTCCTCCTCGAAAACATCACTGCTCCTGGCTGCCCGGACCTGGAGTGTGCCTGACCTTTCATTGTTCTCGGTGTCCCGGAGCTGGGCTGCGCTGGGCATGTCGCTAGGTTCGGCGCTTTGGTTCTGGGGCGCGTTGGGCGCATCACAGCTTCCAGTTCCCTGGAACTGGAGGGCTTTATTTTCCAGCTTCTTTGAGTTCTGTCACTTCTTTTGCAGGTGCGGTCATTCCGGCACCTCCTCGTCCAGTGAAGAGGAGCTGCTGTAGTCTGTCTCAGACGGTAGCCTCCTCTTGCCATTGATTTGGTTGGTGGCCTGTTCAGTTTTTGAAGGGTTTTTCTTTGTGGTTTTACTTTGTACCACTTGCCACTGAGCAGTTTGTCCATCTGCTGCCTCCTCCTGCATTGATTCTGCCTATGGAGGTGGGGTTTCCAGGCACAGGGTAGATGTTGGGTCGCTGGTTTAAGCTGCCTTCCTTTTCTTCTCCTTCTCAGGAAGACTTTCCTCGCTGTGGGGAGGATTGCTTGTCTCCTTTCCAGCACAAGACGCATTCACCGGTCCTTCTCCCAGCCTTTCCTTGGACCTTGCCGCCTGAGCACAACTGAGACCGCATTTAGAAGATAGAACATAGAACATTACAGCGCAGTACAGGCCCTTCGGCCCTCGATGTTGCGCCGACCTGTGAAACCATCTGACCTAAACTATTCCATTTTCATCCATATGTCTATCCAATGACCACTTAAATGCCCTTAAAGTTGGTGAGTCTACTACTGTTGCAGGCAGGGCGTTCGACGCCCCTACTACTCGCTGAGTAAAGAAACTACCTCAAACATCTGTCCAATATCTATCACCCCTCAACTTAAAGCTATGTCCCCTCGTGTTTGCCATCACCATCCGAGGAAAAAGACTCTCACTATCCACCCTAACTAACCCTCTGATTATCTTATATGTCTCTATTAAGTCACCTCTCCTCCTCCTTCTCTCGAACAAAAACAACCTCAGGTCCCTCAGCCTTTCTTCGTAAGACCTTCCCTCCATACCAAGCAACATCCTAGTAAGTCTCCTCTGTAACCTTTCCAAAGCTTCCACATCCTTCCTGTAATGCGGTGACCAGAACTGCACGCAATACTCCAGGTGCGGCCGCACCAGAGTTTTGTACAGCTGCAGCATGACCTCGTGGCTCCGAAACTCGATCCCCCTACTAATAAAAGCTAACACACCATATACCTTCTTAACAGCCCTATTAACCTGGGTAGCAACTTCCAGGGATTTATGTACCTGGACAGCAAGATCTCTCTGCTCATCTACACTACCAAGAATCTTCCCATTAGCCCAGTACTCTGCATTCCTGTTACTCCTTGCAAAGTGAATCACCTCACACTTTTCCGCATTAAACCCCATTTGCCATCTCTCAGCCCAGCTCTGCAGCCTATCTATGTCCCTCTGTAACCTACAACATCCTTCGACACTATCCACAACTCCACCGACCTTCGTGTCATCCGCAAATTTACTAACCCACCCTTCTACACCCTCATCCAGGTCATTTATAAAAATGACAAACAGCAGTGGCCCCAAAACAGATCCTTGCGGTACACCACTGGTAACAAAACTCCAGGATGAACATTTGCCATCAACCACCACCCTCTGTCTTCTTTCAGCTAGCCAATTTCTGATCCAAAGCTCTAAATCACCTTCAATCCCATACTTCCATATTTTCTGCAATAGCCTACCGTGGGGAACCTTATCAAACGCTTTACTGAAATCCATATACACCACATCCACTGCTTTACCCTCATCCACCTGTTTGGTCACCTTCTCAAAAAACTCAATAAGGTTTGTGAGGCACGACATACCCTTCACAAAACCGTGCTGACTATCGCTAATGAACTTATTATTTTCAAGATGATTTTTAATCCTATCTCTTACTGATGGCCTTCCTTCTGGCAGAATACTGTGCTGCAGTTATCTGCCACGTGACCAGATTTGACACAGGTGCAACAAACTCTGGGCTGCCTCGCATAGACTATGAAGCCTCGACTTCACCCGATAACGAAGCTGTAGGGAGGGTGGATGATGGCTCCATTGGCATCGACCTTCAAGGTCACCTTGACCTGCTACTTGCTGGTCCAAACCTCAAATGGGTCCTTAACATCAATGCTGCTGCCAGCCACCTCGAAGTACCTGGCGAGGAAGGTGAGTACATCCATGACAGTAACACGGTGGTTGTCGAGGTGTATTGTCACCACCCAGTCATGTTGTAACAGCAGTGTGAAGAGTGGCTCCGATTTGAGGATGGACGGCGACGCTAGGTTCCCTTTCTCCTTGAACACCTTCAGGAACTTGTTGCATCCCGTCACATTCTTGAATGTCACGTCGAAATATCCACTGCTGGGGAAGTCCTGCAGGCAGAAGATGTTTGTAGCTTGCAATCCACAGCAATCAATAAGGATTTTCTTAATGAAGAATGTATGGTCCACAGTTTTACCTCCTTCATTATCCGTCACCACCACCCGAAAAATGTTACGCACTCCCTGGCCTGAAGCTTTAGAATTGGTTACAGCGATTGTACTCAAAGCATACCTGGGCATGATCAAAGGCCACTGATCATCTTTTTCTTTTCCCCTTACTGCAACAATTTTTTTTTCCAAAATATACTTTGTTAATAAAAATCTGTGAAATAATACATTACCAAACAGTTTCAAACAGCACCAAGTCAAAAATTACAAACATTACAAGGGAGATCAGTTTCCTTCAATACAATCATGAGTTGCCTCACAACCCTTCCATTTCATTTGTCGTGCCAGATTCATTTTTACATTTTACAGCAAATGAAATATTTCCCAATACAGTTCGAGGGGTTTCCCATGGATCCAGCCCCTCAGTTCAGCTTGGTGGGGGACGTTACACAGTGGTCTTTCCCCATTTGAGCCTTTGCTGCGACTGCCCCAAGCTTCAGTCCGTCCCTCAGCACGTCGTCCTGGACCTTGGAATGTGCCAGTCTGCAACATTCTGTCGTGGACAATTCTTTGCACTGGAAGACCAGCAAGTTTCGGGCAGACCAAAGGGCGTCTTTCATCGAATTGATTGTCCTCCAGCAGCAGTTGATGTTTGTCTCGGTGTGCATCCCTGGGAACAGCCCGTCGAAGACAGACTGCAACAAACAGTTCATTTGCATTTACCAATCATTCTGTTATTTGTTCGTACTCACTCATCTCTATCCAATTACGTCTACTTGTACACAGCTAGGTTACTCTATTACCTTCT
Organism: Heterodontus francisci; assembly: GCF_036365525.1. Classification (NCBI taxonomy): domain Eukaryota; kingdom Metazoa; phylum Chordata; class Chondrichthyes; order Heterodontiformes; family Heterodontidae; genus Heterodontus; species Heterodontus francisci. Next base: position 1,119,713 of record NW_027141599.1, read on the forward strand.
AAGCATGTATAAATTATACTTTCCAATTATTAGCAAGGTACGTACACATGAAACTTTGACTCGTTTGTTTTTTGTCACTCATAACTACTTGTGGTTCCTCAGGACTTCTCCTTTGTTTCACTGTCCTTGTTCTTTTCTCCTCTTTCAAAACCATAATCCAACAGGGGGAGAGTTCACTCTCCGTGCTGTACAAACCCGGATCCAACAGGGGGAGAGATCTCTCTCCATGTTGTTCAAACCATAGTCCAACAGGGGGAGAGTTCACTCGCTGTGCTGTACAAACAATAATCCAACAGGTTGGTACACCCATACTGCTGTTAAAAAGAGAGTTCCAGGATTTTGACCCAGCGACAGTAAAAGAATGGCGATAAAGTTTCAAGTCAGAATGCTGTATAGGTGAGGATCCTGTAGGGAGAAAGTACACTCTCCACGTTATGCAGATCATAACCCAAGAGGGAGAGAACATACTTTCCATCTTTTACGGCCAAAAGTCCAACAGGGCGAGCCTGCATTCTCGATGTTGTCCAGAGTATAACTCAACAAAGTTGGTTACCCCAACACTTTCTTGGGGAGAACTGGCACACACTTGCCATCACCTAGCCTACTCTTGGGCACACCGAAAACGCACTTGGACACCCCTAGCATGCTCTTGTGCACATCTGGCACGCAGTTGCTCACTCCTATCAGACTCTTGGGCACCTGTAGAACACTCTTGCCATTCTCCAACACACTCCAGGACAACCCTCGCACACTCTGGGAAAACTGATCACGCACTTTGTGACCTCTAGCACACACTGGGCTTCACTGGCACACACTTGCCATCCCTGAGTTCACACTTGGTACGCCCACTACATAGTTGGGCAACACTACCACACTCTTTGGCTGCCCCAGTACATTCTTGGGCACACCTTTCACAGACTGAACACTCCAAGCACTCTTCTTGGCAACTAGCCCACACTTGGACAGCCCTAGCAGACACCTGGGTACCCTAGCACACACTTGCCATCCCCTAGCAGAAGTTTGGTCTCTCCTAGCATAGTCGTGGGCATACCTAGCATACACTTACACACTCCTAACACGCCCTTGGTTAGCCTTATCACGCACTTGTCATTCTCTCGTACACTCTTGGCCAACACTAGCACACTATGGGAAAGCGGAACAGTCTATTTGGCCGATCGAGCACACACTGGTCACCCCCAGCACACTCTTGTTCACCCTTATCACACACTTCAACAATGGTAGAACAAGCTAGGCGTTCCAAGCACACACTTCCCCTCAACTAACGCACACTGGGTACACCAAATAACCACTTGGCACCTCTAGCACATACCTAGAACGCTTTTGGGCCCTCCATCACTATCTTGGGTACCACTATCTTACTCTTGCTACCACGTAGCATACTCGGGACATCCCTAGTACACATTCTCTTGAACAACATTAGCACAATCTGGGCACCCCTGCCACACACTTGCCGTCTCCTAACATATACTTGGGCACACCTAACACACTCGAGCTGCACTGTGCAGCCCCTCACTCACCACTAATACACACTTAGGCACGAACTTGCTATCACCTATCACACACTTGATGACACCTAGTATATTCTTGGGCACTCTAGTACACAATTGGGCACCCGGATACATTCCTGGGCACCCGCTGCACACTAGGCGCACTGAATACTCAACTGGGCACACCTAGTCCACTCTTGGACCCATCTATCGTTATCCTGGACACCTCCATCACAAACCTGGGCACCCATATCACAATCTGCGCGTCCCCAGCACACTGTTGCGCGCCCCCATAACACATGTGGTCACCCATGGCTCATTATTCCCATTCCCTAGCCTGATTGGCCTCATGTAGCATGCCCTTTGAGCACATCTAGCACAGACTGGTTCACTCATAGCACACTCTTGGGCACTGGCAGAACACACTTGTCATTCTCTAGCACTCTCTTAAGCAACCTTCGCACACACTGTGTAAACTGAGCACGCTGTTTCTCCCCTCTTGCACGCACTGTACTCTAATAGCACACACTTGCCATCACCTAGCACACTCTTGCTCACACCTATCACACTCTTGGGCACACCGTGCAGCCCGTTGGCCACCTCTGATACACACTTGTGCACCCTAGAACAAACATGGGCACACCTAGAACACTTTTGGGCATCCACAGCACTCTCTTGGACACCCAATCACATGCTTGCCATCCGCGACACAAACGTGAGCACACCGTGGACATCTTGGGCACGCTTAGACTGCTCTTGGGCAGCCATGGCATGCTCTTTAGCACCACTATCACACACTTGCTCACCCATAGCTCTCTCTGTGCACTCTAAGCATACACTTGGGCAAACTAGCCCAAACTCGGGAACCCCTAGCAGACACTTGTCATCCCCTAGCACAGGTTTGGTAAACCCGAGTATACTCTTGGCCACCCTTATAACACTTTTTGACACACCTAGAACTCTCTTCTGCACACTTTTGGCAAACAAGCACTTTCTTTTGCAGCTCTACTACACACTTGGCCACACCTAGCACGTTCTTGGGCACTCCAAACACGCTGTAGGAACGCTGAGCGCCCATTTCGAAAAAAAATAGCCCACTCTTGGGCACCCGTGTCAGGCACTTTGACACCGTAGCACACACTTACAATCCGCTAGCAGATGTTTGGTCACTCTTTGCACAGTCTTGGGCATACCTAGCACGACCTTACTCACTCCTAGTACACTCTTGGGCACACTTAGCCGACACTTGTTATTCTCTAGCACACTCTTGGCCAGCCTAGCACAGCCTGGGAAAACTGAATACTCACTTTGGCACTTCTTAAACACTCTGGTCACACCAAGCACCCCCTTGGTCACCTCTATCACACACTTGGGTATCCCTCGGACAGTTTCCAGCACTCCATTACACTCTTGGACACGCCTATCACACTCTTGCCATCTCCTATCACTCTCTTGGGCACAAGTAGAAGACTCATGGGCACACCGAGCGTGCACTTCTCTACCCCTATCACAATATGGGCACACTGAGCTCACACTTTGGCACATCGAGCATATATTGGGAACACCTATCACTGTTTTGTGCACACGAGCACACTCTTGGATACCATTAGCACGCACTTGGGCAACCCTATTGCATTATGAGCACACCTATCATACACTTACCATCATCTATCACACGCTTTTGCACTCCGATGACACACTTCTGCAAACATAGTACTCGTTTGGTCACCCCATTACATGGCCGCCATCCCCTAGCTCACTCTTGGGTACACATGGCAGGTTTTTCGGCAAACTAAGCAGACACTGGGGGCAACCAGCGCATATTTGGGCAAACTTAGTCCCCACTTTGGCACTCCTACTGCACACATGGACACCCTAGCACACACCGGCCATCCCCTAGTACATGTTTGGCCACAACTATCACATTCTGAGCAACCTTAGTACACACTTGGGCACCGCTTGTACACTCTGGGCTGCCCTATCATGCACTTGGGTACCTCTATCACATTTCTGGGTCCCCCTAGCAATCTCTTGAACAATACCAGCAAAATAGGGGTACTCGTAGCACTCATTTGCCGTCTCCTGTCACGCACTAAGGCACACTGAGCACCGCCTTGGCTTCCTCGAGCACACATTTGTGTAACCATAGGATATAGAACATAGAACATTACAGCGCTGTACAGGCCCTTCGGCCCTCGATGTTGCGCCGACCTGTGAAACCATCTGACCTAAACTATTCCATTTTCATCCATATGTCTATCCAATGACCACTTAAATGCCCTTAAAGTTGGCGAGTCTACTACTGTTGCAGGCAGGGCGTTCCACGCCCCTACTACTCGCTGAGTAAAGAAACTACCTCTGACATCTGTCCTATATATATCACCCCTCAACTTAAAGCTATGTCCCCTCGTGTTTGCCATCACCATCCGAGGAAAAAGACTCTCACTATCCACCCTATCTAACCCTCTTTTTATCTTATATGTCTCTATTAAGTCACCGCTCCTCCTCCTTCTCTCTAACAAAAACAACCTCAAGTTCCTCAGCCTTTCCTCGGAAGACCTTCCCTCCATACCAGGCAACACCCTAGTAAGTCTCCTCTGTAACCTTTCCAAAGCTTCCACATCCTTCCCATAATGCAGTGACCAGAACTGAATGTAGTACTCCAGGTGCGGCTGCACCCGAGTTCTGTGCATCTGCAGCATGACCTCGTGGCTCCGAAACTCGATCCCTCTACTAATAAAAGCTAACACACCATATGCCTTCTGAACAGACCTACTAACCTTGGTAGCAACTTTCATGGATTTATGTACCTGGACACCAAGATCTCTCTGTTCATCTACACTACCAAGAATCTTCCCATTAGCCCAGTACTCTGCATTCCTGTTGCTCCTTGCAAAGTGAATCACCTCACACTTTTCCGCATTAAACTCCATTTGCCATCTCTCAGCCCAGCTCTGCAGCCTATCTATGTCCCTCTGTAACCTACAACATCCTTCGGCACTATCCACAACTCCACCGACCTTCGTGTCATCCTCAAATTTACTAAACCACCCTTCTACACCCTCTTTCAGGTCATTTATAAAAATGACAAACAGCAGTGGCCCCAAAACAGATCCTTGTGGTACATTACGAGTAACTAGTAACTAAACTCCAGGATGAACATTTGCCATCATCCACCACCCTCTGTCTTCTTTCAGCTAGCCAATTTCTGATCCAAAGCACTAAATCACCTTTAATCCCATACTTCTGTATTTTCTGCAATAGCCTACCGTGGGGAACCTTACCAAACGCCTTACTAAAATCCATAAACACCACATCCACGGCTTTACCCTCATCCACCTGTTTGGTCACCTTCTCAAAAAACTCAATAAGGTTTGTGAGGCACGACCTACCCTTCACAAAACCGTGCTGACTATCGCTAATGAACTTATTATTTTCAAGATGAGTATAAATCCTATCTCTCATAACCTTTTCCAACATTTTACCCACAACCGAAGTGAGGCTCACAGGTCTATAATTACCAGGGCTGTCTCGACTCCCCTTCTTGAACAAGGGGACAACATTTGCTATCCTCCAGTCTTCCGGCACTATTCCTGTCGACAATGACGACATAAAGATCAAGGACAAAGGCTCTGCAATCTCCTCCCTGGCTTCCCAGAGATATCCTAGGATAAATCCCATCTGGCCCAGGGGACATATCTATTTTCACACTTTCCAAAATTGTTAACACCTCCTCCTTGTGAACTTCAATCCCATCTAGCCTAGTGGTCTGTATCTCAATATTCTCCTCGGCAACATTTTCTTTCTCTACTGTAAGTACTGACGAAAAATATTCATTTAACGCTTTCCCTATCTCCTCTGATTCCACACACAACTTCCCACTACTATCCTTGATTGGCCCTAATAAATCACTCGTCATTCTTTTATTCCTGATATACCTATAGAAAGCCTTAGGGTGTTCCTTGATCCTATCCGCCAATGACTTCTCGTGTCCTCTCCTCGCTCTTCTAATCTCTCCCTTTAGATCCTTCCTGGCGAGCTTGTAACTCTCAAGCGCCCTCACTGATACTTCACGTCTCTTCCTAACATAAGCCTTCTTCATCTTCTTGACAAGTGCTTCAACTTCTTGAGAAGACCACGGCTCCCTTGCTCGACAACTTCCTCCCTGCCTCACAGGTACATACCTATCAAGGACACGCAGTAGCTGCTCCTTGTATAAGCTCCACATTTCGATTGTGCCCATCCCCTGCAGTTTCCTTCCCCATCCTACGCATCCTAAACCTTGCCTAATCGCCTCATAATTTCCTTTACCCCAGCTATAATTCTTGCCCTGCGGTATATACTTGTCCCTGCCCATCGCTCAGGTAAACCTAACCGAATTGTGATCACTCTCACCAAAGTGCTCACCTGCATCTAAATCTAACACCTGGCCGGTTTCATTACCCAGTACCAAATCCAATGTGACATCGCCCCTGGTTGGCCTGTCTACATACTGTGTCAGAAAACCCTCCTGCACACACTGGACAAACACTGACCCATCCAAAGTACTCGAACTATAGTATTTCCAGTCAATATTTGGCAAGTTAAAGTCCCCCATAACAACTACCCTGTTACTCTCGCTCCTGTCGAGAATCATCTTCGCTTTCCTTTCCTCCACATCTCTGGAACTATTCGGAGGTCCATAGAAAACTCCCAACAGGGTGACCTCTCCTCTCCTGTTTCTAACCTCGGCCCATACTACCTCAGTAGACGAGTCCTCAAACGTCCTTTCTGCGACCGTAATACTCTCCTTGATTAACAATGCCACCCCCCCCACCCCGCCTCTTTTGCCATCTGCTCTGTTCTTACTGAAACATCTAAATCCCGGAACCTGCAACATCCATTCCTGCCCCTGCTATACCCATGTCTCTGAAATGGCCACAACATCGAGATCCCAGGTACCAACCCATGCTGCAAGCTCACCCACCTTATTCTGGATGCTCCTGGCGTTGAAGTAGACACACTTTAAACCAAGTTCTTGCTTGCCATTGCCCTCTTGCGTCCTTGTAACCTTATCCCTGACCTCACTAATCTCAACATCCTGTACTTTTGGGAAGTCCAGCGCTGTCTTGGGCAAGCATGTCACACTCTTGCCAGCCCCTTTAACACAATTGAGCACCCTAGCACACTCTCGGGCTCCCCATCACTCTCTTGGGCACCACTATGACACGCTTGGGCATCCTTGGCAGACATATGGACTCCCTAGCACACACTTACCATCCCCTAGCACATGTTTGGTTACCACTTGCACCCTCTTGGGCACACCTACAAAACATTTTCTCACTCCTAGCACACTCTTTGTCACCCTTATCACAGTTTTCCATTCTTTTGCACACTCCTAGACAAGCCTATCACAGTCTGTGCACACTGATTGCTTTCGTTGGCACTGCTATAAAACACTGCACTCCCCATCACACACTTGTGCACCAAAGCACACTCTTGGACAACATTGGCACCCTGTTGTCATCCCTGAGTACAGTCTTACGCATCCGACAGCACTCTTCAGCACCCCATCACAGCGGGGACCCGAAGCGCCCTCTTGGGAACCTCTACTACTCACTTGGGCACAACTATTACGCCCTTGGGCAATCCTATCACTCTCTTGGCACGCCTAGTACACTCCTGGGCACTCCTATCACGCACTTGGCTACACCTAGCACACTCTGGTCACACCAATTACTCATGGGCAACTATTCCACTCTCAGTCACCCCTTGCAGACATTTGCCATCCCCTAGCACATGATTGGTCAACGCTAGAAAACAGTTGGTCACACCTAGCAGCCTCTTGTCATCCCCAATCACATTCATGTATGAACTTAGGCACCCCTTGGGGCTCTTGTTCACCCCTATCATGCTCTTGAGCACCCCAAACAGACAATTGCTCACTACTAGCGCACGCGTGAGCGACTGTAGCACCATCCTGTCATTCTCTAACACACATTCTTGGAATATCCTAGCACTCTCTGAGCACACTGATCGCTCTCGTTGGCACCTCGATCACACAGATTACTCCTCCAGCACAGTCTTGGATCCGACTGGCACACTCTTGCCATACAGAGTTTAGTTTTGGACAGTCTTAGTACACTATTGTGTACAAAGAGCACAACATTGGGCACCACTATCACACTCTTTGGCACACCAGAACTTTCTTGGGCACACCTATCACACACTTGCTCACTCCTAGCACTCTCATGGGCACCCGTAGTACATACTTGTCATTCAATTGCACACACTTGGGCAGGCCTAGCACACTGTGGGCACACTGATCACCCTCCTTGGCACCTCTATCACATAGTGCTCTCCCCTAGCACACTCTTTTCACCCCATCACACGCTTGCACACCACTGACATGCACGCACCATCACTGAGTACGCTCTGGAGCACCCTAGAACAGTCCTTGGCACCGTTACCACACTCTTAGGCAAACCTGGAACGTTTTGGGATCTCGCAATCACCTTGCGCACACTTGGGCAACCCTAACACCTTCTTGGGCAGCCCGAGCACACAGTCGGGCAAACTAGTCCACGTTTGGGCAGCCCTAGAAGACACTTGGACACCCGAGCACACTCCTGCCATACCCTAAGACATGATTGGTCATCCCTAGCACCACTCTTTCACTAGTACACACTTTCTCACTCCAACCACACTCTTGATCTCCCAATCACCTTATTAGGCACATCGAGTACATCCTGTGCACTCCGAGCACACGTTTGGCAAGGTATCCCAGACTTCAGGACCCCGAGAGCACACTTGGGCAGCTCCAGTACACACTTGTTCATAGCAAGCACACATTTACTCACTCCCATCACACTCTTGTGCACCCGTAGCACACTCTTGTCATTTTCTGGGACGCTCTTGGACAGACCTAGCATATTCGGGCACACTGATCACTCTCTTTGTTACCGCTAGCACGTACCCGGCCCCCTAACACATTCGTGCTTTCACATATCAGACTCTTGGGCACCTCTACGTAAACACTTGGGCACCTCCACCAAACTCTTGGGCACCCCTAGCCCACATCTGTTTGCTCCTAGTACACTCTCAGGCACCTGTAGCACACTCTTGTCATTCTTTAGCAAATTCTTGGACAGACCGATCACGCTCTGGGCCAACTGATCACTCTCTTTGGCACCTTTACTACACATTGAACTCCTCTAGCACACTCGGGTGCACTCCATCACACTCTTGGACACCACTGGCACACTGCTGCAATTTTCGAGTACTTTCTTGGCATCTCAAAAGGCAATCTAGCCACCCTAATCGCTCTCTTGGACACAACTAGTCTACACTTGGGCTCTGTCTCACACACATGGGCACCCCCAATATACTCTTGAGCAAGCCGAGAATATTCTGGTCATTCCAAGCAGACACTTGCCTTCACCTAACACTCTTGATCACACCTAGTGCACTCTAGCACACCCCTGGTACACTCTTTGGACCCCTAGGACACTCCTGGGAACCCACCACACACTCGGCACACTGAACACATATTTGGGCACCCCTAGCCCACTCTTGGATGCAACTATCAAACTCTTGGCACCTCTATTACATGTTTGGGCACATATAGCACAATCTGCACATACTAGCACACACATGGTAACCCATGGCTCACTATTCCCAAACCCTAGCAACTGATTGGCCACACGTAGCATGCTCTTGAGCACATCTATCACACACTTGCTCACTCTTTGCACACTCTTGGAAACTCCAATCACACATTAGGCCAAACTAATCTTGGGCACACATGGCATGTTCTTGGGCACACTCATCACACTCTGGGCATAGCAAGTACATATTTTGGCAACCCTAGCCCCCACTCTGACTGTCAACAAAATACTTGGACACCATAGCACTATCCTGCCATCACCTGGCACATGTTTGTTCACCCCAATCAAACTCTGATCACCCTGATCACACACCTGGGAGCCCCGTGTACCATCTTAGGCACCATAACACACACTTTGACACCCGTAGCGAAACATTTAACAACCCTATGACTCTCTGAGCACAGCGTTCACACTCTTTGGCGCTACTATCACATCCTTGCCATCCCCTATCACACACTTGGGCACACCTATAACACTCTTGACAGCCCTCGCAAACTCTGGGCACACTGGTCACTCTCTCTGGCACCACTATCACACACTGGACTCCTCTTGTACACTTTTGTGCAACACATCAGACTCTTGGAAACCACTGTCACACTCTTGCCATTCCGAGTACACTCTTCAAAGAATCACAGAAGCACAGAATAATACAGTGCAGAGGAGGCCCTTCGGCCGATCGAGTCTGTACCGATGCATTAAAACACCTGACAGTCAACCTAATCCCATTTGCCAGCACTTGGCCCATAGCCTTGAATGTTATGACGTGCCAAGTGCTCATCCAGATACTTTTTAAAGGATGTGAGGCAACCTGCCTATACCACCCTCCCAGGCAGGGCATTCCAGACTGTCAACACCCTGTGGGTAAAAAAGATCTTCCTCAAATCCCCCGTAAACCTCCCGCCCATCAGCTTAAACTTGTGACCCCTCGTACTTGACCCTTCAACGAAGGGGAACAACTGCTCCCTATCCACCCTGTCCATGCCTCTCATAATCGTGTACACCTCCATCAGGTCACCCCTCAGTCTTCTCTGCTCCAGTGAAAACAAGCCAAGCCTATCCATCCTCTCTTCATAGCTTAAATGTTCCATCGCAGGCAACATACTGGTGAATCGCCTCTGCACCCCCTCCAATGCAATCACATCCTTCCTATAATGTGGCAACCACAATTGCACACAGTACTCCAGCTGTGGTCTTACCAAAGTTCTGTACAACTCCAACGTGACCTCCCTGCTTTTGTAATCTATGCTTCGATTGATAAAGGCAAGTGTCCCATATGCCTTTTTCACCACCATATTAACCTGCCCTTCCGCCTTCAGAGATCTATGGACGAGCACGCCAAGGTCCCTTTGTTCCTTGGAATTTCACAGTGTCAGGCCATTCATTGAATACTTCCGTGTCACATTACTCCTTCCAAAGTGCATTAGCTCGCACCTTTCAGCGTTAAATTCCATCTGCCACTCTTGGGCATTTCTCAGCATTCTTAGACATCCTACAACACTCTGGGCATTTCTAGTACACTCTTGGTTATCCCCATAACACTCTTGGGCATCCCTACCAACTCTTGGGGGAATCCTAGCACATTGTTGGCTGTCCTAGCACGCTCTTGGACAACACTATCACAATTTGTGCAAACTGATCACTCTCTGTGGCACCTATATCAAACACTAGGATTCATTAGCATAAACCTGTGCACCCCATCACAATTCTTGGATACCACTTTCACACTCTTGCCAACCCAGAGTACACTCTTGGGCACACCCAGTATACTCTTTCACTGCCCCATTACACACTTGGGCACCCCTACTACAGTCTTCTGCAACCCTGAACATTCTGGCATGACTAGCACACACTTGCATTACCTAGTACATTTTCGGTCACCCCTATTGAACTCTCGGGCATCCCAAGTACACACTTGGACCGACCAGTGCACACTTGGGCACCTCCATCACAAACTTTGGCACACCTACCACACTCTTGGGACCCCTGGGACATTCTTGGGCGCACCTATCACACTCTGGGCACTCTGAAAACACATCTGCGCAAACTAGCCCACTCTTGGTCAGCACTATCACACACTTGCTTACTGCTAGCAGACACTTGGTACCCCTATCACACACTTATCATTTTCTGGCACACTCTTGGACAGCCCTATCACACTGTTGGCACGCTGAGCATGCTCTGTGGTGCATTTATTACAATCTGGGGACGCCGTGCTCAATCACCCCCAAACCACCTCCCCCCCCGCCCCCCCTCCCAGCTCCCCCCACCCAGTACACTTTGGGTATCCCGAGGACACTCTTGGGCATCCCTAGCGCTCACTTGTACAACGCTAGCACAATGTGAAAACTCCTCGCACGCACTTGCCTTCACCAAGCAAACACCGGGCAGTCCTAAATCTCACTGGGCAAACCAAGCATCCGCCTGTGCACTTTGAGCACACCCCTGGAAATTCCTAGAACACAGTGGGCACTCCATTACTCTGTTGGACACCCGATAACACACTTGCCATCTCCAATCACACTCTGGGTTGACTTAGAACACACCTGGGCACTCCTATGACCCTCTGGGCACACCAAGCATACTCTTTGGCAGCTCTAGCATACACTGGGTACCCCGATCACACCTTTGTGCACCCCAGCACACTCTTGGACACTACTGAAACCGTGTCACATGTTTGGGCATAATTAGCACTCATCTGTCATAGAGTCATAGAGTCGTACAGCATAGAAACAGGCCCTTCAGTCCACTGTGTCCATGCCGACCATAATGCCTATCTATACTCATCCCATCTGTCTGCATTAATTCCATATCACTCTATGCCTTGCTCATTCAATACCTGTCCAGATACCTCTTAAATGTCGCTACTGTTCGTGCCTCCACCACCTCCTCAGGCAGCTCATTCCAGATACCCACTATTCTTTTTGTGAAAAAGTACCCCTTTGATCCCCTTTAAACCTCCACCCTCTCACCTTAAATCTATGCCCTCTAGTTTTAGTCACCCCGACCATGGGAAACAGACTCTGGCTATCTGACCTACCTATGCCTCTCATAATTTTATATACCTCTATCATGTCCACTTTCAGCCTCCTTCGGTGCAGGGAAAACAGACCCAGCCTATTCAATCTCACTTTATCACTCAAGCCCTCCAAACCAGGCAATATCCTTGTGAATCTTTTCTGCACCCTCTCTAGCTTAATCAACGCTATTGAAAAATTGAGGGGGAGAGAAAGCAGGGAATTATAGACCAGTCAGCCTGACGTCGGTAGTGGGGAACATTCTAGAGTCAGTTATCAAAGAATTTATTGCATAGCACTTGGAGAACAATGGTAGAATCGGGCAGTGTCACTATGAATTTACGAAAGGGAAATCATGCTTGACAATTCTACTAGAATTCTTCGAGGATGTAACTGTAGAATTGATGAGGGGAGCCAGTGGATGTGGTTTATTTGGACTTTCAGAAGGCTTTCGACAAAGTCCCACATAAGAGATTAGCATGTACAATTAAAGTTCACGGGAGTGGGGGTAATGTATTGCGATGGATAGAAAATTGGTTGTCAGACAGGAAATAAAGAGTGGGGATAAATGGTCTTTTTCAGAATGGCAGGCGGTGACTGGTGGGGTACAACAGGGATCTGTGCTAGGACGCCAGCTACTCACAACATACATTAATGATTTAGATGAGGGAAATAAATGCAATATCTCCAAATTTGCAGATGACACAAAACTGGGTGGGAGGGTGCGTTGTGAGGAGGATACAAAGAGGCTTCAGGGTGATTTGGACAAGTTGAGTGAGTGGGCTAATGCATGACAGATGCAGAATAATGTGGATAAATGCGAGGTTACCCACTTTGCTAGCAAAAAACAGGAAGACAGATTATTATCTGAACGGCTATAAATTGAGAAAGGAGAATATGCCGCGAGACCTGGGTGTTCTCGTACATCTGTCGCTGAAGGAAAGCATGCAGGCGGTAAAAGAGGCGAATGGCATATTGGCGTTCATAGCGAGAGGATTCGAGGACAGGAACAGGGAAGTTTTGCTGCAATTATACAGGGCCTTGGTGAGGCCACACCTGGAATATTGTGTGCAGTTTTGTTCTCCTCATCTGAGGAAGGATGTTCTTGCAATAAAGGGAGTGCAGCGAAGGTTTACCAGACTGATTCCTGGGATGGCGGGACTGACGTATGAGGAGAGATTGAGACGGTTAGGAATATATTCACTGTAGTTCAGAAGACTGAGGGGGGATCTCATAGAAACCTATAAAATTCTAACTTGACTTGGACTTGACGGAGTAGATGCAGAAAGGGTGTTTCCGATGGTGGGGGAGTCCAGAACCAGGGGTCATAGTCTAAGGATACGGGATAAATCTTTCAGGACTGAGATATGGAGAAATCTCTTCACCCAGAGAGTCGTGAACCTGTGGAATTCCCTACCACAGAAAGCAGTTGAGGTCAAAACATTGTATATTTTCAAGAAGGAGATATAGTTCTTCGGTCTAAAGGCATCAAAGGGTATGGGGCGAAAGCCGGAACAGGCTACAGAGTTGGATGATCAGCTATGATCATAATCGAAGGGCCGAATGGCCTACTCCTGCACCGAGTTTCTATGTTTAACCATCACTCACTTCTTCACCACTACCACACTGTTGTGCAACCCGAGAACATTCTCCACACTCCAAGCAGACACTTGTCATCACCTCGTACACTCTTTGGCACCCCTAGTACAGTGTTGGGCACCTCTAGTGCACTCCTGGGCACCTGTAGCACACACTTGGTTACCCCCAGCACCCACTTATTTTCTAGCACATTCTTGGACAGCCTTATGCCAGGCACAGCACACTGATCACTCTCTTTGGATGCACCTATTACACTCTGGACGCCGCAGTACACTTTGGGCCCCCCGTGGACACTTCTGCTAATCCCTATCAGTCACTTGCACAACACTAGCAAAATGTAGACACTCCAATCACTACTTGCCTTCACCATAATGTTGAGAGTAGTGAGGTCAGGGATAAGGTTACAAGGAGGCAAGAGAGCACTGGCAAGCAAGAACTTGGTTTAAAGTGTGTCCACATCAACACCAGGAGCATCCGGAATAAGGTGGGTGAGCTTGCAGCATGGGTTGGTACCTGGGATCTCGATGTAGTGGCCATTTCGGAGACATGGGTAGAGCAGGGGCAGGAATGGATGTTGCAGGTTCCGGGATTTAGATGTTTCAGTAAGAACAGAGCAGATGGTAAAAGAGGCGGGGTGGGGGGGGGGGGGGGGTGTGGCATTGTTGATCAAGGAGAGTATTACAGCGACAGAAAGGACGTTTGAGGACTCGTCTACTGAGGTAGTATGGGACGAGGTTAGAAACAGGAGAGGAGAGGTCACCCTGTTGGGAGTCTTCTATAGACCTCCGAATAGTTCCAGAGATGTAGAGGAAAGGATAGCGAAGATGATTCTTGACAGGAGCTAGAGTAACAGGGTAGTTGTTATGGGGGACTTTAATTTTCCAAATATTGACTGGAAATACTATAGTTCGAGTACTTTAGATGGGTCAGTGTTTGTCCAGTGTGTGCAGGAGGGTTTTCTGACACAGTATGTAGACAGGCCAACCAGGAGCGATGCCACATTGGATTTGGTACTGTGTAATGAACCCGGCCAAGTGTTAGATTTAGATGTAGGTGAGCACTTTGGTGATAGTGATCACAATTCGGTTAGGTTTACCATAGCAATGGGCAGGGACAGGTATATACCGCAGGGCAAGAAGTATAGCTGGGGGAAAGGAAATTATGAGGCGATTAGGCAAGATTTAGATGCGTAGGATGGGGAAGGAAACTGCAGGGGATGGGCACAATCGAAATGTGGAGCTTATTCAAGGAGCACCTAATGCGTGTCCTTGATAATATGTACCTGTCAGGCAGGGAGGAAGTTGTCGAGCGAGGGAGCTGTGGTTTACTAAAAAAGTTGAAGCGCTTGTCAAGAGGAAGAAGAAGGCTTATGTTCGGATGAGACGTGAAGTCTCAGTTCGGGCGCTTGAGAGTTGCAAGCGAGCCAGGAAGGATCCAAAGGGAGAGCTTAGAATAGCAAGGAGAGGACACGAGAAGTCATTGGCGGATAGGATCAGGGAAAACCCTGCGGCTTTCGATAGGTATATCAGGAATAAAAGAATGACTAGTGTTAGATTAGGGCCAATCAATGATAGTAGTGGGAAGTTGTGTGTGGAATCAGAGGAAATAGGGGAAGCGTTAAATGCATATTTTTCGTCAGTATTTACTGTCGAGAAAGAAAATGTTGTCGAGGAGAATACCGAGAGTCAGACTACTAGGCTAGATGGGATTGAGGTTCACAAGGAGGAGGTGTTAGCAATTTTGGAAAGTGTGAAAATAGATAAGTCCCCTGTGCCAGATGGGATTTACCCGAGGATTCTCTGGGAGGCTAGGGAGGAGATTGCAGAGCCTTTGTCCTTGATCTTTATGTCGTCATTGTCGACAGGAATAGTGCCGGAAGACTGGAGGATAGCAAATGTTGTCCCCTTGTTCAAGAAGGGGAGTAGAGACAGCCCCGGTAATTATAGACCTGTGAGCCTAACTTCGGTTGTGGGTAAAATGTTGTAAAAGGTTATAAGAGACAGAATTTACAATCATCTTGAAAAGAATATGTTCATTAGCGATAGTCAGCACGGTTTTGTGAAGGGTAGGTCGTGTCTCACAAACCTTATTGAGTTTTTCGAGAAGGTGACCAAATAGGTGGATGAGGGCAAAGCAGTGGATGTGGTGTATTTGGATTTCAGTAAGGCGTTTGATCAGGTTCCCCACGGCAGGCTATTGCAGAAAATACGGAAGTAGGGGGTTGAAGGTGATTTCGAGCTTTGGATCAGAAATTGGCTAGCTGAAAGAGGACAGAGGGTGGTGGTTGATGGCAAATGTTCATCCTGGAGTGTAGTTACTAGTGGTGTACCGCAAGGATCTGTTTTGGGGCCACTGCTGTTTGTCATTTTTATAAATGACCTGGAAGAGGGTGTCGAAGGGTGTGTCATTAAATTTGCGGATGACACTAATGTCGGTGGAGTTGTGGATAGTGCCGAAGAATGTTGTAGGGTACAAAGGGACATAGATAGGCTGCAGAGCTGGGCTGAGAGATGGCAAATGGAGTTTAATGCGGAAACGTGTGAGGTGATTCACTTTGGAAGGAGTAACTGAAATGCAGAGTACTGGGCTAATGGGAAGATTCTTGGTAGTGTAGATGAACAGAGAGATCTTGCTGTCCAGGTACATAAATCCCTGAAAGTTGCTACCCAGGTTAATAGGGCTGTTAAGAAGGCATATGGTGTGTTAGCTTTTCTGAGTCGGGGGATCGAGTTTCGGAGCCACGAGGTCATGCTGTAGCTGTACAAAACTCTGGTGAGACCGCACTTGGAGTATTGCGTGCAGTTCTGGTCACCGCATTATAGGAAGGATGTGGAAGCTTTGGAAAGGGTGCAGAGGAGATTTACTAGGATGTTGCCTGGTATGGAGGGAAGGTCTTACGAGGAAAGGCTGAGGGACTTGAGGTTGTTTTCGTTCGAGCGAAGGAGGAGGAGAGGTGACTTAATAGAGACATATAAGATAATCAGTGGGTTAGTTAGGGTGGATAGTGTGAGTCTTTTTCCTCGGATGGTGATGGCAAACACGAGGGGACATAGCTTTAAGTTGAGGGGTGATAGATATAGGACAGATGTTAGAGGTAGTTTCTTTACTCAGAGAGTAGTAGGGGCGTGGAACGCCCTGCCTGCAACAGTAGTGGACTCGCCAACTTTAAGGGCATTTAAGTGGTCATTGGATAGACTTATGGATGAAAATGGAATAGTGTAGGTCAGATGGTTTCACAGGTCGGTGCAACATCGAGGGCCGAAGGGCCTGTACTGCGCTGTAATGTTCTAATTCTACTTCTAACCTTGCAGACACTTGGGCAGCCCTAAAATTCACTGAGCAGACTGAACACCCCGTAGTTCATTTCGAGCACACTCTTGGCACCCTGAGAACACAGGAGGCACTGCATTGCTCTCTTGGACACCCTGTCGCACTCTTATCCTCTCCAATCACACTCTTCGGCACACTTAGAACACACCGGGGCATCCTATGACACTTTGGGCGTACTATGCATACTCCTTGACACCTCTAGCATAAACTGGGTGCCCCGATCACAACTTCATACCACCCATCACACTCTTGGACACCAATGCATCCCAAACACATTCTTGAGCATAACTAGCACACTTCTGCCATTCCCTGGCTTAGTGTTGGGCACATATGGCACATTCCTGGGCAAACCGAGCACACACTGGGTACAACAACTACACATTTAGGCAGCCCGAGCCCCAACTTCGGGCCACTATCACTGACTTAGATATCCGAGCAAACGCCTATCATCCCCTAGCACTTGTTTGCTACCCCATCATACGCTGCGCACCACAGTTGCACACCTGGGCATCCCTAACACACACACCCCTAGCACACATTGTGCATCCCTAGTACACCTTTTTGCACAGGTATTACACTCTTGGGCACACCATCACTGTGTTCGGCACACCTCTCACAATCCTTTCAAATAGGTTGGGCACGCTCAGCATTTGCTTGGACACACTTAATACATTCTTGCCATTTCTAAAAAACTTTTGGGCCCACCCAGAACACTCTCTGCCACCCCCTATCACGTTCTTCGGCACTCCTAGCATGCTCTTGTGCAACACAAATACACACTTGTTTCACTCCTAGCACACACTGGGTACTCTGAGCTCACATTTTGGAAAACCAGCCCACTGTCAGGCACGCCGAACAGGCACTTGGACTCCCTAGAACACACTTGCAATCCCCTAGCACACATTCTCTCACTCCTAGTACACTCTTGGGCACCTGTAGCATACCATTGTCATTGTCTAGCGCACACTGTTGGACAACCTGAGAACACTCTAGACACACTGAACACCCTCTTTAGCAGCTGCAGCAGACACTGGGGTCCCCTATCACAATCCTGTGCACCATGCACACTCTTGGGCTACACTGGCACACTGTTACCATCCCCGAGTCTTCTATTGGGCACGCCTCGACACTCATTGGCATCCTATCATACTCTGGGCATGCCAAGTGCAATCTTTGGCACGACTGGTACACTTCAGGGAACTCCAACACACAGTTGGTCACCCCGAACACACTCTTAGGAAGCCCTCGATTATTCTGCCCACTCCAATTACACACTTGTCATCACCTAATTCACTCTTGGGGACCCCAGAACCTTCTTTTTCACCCCTATTATACTTGGGCCACTCCACACACATTTGGGAAAACAAGCCCACTCTTGGGCACCCCTATCAGATACTTGGACACCCTAACACACATTTGCCATCCGCTAGCACATGTTAGTCTCCCCTAGCACATACCTGGGCATTCTAGCGCACACTTTCTCACTCCTAGCACACTCTTGGGCACAGATATCACCCTCTTGTCATTCTACTGCGCGGTCTTGGAGAGAACGATCACACTCTGGGCACCCTGAGGACTCTCTTTTGCACGTCTATCACACACTGGGATCCTCTAGCACTCTTGCCATCTCTGAGTACACTCCTGGACACACCAGATCACACTTCTGCATCCCTACCACATACTTCTCAACCCCAGAACATTCTGGGCACTCCTAGCACTCAGTTGCTATCGCCTATCACGCTCTTGGATACACCTAGAACTCTCTTGGTCTCCCCTAGCATGTTCTTGGAAACAGCTGGCACACCCTTGCTCACTATTATCATACTCTTAGGCATCTGTATCACACGCTTGTCACTCTCCAGCACACTCTTGGATAGCTGTAGCACACTCTGGGTACACTGAGCACTCTCTTTGTTACCTCTATCATACACTGAGCTCCCCTCTACACTCTTGTTCACGCCATCACACTCGTGGACACCGCTATTACACTCTTGCCATCCTCAAGTTCACTCTTGGGCGCCCAGAGGACTCTTTAGCAGCCCTAACATACTTTGGGGACCAAAGCAAACTCTTGGTCACACCTAGTATACTCCTGGTTTGCCCCATGAGACATTTGGGTATCCCTACCACACACTTGAGCAACCCTAGAAAATTCTGATCACTCCTAGCACACACTTACTATCACCTAGTACACTCTTGGGCAACCCTAGCTGACGGTTGAAACCATTACCACACTCTTGTGCAGTCCAAGCTCACTTTTGGTCACACCTAGCATGCACTGGGCACCCCAAGCACATTTTTGGACAAAATCGCCCGGTCCTGGACACCCCTACCGGACACGTGGACGCTCACACACTTGCCACCCCCTAACACATAATTGGTCACACATAGCACAATCTGGGCACGGCTGGAACACACTTGGGCACGTCCATCACACTCTTGGGCACACCAATTACACGATTCAACAACCATACCACAGTCTGTGTACTACTAGCGCACACTTGCCTTCACCTTGTACACACTTGGGCACACCTAATGCAAAGTGGGCACACCGAACACCCACTTGGGCACCTCTATTACACGCATCGACACAGGTAGAACACATTTGGACACTCCATCAGACTCTTGGGCACCCATATAACACTCTTGCCATCTTCTAGCGCCCTCTTGGGCACCTTGGAGCACACGTGGGCACCCCGGGTACTCTATTCTGCACCCTTATTACAAACTGGGAACACTGAGCACATTCTTCGGCACTTCTAGCATACATTGGGCCACATAGCACACTTTTGTGCTCCCCAGCACGCTCATGACATCCCATCACATGCTTGGACAGCCCTAGAACAATCTGGGTACTCCTGGCGCACACTTTACACCATCTAGCCCACTCTTGGGCCCGCTAGCAGACAGTTGGACAGCCTATCACACACTTGCCATCCCCCAGCAAATGTTTGGTCGCCCCTCTCCCACACTTTCCATCTCCTAGAACAGTCTTCGGTACTCCTATCGCACACTTCTGCACCCCGTTACACTCTTGGACACCACTAGCATAAACTTGCCATCTCCGAGTACACACTTCAGCACCCTTAGTCCACTCTTGGGCAAACCTAGCACACTCTTGGTTACTCCTACCACACACTTGGATATCCTATCACACAACTCCCATCCCCTAACACATGTTTGGCCACAGCTAGAACACTCTTGGGCACCCCGTGAACACACTATGGGCATTCCTAGTACACTCTTGTGCACCACTGGGACACACTTCTGCAACCCTTACACATGCTTGGGAAACCCTAGTAAACTGCTGCCATCCGCTAGCTCACACTTGGTCACTGCTATCATGTTCTTGGTCAAGCGTGGCACACACATCTTCGCCCCAGCACGCACTTGGTCACCACTAGCAAACTCTTGCCATCACGAGTGCACTGTTTGGCACCCCAAAAGACGCTTGGGCCCACCTATCACTCTCTTGGGCACAACAAGCACACATTTGGACAACACTAGCACAGTCTCGTGAAACCCTATCACTGACTTGGATAACCTCGCACACTTTTGCCATCCCCTAACACATGTTTGGCCACAACCAGCATACTCTTGGCATCCCTAACACACTCTTGGGCACCCCTAGTACACTCTTGGCCGCCCTAGCATGTGCCCAGGACACATCTATCACACTCTGCGCACTGCTACTCTACACTTGGACAACGCTAGCACGATTTAGTTACTCTTAGCACACATAGGCCATCAGCTAGCACACTCATGGGCACTGTCGGACACACTTCTGCATCCCTTTCACATACTTGGGCACACCTAGCACATACTGACACCCCCTGGTACAAACCTGGGCTCACAAGCACCTATGGTTATGACAAGAACCATTTGGGCAACCTGAGCCCTCGCTGGGCATCCTGACACCCGCTTGTGCACAGTAGTACACTCTTTACTAACCCTCGTACACACTTGAAAAATCCTAGCTCATTCTTGTGCACCCGTAGGACACACTTCTGCAAACTTGCACATGCTTAAGAACACTTAGCACCTGCTGCCACCCAATTGCTCACACTTGGGCAATCCTGGCACAATCTGGGCACACAAGCACAGTATAGACAGAACAAGCAGACATTTAGGCAACCCCAGCCCAATTTTCGGCACACGTCTCACCCACTTGATACCCTAGCATACTCCTGATAATCTCTAGCGCAGGTTTGTGCACCCCTATAACACTCTGGGTACCCCTATCAAACATCTGGGCATGCCTAGTGCACGCTGGGCTGTACAAGCACGCACTTGGGCACCTCTGTCACACTCTGGGCACCAGTAATACACTCTTTATCACACCTAGCACACACTTGCGCTCACCAAGCCCACACTTAGGCAACCCTAGCCCAATGTGGGGTACGCCGACCACACACTTGGGCACCCTGGCACACTACTACAATCCACTAGCAAATATTTGGCCACACCTAGAACACGCTTCTTCACCCCTTAAACACATTCTGGGCATCCCTTGTTGCTGCCATCCCCAGCTCATTCCTGCTCACCACTATCATGTTCCTGGGTACTCTTGGCACACTCTTCTTCGCCCCTGTCAGACTCTGGTCATCCCTAGCTCACACATGTGCGCTTAGAATGCTCTTGGGAACCCCAGCACACACTTGGGCATTCCTAGCACGCACTTTGGCATCCGTTGTGTACTTCTGTCATTCTCTAGCCAACTATTAGACTACCCTATCACACTCTGGTCACACTGAGCACCCGCTTTGTCACCTCTGGTATGCTCTGGTTAACCCAAGCACACTATTGTCCACACCAGCAGACACTTGGACACCACTAGCAAACGCTTGCCATCACTAGTACTGTTGGGCACCCCAGCATAATCTTCGACACCCCTATTACACTCTTGGGCACAACAATAACATATTTGAGCAGCCTAGCCCAGTCAGGGGAACCGCTATCATTGACTTGGAAACCTTAGCACAGTCTTGCCATTCCCGAACACATGTTTGGCCACAGCCAGCGTACTCTTGGGCAACCCTAGCATACTCTTGGGCGGCCCTAGTAAACACTTGGCCACTCCTAGCATAGACTTGGTCACCACGAGCACACTGCACACCACGACTCTACCCTGGACAACCATAGCACAATCTGGACATTCCTAGCACACACGTGCCATCACCTAGCCCACTCTTGGGCATCGTAGGACACACTGCTGCAAAGTTTTCACATGCTTGGGCACCCTTAGCACCTGGTGCCATCCCCTGACACACTCTTGTGCAAACGAGCACCTATGGGATCAACAATCAATAATGCCCTTAGACCACTCTGAGCATCCTTAACATACACTTGCGCGCACCAGTACACTCTTGGTGAAACCTATCACACAGTTGGACAACCCTAGCACACATTTGGACAACCCACGCACTTCTGCAACATTGCACATGCTTGGGCACTATTATCACACTGCTGCCATCCAATAGCTCACGCTTGGGGAATCCTAACACACTCTTGGGTACACAAGTACAGTATGGGCAAAACTACCAAACATTTGGGCAACTCTACCCCATTCTTCATCACCCTTCCCGCACATTTGATATCCTAGCACACTCCTGCCAATCTCTATTGCATATTTGGGCACCCAATAACACGCTGGACATCCCTAGCATACACTTGGTCACTTCTGTCACACGCTGGACAGCTCTAGTACACTCCTGTGCACCTCAATACACACTTGGTCACACCTATTACACACCTGTGCACACCAGCATACTCTTGGACACCAATAGCAGACTCTTGCCATCCCCTGTTTGGTCACACCTTTCATACGTTTCTACACACCAAGCACACATTTGGGCAAACCGAGCCCAGTCTTCTGCACCCCTATTACACACTTGGACACCTGAGCACACTCTTGCTATCTCATGCTTGGACACAGCGAGCACACACTCAGGCATCCCTATCACACTCTTGGGCACCCCTATCACACTCTGCGCACACCAAGTAGACAGTTGGACAACTCTAGCACAATATTGGCATGTACCATCTCCTAGTACAGGCTTGGGTACCTTCAGACACACGTCTGCAAACCTTGCAAAGCTTGGGCACGCCTATCACATGCTGTCATCCACTAGCATGCTCTTTGCCACCCCGATCAGGCTCTCGGTCACACGAGCACACTCTGGGCACAACAAGCACCCATTTGGACAACGCTTAACCCACTTTTGGGCACGCCTATCATACCCTAGCCCACCTCTGCCAAACTCCAGCACGTTTTGGGCACAACTATCATACTCTGGGCACCCCAGCACACACCGAGGCACCCCTAGAATACTCCGGGCTGCCCTAGCACTCATTTGGGTACCTCTAGCACACTCTGGGCATCACTGGTATGCTTCTGGGCATATCTATCACACTGTTGGGCAGCCCCAGCACACTCTTTAAGAATACTTGCACAATCTGGGCACACCTTGCTCACACTTGCCATCTCCTAACACACACTTGGGCAAACCTAACATATTCTAGGCAGTCCGAGCTCCACCCTGGCCACCTCTAACACACACTTAGACACCCCTAGGACACATTGAGCACCCCACCACACTCTTGGACACACCTTTCGCATTTTTGGCATCCCTTGCACACTCTTGCTCACCCCATAACTCTCTTGGGTACAAGTGTGCTCTCTTCTGCACACTTATCACACTCTGGACACCCCTGTTAGTCGGTCACCTGTAGCACACACCTGTGCACGCTGAGCATGTTCTTGGGAGCCCAGTACATACTTACTCACTCCTAGCACACTATTGGGCATTTGTAGTAAACTCACTGGCACCTGTAGCACACTCTTGTCATTCTCCGTCACACTCTTGGACAATCAAAGCACAGTGTGGCCATACTGAATACTCTTTTTCCACCGCTATCACCCACTGGGCAATCCTAGCATAATCGTGTACACCGCATCAGACTCTTTGATACCACTGGCGCACCCTTGCCATTCCCGAGTGCACTCGTGGGTACCCAAGAGCACCTTTTGACACCCTTATCATACGCTGTACACCCCGAGTGCACACTTGGGTACCCCTTGTACACTCGCTGGTACCCCATCAGGCTCTTTGACCCCCTACTACACTCTTGGGCACCCATATTACATTCACAGAACTCCTAGTACACACTTGTCATCACCTACACACTCTTGGTCATGCCCCAGTATGCTCTTAGGCACACCTAGTACACACTTGGGCACACCCATTACACGCTTGGGCTCCACTATCACACACTTGGGCATCTATAGCGCAATCTGGGCACACCAAGCACACATTTGGGCACATCTAGCCCACTCTTGAACACACCTAGCTCTCTCTTGGGCACCCCTAGTACACTCTTTGACAAATCCATCATTCTCTTGGTCACCTCTACTACACTCTTGTGCACCTCTGCTACATTCTTGGCACCCCTATCACACAGTTTCCATCGCCACATCACCAAGCACATTTCTGCTCTCGCAGTACACTCTTGCATACCTCCAGCACATGCGTGGGAACCACTAGCACACAAATGGGCACACTTATCGACCTCTGGGTACACTGAGCACACATTTGGGCACCCAATGCCCGAACTTGGAAACACCTAGGACACTCTTGGGCACCGCTGTTGCACATTGCAGCACCCCTAGCACTCACTTGGCACCCCAATTACACAGCTCCAGGGACCCGGGTTCGATCCTGGGTACTGCCTGTGCGGAGTTTGCAAGTTCTCCCTGTGTCTGCGTGGGTTTCCTCCGGGTGCTCCGGTTTCCTCCCACATGCCAAAGACTTGCAGGTTGATAGGTTAATTGGCCATTATAAATTTCCCCTAGTATAGGTAGGTGGTAGGGAAATATATAGGGACAGGTGGGGATGTGATAGGAATATGGGATTAGTGTAGGATTAGTATAAATGGGTGGTTGATGGTCGGCACAGACTCGGTGGGCCGAAGGGCCTGTTTCAGTGCTGTATCTCTAAACTAAACTTTATCTCAGTCTTGGGCACACATGGCACCTTCTTGGACACACCAAACACGTTCTTGGCACAAGTACAGAAGTGGACAACCCTAGCCCCCTCTTGAGCCCCCATATCTCTCTTTTTCACGGCCAGTGCACACTTGTACAATCCTAGTACAATCTGGACACTATTAGCACACACTTGCCATCACATGGCATACACTTGTACACCCCTACTGCATACTGGGGACATCAATCACCGCTTGGCCACCCCTAAAGAACACTTGGGCACCCCTTGAACACTTTTTGGCACCGCAGCACCCTCTTGCACGCACAATTTACACTCTTGCCACCCCCATTACACTCTTGATCTCCCCTAGAAAACCCTTGGGCACACCCAGAACGCTCTTTGAAACATCTCGCAAACTCGTGGGCGCCCCTATCACAAACCTGCTCACTCCCAGCACACTCGTGGGACCTGCATCACGCTTTTGTCATTCTCTAGACAACCCCAGCACACACTGAGCACACTGATCACTCTCTTTGTCACCTCTAGCACAAACTGAGCCCCCCATCACACACTTGTTTCCCGCATCATTCACTTGGACAGAACTGGCACACTCTTGTCATCACTGAGTGGACTCTTGGGCACCCACCACACTATTCTGCACACCAACACTCTCTGGGCACACCAGGTGCACGCTTAGACACACTTAGTACACTCTTGGGCACCCCTAGGCCACACTTGGCCACCCCATCACACACTTGGGGCAATATAGAACCCATTCTGAGCACTCTTAGCACACACATGCCATCACTTAGTACAGACTTGGGCACTCCTAGTACACGTTTTGTCACCCCAGGTGGCTCTTGGGCACCCCCACCACACTCTTGGGCAGCCTAGCACATACTTGTCATCGCCTAGCACATGTTCGGTCACCCATATCACACTCTTGGACACCCGTATCACATACCTGCTCACTCCTAGCACACTCTTGGACATCACTGGCAAAATCATGCCATCCCTAAGTACACTCTTGGGCATCCCAGAACACTCTTCTGCAACTTACCGCTCTCTGGGCAACCCAGAACACTCTTTGGCACCTATACAGCCCTCTTGGGAACCCATATCGCACTGTTGCGATTCCCTAGCTTAGTCCTGGGCAACCCAGAACCTTCTTGGGCACGACTAACACACTCTGGGCATCCCAGGCGCACACATGGGCAACAAATCCCACTCTTGGGCACTGCTAATGCGCACTGAGACATACTAGCCCACTCCTGTCATCCCCTTGCACATGTTTGGGCACACTTAGTCCCCCCCTGCCAATACCTGGCAGACACTGGGTATCGGAAGAACACACTTGGAAACACCTATCACTCCCCTGGGAACACTTAGCACACTCTTGGCCCCCCAGCACACTGTTGCCATCCCCTACACACACTGTGCACTACTATCACACAATTGCCATCACTTATTACACAGTTGGTTAAGCCCAGGACATACGTTGGCACTCCTGGCACACTCTTGCCTTCCTCTAGAACACACTTGGGCAATCCATTCACACTCTTCGGCACCACTATTATGGTCTTGGGGATGCCTAGCACATTCTGGGCACACTGAACACATTCTTGGGCATCTCTATCGGATTATTGCACAACCGAGCACGCACGTAGGAACACCTATCTCACTCCAGGCATCCCCTATCACATTCTTGGGCACATCGAGCAAGCTCTTGGGCACCCCTGGAACATTCTGGGCACACTGAGCATACTCTTGGGAAAGTCTAGCACACTCTTGCAATCCCGTAGCCCACATAGCAGCCCACCTAGCACACCCGTGGGCACCCCCAGAACGCTTTTGGGCACACCGTCACTCTCTGGGAAACATCCATCACAACCTTACCATCTGGTCACACTGAGCCCTCACTTTGTCAGCTATATCACAAACTGGACTCCCCTAGCACTCTTTTGTGTGCTCCAATACATTCTTGGACACGACTAGCACGCCTTTGCCACACCCAAGTACACTCTTGGGCTCCCCTTAACATCCTTTGGCATTCTTATCACACTCTGGGCATCCCAAGGACGCGCCTGAGCACCTTTACTACACTATTGTGCACCCAAACCTGCACCTGGGCACACCCATCACAAACCTGTGCAATCCATGCTCATTCTTGTCACACCAAGCACACACTTACTATCACCTAGTACAGCCTTGGGCACGCCTAGTACACAATTGGGCACCCGTAGCACATTCTTGAGCACATCAAGTCCACTCTGGGCACTCTGAGGGCACCTTTGGGCAAGTTAGCTACTCTTGGGATGCCTAGTACACTTCTGGATGAACTTAGAAAGTTCTTGGCTGCTCCTAGCACAAAATGGGTCTCACCAAGCACACATTTCCTCACTCACAGCACACTCTTGGGCACACATATTAGACACTTGACATTCTGTAGCACACTCGTGTTCACCCCATCACACTCTTGGTCAGCACTGGTACACTCTTGCCAGCCCTGAGTACAATTTTGAGCACCCCATGACACTCTAGGCATTCCAAGCGCACACTTGGGCACTGGTAGCACACTCTTTCCATTCTCTAGCACAGTGTTGGACAGTCCTATAACACTCTTGGCACACTGACAAATCTCTTTGGCACCGTTAGTACGTACTGGGTACACAGTCGCCTTCAAATATCGGACTCTTGGGCGTGCCTAATACACGCAGGGCACATCAGGCATCCCCATCTCCCAGCACACATTTTGCACCCTTGGAGCACACTTTGGCTCACCAAGCACGCTATTCTGCACCATAATGCACC
Organism: Heterodontus francisci; assembly: GCF_036365525.1. Taxonomy (NCBI): domain Eukaryota; kingdom Metazoa; phylum Chordata; class Chondrichthyes; order Heterodontiformes; family Heterodontidae; genus Heterodontus; species Heterodontus francisci. The sequence continues at coordinate 1,147,606 of NW_027141599.1, forward strand.
TGTATCATTCACCGGGCTCCCCTAGCACTGTGTTGTTCACCCAGAACTCTCTTGGGAACTCGTAGCATACTGTTGATATCACCTAGCGCACTGTTGGTCATAATTAGTACACTCCTGGGTATCCCATTACACTCTTGGACACGCCCAGCACGCTCTTGGGCACAACTACCACACCCCTAGGTACACCTAACACCTTCTTGGGCACACCTAACACTCTCTGGGGAGACTGAGAATACTTCTATCAAACTAGCCCACTCTTCGGCACTCCTATCACTCACTTCGAAACAACTGGCACACTCTTGCCATCCCCGAGTGCACATTTGGCACCCTGCAACTCCCTTTGTCATCCCTATCACATTCCAGCCACGCCAATCACCCTCCTGGGCACCCCTCGTATACTTTTGCCCACTCCTACCACACACATGGGCACAACTATCATACTTTTGGTCAACCCTAGAACCTCTTAGTCATCCCTATCACACTGCTGGGCACCACTATCACACACTTGGGCACATCTGGCGCATTCTTGGGCACACCCAGCAGACTCTGGGCACACCGAATACATATTTGGGAAAACGAGCCCATTTTTGGGCATGACTAGCAGACACTTGAACACCCTAGTGAACACTTACCATCCCCCAGCACATGCTTGGTCACACTCTTAGGCACCCGTAGAACTCACTTGCTCACTCCTCGCACAATCTTGGGCACCCGTATCACACTTTGCCATTCTCTATGACATTCTTGTACAGACCTAGCACTGGGAACACTGATCACTCTCTGGCACATCGAGCAGTTAGTTAGCTCCACTATCACAATCTTGTGTACTCAGTTCCTCTTGGACTCCACTGACACAATCCAGACATCCACAAGCATACTCTTGTGCACCCCACAACACTCTTTGTCAGCCCTATCACATTCTGGGCACTCCAATAACTCTCTTGGGAACACCTAGTACACACTTGCGCACCCCTAGCATGCACCTGGTCACCTATCACACCCTTGGGCAACCCTATCAATCTCTGTACATCATTAGCACACTCATGGGCACTCCTGCCGCTTGCTTGTGCATCCCTAGCATGCTCTTGGGTATCCCAAGTAACCACTTGCTCATTGATAGCACACGCATGAACACCTCTGGTGCATCTTGTCGTACTTTAGCACACACTCTTGGACAACCCTTGCAGACTGTAGGCACACTGAGCACTCTCTTTGGCACATCTATTACTTCGGGCGGCAGATTGGCGCAGTGGTTCGCACCGCAGCCTCGCTACTGCAATGATCCGGGTTCAGTTCTGGGTTCTTCCTGTGAGCGCGTGGGTTTCCGCCGGGTGCTCCGGTTTCCTCCCACAGCCAAAGACTAGCAGGTTGATAGGTAAATTGGCCATTGTAAATTGCCCCCAGTGTAGGTAGGTGGTAGGCGAATGGTGGGGATGTGGTGGTTAATGTAGGATTAGTATAAATGGGTGGTTGTTGTTCAGCACAGACTAGGTGGGCCGACGGGCCTGTTTCTGTGCTGTATCTCTAATCATAAAGAAAACCTGGCTCTCCTAGCACAAGCTTGCACACCACTGGCACACTCTTGCCATCCCCGAATACATGCTTGGCACACCATAGCACCCTTTGGCACGCCTATCACACGCTTCAGCAACCCTGGAACTTTCTGGCAACTCGTTTCGCACACTTGCCATCAACTAGTACACTTAGCACGCACTCGCTCCCTCCTAGCACATTCTTGGGCACCAGTAGCACATTTATGTTATTCTGTAGCGCACTCTTAGACTGTCCAGGCACACTTATCACATTCTTTGGCACATCTAGCATGCACTGTGGTCACCTAGCACACTCTTACGTACACTATGATACCACTGGCAGATTTTTTCCATCCCGACAACAAGCGGGGGCACCCCAGAAGACACTTCAGCAAACCGATCACTTTCTGGACACCCCCCAAGTACACTCTTGGGCTCACCTAGTAAACTATTGGGCTACCCCAGAACACGCCTTCAAGACTTTGGGTAATCCAGAACAATCTGTGCATGCCTATATTGTTCAGCCCTAGCATCCTCTTGAGCCCACGATCACACACTTGCTCACTCCTTGCAAAATCTGTACACTCCGAGCACACATTTGGGCAAACTATCCCACACTCAGGCAACGTTAGTAGACACTTGATCACTCTAGCACGCACTTGCCTTCCTCTCGCACATGTTTGGTAAATCCTAGCAAACTCTTGGGCAATCTCTTTCACACTCTTAGGCACCCCGAGTATGCTCTTGGTCACACCTAGAAAACTCTTGGCCACCCTGCCATTCTCTTGGGCACCCAGAGTACACACTTGCACATTCCTATCATACACGTGTACAGCTGCATTATACTCTTGTCTTCCTGTAGCACACACTCTTGGACAGTCCTAGCACACTCTTAGACACCACTGAAGACTCTTTCCATCCCCGAGTACACTCTTGGGCACACCAGGAGATTCTGGTGACTCCTAGCTCATATTTGCCATTATCTAGTACACTCTTGGGCACCCTAGTACACTCTTGGGCACAGACAGCAAAATCTTGGGGATCTCTACAACACTCTTGGCTTGTGAATCTTTGAAATTCTCTACCCCAGAGGGTTGTGGATGCTCCATCATTGAATACATTTAAGACTGTGATAGATAGATTTTTGGTCTTCACAGAATCACAGAATAATACAGTGCAGAAGAGGTCCTTCGGCCCATCGAGTCTGCACCGATTCATTAGAGACACCTGGCCTGTCAACCTAATCCCATTTGCTAGCACTTGGCTCATAGCCTTGAATGTTATGACGTGCCAAGTGCTCATACATATAATTTTAAAAGGATGTGAGGCAGCCTCTACCACCCTCCCAGGCAGTGCATTCCAGACCATCACCACCCTCTCGGTAAAAAAGTTCTCCCTCAAATCCCCCTTAAACCTCCTGCCACTCACCTTAAACTTGTGTCCCCTCGTAACTGACCCTTCAACTAAGGGGAGCAGCTGCTCCCTCTCTACCCTGTCCATGCCCCTCACTCGCCTCTGCACCCCCTCCAGTGCAATCACATACTTCCTATATTGTGGCGACTAGAATTGCACACAGTACTCCAGCTGTGGCTTTTCCAAAGTTCTTTACAACTCCAATATGACCTCCCTGCTATTTTTTTGAGAGATACAGCACTGAAACAAGCCCTTCGGCCCACTGAGTCTGTGCTGAAAATCAACCACCCATTTATACCAATGCTACATTAATCCCATATTCCAACCACATCCCCACCTTCCCTCAAATCCCCTACCACCTACCTACACTAGGGGCAATTTATAACGGCCAATTTTGCCTATCAACCTGCAAGTCTTTGGCGGTGGAAGGAAACCGGAGCACCCTTCGAAAACCCACGCAGTCACAGGGAGAACTTGCAAACTCCGCAAAGGCAGTACCCAGAATGTAATCTATTTTTGTAATCTATGCCTCGATTGATAAAGGAAAGTGTTCCATATGCTTTTTTCACCACCCTATTAACCTGCCCTTCTGCTTCCAGTGATCTATGGGCAAACGCACGCAAGGTCCCTTTGTTCCTGGGAACTTCCCAGTGTCAGGCCATTCATTGAAAACTTCCATGTTACATTACTCCTTCCAAAGTGTATCACCTCCCACTTTTAATGGTTAAATTCAGTCTGCCACTTTTCTGCCCATTTGACCATCCCGTCTATATCTTCCTGTAGCCCAAGACACTCAACCTCACTGTTAACCACTCGGCCAATCTTTTGTCTTCCACAAACTTACTGATACTACCCCCACATAGTCATCTATGTCGTTTATATAAATGACAAACCATAGGGGACCCAGCACAGATCCCTGTGGTACGCCACTGGACACTGGCTACCAGTCACTAAAACAGCTGTCTGTCATCACTCTCTGTCTCCTACAGCTAAGCCAATTTTGAATCCACCTTATCAAGTTACCCTGCATCCCATGTGCACTTGCTTTATTGATAAGTCTCTCATGTGGGACCTTGTCAAAGGCTTTGCTGAAATCCATGTAAACTACATCAACTGCACTACCCTCATCTACACACCTGCTCACATGCTCAAAACATTCAATCAAATTTATTAGTCATGATCTCCCTCTGACAAAGCCATGCTGACTATTCTTAATCAAATTTGAGCTCTCCAAGTGGCGATAGATTCTCTTCTTCAGAAGTTTCGCCAATAGTTTTCATACCACTGACGTGAGACTTACAGGTCTGTAGTTCCCTGGCTTATCTGTACAACCTTTCTTAAATAGTGGGACACCATTCGCTGTTCTCCAATCCTCTGGCACCTGCTCCGTGGCCAGAGAGGAATTAAGAATTTGGGTCAGAGCCCCTGCAATCTCCACCCTCGCCCCCCCCCCCCCCACAGCTACCTGGTACACAAATAGTCTGGACCTGGAGATGTGTCCACTTTTCAGCCTGCCACAGTGTGATAAGAGTGAGCAAGTGAGTGCTAGCGGAGTGCAAGAGTGTTCTAGGCGTGCCCATGTGCGTTCTAGGTGTGCTGAAGTGTGTGCTATAGGATGGCAGGTATGTGCTTGGAGTACCCAGAATAGGTAGGTGTGCCCAAAAGTGTGCTGTGACTGACTAAGGATGTTCTGGCGGAATCCAAGAATGTACGAGGGTTGCCCGAGAGATCGCTTGTGTGTCCATGGGATAGGAGTACAAAGTGTGTTCTGGGGGGTGACCAGAGTGTGATAACGTTCTACAGAGTGTTTGGGGGATGTCCAAGTATGTACTTAGGTTGGCAAGAGCGTGCCAGTGGCGTCCAAGAGTGTACTAGGAGTGCCCAGAGAGTGCTAGGGCCGCCCAGTGTATGCCAGTGGTGCCAGAGAGTGTCATCAGTGTGCCTAGAGCGTGATGGGAAACTCCAAGAGTCATAGGCGGCACAGTGGTTAGCACCGCAGCCTCACAGCTCCAGGGACCCGGGTTCAATTCTGGGTACTGTCTGTGCGGAGTTTGCAAGTTCTCCCTGTGACCGCGTGGGTTTTCACCAGGTGCTCCGGTTTCCACCCACCGCCAAAGACTTGCACGTGGTAGGTAAATTGGCCATTGTAAATTGCCCCTAGTATAGGTAGGTGGTAGGGAATATGGGATTACTGTAGGGTTAGTATAAATGGGTGGTTGTTGGTCAGCACAGACTCGGTGGGCCGAAGGGCCTGTTTCAGTGCTGTATTTCCAAACAATAAATAAATAAATAGAGTCATACAGTGATACAGCACTGAAACAAGCCCTTCAGCCTACAGAGTCTGTGCCGACCATCAACCACCCATTTATACTAAATCCTACATTAATCCCATATTCGCTACCACATCCCCACCTTCCCTCAATTCTCCTACCACCGACCGATACTAAGGGCAATTTAAAATGGCCAATTTACCTATCAACCTGCAAGTCTTTTGGCTGTGGGAGGAAACCAGAGCACCCGGAGGAAACCCACGCAGACGCAGGGAGAACTTGCAAACTCCACACAGGCAGTACCCAGAATTGAACCCGGGTCGCTGGAGCTGTGAGGCTGCGGTGTTAACCACTGCGCCAGTGTGACACCCATAATTCTGCTACAGGTGCCTGAGAGTCTACTAGGAGTGAGCAAGTGTGGGATAGGGGTGCCCAAGTGTTTGGTGGAGGTCCCCATGTGTTACATGGAGGTGCACAAGAGTGTGTTATGTGAAGGCACGTACGTGCTGGCGGGGGGGGGGGGGTGGTGGTGGTGGGGGGCGCGCAGTACTTGTTAGAAGTGACATAGAGAATGATAATTGCTTAGATCTGTCCAGGAGTGTGCAGGAGAATGACAAGCGTGTACTCCGGACGCCCAAGAGTGTGGTAGGAGTGAGCAAATGTGTACTCGGTATTTCCAAGAGGGGGCTAGAGGTGACCTACTGTCTGCTAGGGCTGCCTAAGAGTGGCCTACTTTGCATAAATGTGTGCTCAGACTGCCCAGGAATCAGGGCTAGGAGTGTCCAAGAGTGTACTGGGGTGCCCAAGGGCGTGCTAGTTGTTGGAAAGTGTGTCCTAAGAGTGCCCAAAATGTTCTAGGGTTGCCCAATAGCGTGGTAAGGGTAATAAAGAATGTTCTGGGGTGTTCCGACGTGTACTCAGGGATGGTAAGTGTTTGTCAGCGGTGTCCAAGTATGTGATGGGGTGAACAAGAGTATGCTAAGGGAGCCCAGTATGTGATAAAGGTGCCAAGGAGGTTGATCAATATGCATAGATTATGCTACACCTGTCCAAGAGTGTGCTAGAGGATGACAAATGTGTACTACGGGTGCCCAACTGTGCGCTAGGAGTGAGCAAGATAGTTGTGCCCAAGAAGGGTTTTGTAGGAGTGTTTAAGACTGTACTCGTAAGTGGCAAGCGGGTGATAGGCCTGTTCAGGAGAATGCTGAGGAATAGCAGAGTGTGATACGGGTGCCCAAGAGTGTGATAGGAGTCAGCAATTATTTGTTTGGGGTGCCCGAGCGGGTGCTACGCGTGACCAAACATGTGCTCGGGAATGGCAAGGGTGCCCACGTGTCTGCCAGTGGTGCCCAACTGTGGGATAGTTTGCCAAAAATGTGTGCTCAGTGTGCACAGATTGTAATGGGCATGGTCAAGAATGTGCTAGGGGTGCCCAAATGTGTGATGGTAGTGCCCAAGAGTGTGATGGTCATATCCTAGTGTATACTAGGGGTACACAAGAGCGTTCTAGAAGTGTACAAGACTGTACTTGATGATGGCAAGTATTTGCTAGGAGTGCCCAGAATGCTCTCTGGTTGCCCACACGTGTAGTAGGGGTGTCCAAGTGTTTGCTGGATATGCCCAAGAATGTTCTAGGTGTGAACAAGAGTGCACCTTGTGTGCCCAGAGTGTGATAGGGTTGACAAAAAATGTTGTCAGGTGCCCAAGAGTATACTCGAGGATGGCAAGAATATGCCAGTGGTGTCCAAGCGTGTGCTGGGGTGTAGGGAAGCCAATGTGAGATCGAGGTGCCAAATAGAGTAATTAGTGTGCCCAGAGTGTTCCAGGGTTGGCCCAGAATGTGTGCTAGAGCATGGCAAGAGTGTGCTACAAGTGCACAGGTGTGTGCTAGGAGTGAGCAACTGTGTACTAGGGGCGACCAAGAGCGTTCTAGGTGTGCCCATGAGGCTAATAGTGGATGGCAAGTATGTAACCATGTGTCCACGAGAGTGCTTTTGTGCACGAAATGGATTTTTGGGTGGCTAGATGTGCTAGGTGTGCCCAAGAGTGTTCTCGGGGTGCCCAAGCGTGTGAAAGGGGCTGGCGAGAGCGTGAAAGGTGTGTCCAAGACTATGTTGGGATGCCCAAAAGTGTCCTATGGTGAGCCCAATGTGTGTTAGAGGAAGCCATGGGGCTACTCACTGTGCCTAAGTGCGTGCTAGGAGACTGCAAGAGTGTGCTAGTATTTGCTAGTATTGTTCAAGAGAGCGCTAGGGGTAACCAGGAGTGTGATGGAGGTGCCCAAGAGCGTGATAGGGTAGCCCAGCGCGTACACGGGGTGCACAGGTGTGTACTAAGATTTCCCAGAGTGTAATAGGTGTGACCAAACATGTGGTAACGGATGGCAGGAGTGTACTAGGGTGTCCAAGTGTTTGATAGGTGTGCCAAAGTGGGGACAAAGGTTGCCTAAATGTATGCTTGTTGTCCCTATTGCCTGTTTGGTTTGCCCAAGAGCCAGCCATGGATGCCCAAGCCAAAGGATGGTAGCAATGTAAAACGGGTGCCCAAGCGAGTAGTAGGGTTGCAGAAGTAGGTCATAGGAGTGCCAACGAGTGTGCTAGATGATGGCAAGTGTATGATAGAAGTGCTCAGATGTACTCGGATTGCTCAAGTGTGTGGTATTCAAGGGTGTGCTGGTGTGCAGAAAACTGTGCTAGTTGTGCCCAGTATATTCTAATGGTGCCAAAGTGCGTGCTCAATGTGACCAGAGTATGATAGGGATAGAGAAATGTGCGCTAGGTGTGCCCAAGAGTCTTCTATGTGTGCTCAAGAGTGTAATAGGAGATGGCAAGACTGTGATTGGGTGTTCAAGTGTGTAATGGAGTGCCCAAAATTGTCCTAGGGATGCCCATTTATTTTACCAATTCATGGGATGTGGGCATCGCTGACCAGGCCAGTAGTTATCTCCCGTCCCTAATTGCCCTTGAGAATGTGGTGGTGAGTTGCCTTCTTGAACCGCTGCAGTCCATGTCGCGTAGGTACACCCACAGTGCTAGCAGTTAGATACAACTGAGTGGCTTGCAAGGCCATTTCAGAGGGCATGTAAGAGTCAATCACATTGCTGTGGGTCTGGAGTCACATGTAGGTTAGACCAGGTAAGGACAGCAGATTTCCTTCCCGAAAGGAAATTAGTGAATCAGATGGTTTTTTTTTACAACAATGGTTTCATGGTTAGACTCGTTTTTTAATTCCAGATTTATTAATTGAATTCAAATCCCACCTTCTGCTGTCGTGGGATTTGAACCCATGTCCCCAGAGCAATACCCTGGGTCTCTGGGTTAGTAGTTCAGGGACAATATCACTATGCCACTGCCTCCACAAGAGTGTGCTGGGTGGGTGAATGATGGGATAGAGGTCCCCAAGTGAGTATTTGGTGTGCATAGAGTGTGGTGGGTGCCCAAGAGTGTACTAGGGTGCCCGAGAGTGCACTTGCTGAGACTGAGTCTGCTGGGTGATGGCAAGTGCGTGTTAGGAGTGCTCAAGTGTGTATGGGGGGCATAGGGGCTGCACAGAGTGCCTAGAGTGTGTTAGGTGTGAAATAGTATGTGTTATGAGACGGCAAGTGTGTGTTCAGAGTGTCCAGATTTTGCTAGTGTTGTCCAAGAGAATGTGCTAGGAGATAGCAAGAGTGTGACAGGGGTACCGAAGAAGGAATGGAGCACCCGAAAGAGTTCTATGGCTGCCCATGTGTGTGATAGAGGGGCCCAAGAGGGTCCTTGGTGTGCCCAGTGTGTGTTATGTGAAGGTTGGTGTGAGATAGGACTGCCTAGATTGTGCTAGGGTTGTTCAAGTGTGTGATGGGGTGACCAAGAGTGTGCTATGTGTGACCAGTGTGTAATGGAAGTGCCAAAGAGAATGCTCAGTCTTCCCATTGCATGCTCGGTCTGGACAAGAGTGTGCTAGAGAATGACACGTTTGTGCTCAGGGTGCCCAAATGTATGTGAGGAGTGAACAAGTGTGTGCTAGGTACCCAAAGACTCTGATATGAGTGACCAAACATCTGCTGGGGGATGGCAAGTGTATGCTAGGGTGCGCTAGTGTATGGTAAGGATTTACAAGAGTGGGCTAGTTTTTCCAAAGGTGTGCTGAGAATGCCTAGAGTGTGCTAGAGCTGCCGAAAAATGTTCTTGGGCTGCCCAAGGGTGTTGTAGATGAGCCCAAGCGTGTACTGGGATGCTCTAAAGTGTATGCACGGATGGCAAGTGTGTCTAGTGGAGCTCAGTGTGTGCTAGAGGTGACAAATAGTGTGCTCAGTTTTCCCAGATTGTGTAAGTGCTGTCGAAGAGTGTGCCAGAAACTGGCAAGAGTCTTCTGCAGGTTTCCAAGAAATTGCTAGGAATGAGCAAGTGTGTGATAGGTGTGCCCAAGAGCATGCTTGTGGTGCCCAAGAGCATGCTCTGGCTGCCCAATTGTGTACTTGGTGATGGCAAGTGTGTGCTAGCTGTACCCAAGGAAGTGATAGGATGCCCAAGAGTGCTGTGCCGGTGCACAAGTATGCTATGGGGGTTACCAAGAGTGTACCAGGTGCGCCCAAGTCTGTACGTGGTGATGGCAAATTTATGCTCGGAGTGCACTGAATGTTCCAAGGTTCCCAAGAGAGTGTGCCAGTAATGTCCAAGAGCATGCTAGGTGTGCCCAAGTGTGTTCTAGCTGTGCCCAAGAATGCGCAAGGGGATGGCAAGAGGTAATAGGTATGTCCAACAGAGTACCGGTGTGTCCAAAAGTGTTCTAGGGGTGCCCAATTGTAAGTGCTAGGTGTGGCCCAGCGTGTACTAGGGGTGCCCAAGTTTGTTCTAGGAGTGATCAGAGTGTGATGGGGTGGCAAAACATGTGCTAGAGGATGGTAGTAGTATGCTCGGGATGCCCAAGAATGTGATAGGGTTGTAGACGTATGTCCGAGGGGTGCCCAGAGTGTGAGATAATGATGGCAAGAGTGTGATAGGTGCTATGGGGGGTGGTGGAGGGGGGGGGGGGCAGCGGAGGGCGGCTAAGAGCCTGCTGGACTGCCCAAATGTGTTCCAAGGGGTGCCCAAGATGTGTGGTAGCTGAAGGCAGGTGTGTACTAGTAGTGTCCCGATAGTGCGAGGGTTTTTCAAGTGTGTGTTAAGTGTCCCCAAAGAGTGCAGTAGGGGTGCATAGTGTGTACTAGAGGTGCCAAAGAGATTGATCAGTGTGCACAGTGTGTGATAGGGATATAGAACATAGAACATAGAACATACAGCACAGAACAGGCCCTTCGGCCCACAATGTTGTGCCGATCCTTTGTCCTCTGTCAAGGACAATTTAATCTATACCCCATCATTCTCCATTATCCATATACCTATCCAAAAGCCTTTTGATGTCTAAGAGCGTGTTATAGAATGACAAGAGTGTGCTATGGCTGTGTAAGGGTGTGCTAGGAGTGAGCAAGTGTGTGTTAGCTCTTTCCAATAATGTTCTAGGGGTGACCAAGAGGGCGTTTCGGGTTACCACAGTGTAATTGGGGGGGGGGGGGGCGAAGAGTGTGCTCTTGGACCCAAGAGTGTATTTGAGAATGGCAAGTGTGCCAGTGGCGTCCAAGAGTGTGATGGGGGGCCCAGCGAGTAATAGAGGTGCAAAAGAGATTGCTCAGTATGCCCAGAGTGTGCTAGGTATGTCCAAGAGTGTGCTACAGAATTACAAGAATGTGCCACGGGTATCCAAGTGTGTGCTAGTAGTGAGCAGGTGTGTGCCAGGCTGTCCAAGTGTCTGCTGCGGTGCCCAAAAGTGGGCCAGGTTGTTGAAATGCGTACTTAGTGTGCCTAGAGTGTGCTCGAAGCGCCCAACAATGTACTAGTGGTGACCAGGTGTGTGATGGTGGTGCACAAGAGTGTACGAGGGGTGCCAAAGACTGCATTTGGTGATGGAAAGTGTGTGCGAGGAGTACCCAGTATACACAATCGTATTGTATGTAGGGGTGCACAAGTTTGAGCCGACGGTGCACAAGTTGTACTAGGTGTGCTCAGCAGAGCGCTTGGGGTGCCCTGGTTGTGATATGGGGTGCCTAAGGCTGTTTTGGAGTGCACAAGAGCGTGCTCGGTGATGGCAAGTGTGTACATGTGGTGTCCAAGGGTGAGATGGGGCGAACAAGAGGGTGATAGAAGATGCAAGTGCCTGCTAGGGGTGGCCAAGAGTGGGCTAAAGTTATCGTTGTTGTGCCCATAGTGTGCTCGTGTGGCCACGAATATGCGAAGAGTGACCAAGAGTGCGATAGGGGATGGCAACAGGTGCTCGGGGTGCCCAAGCATGTGAACGGCTGGCACGTGTGTACTAGGGTGGCTAACAGTATGCCAGGTGATGGCAAGTGAGTGCGAGGATCGCCCAGATTTTGCTAAGGTTGTCCAAGTTTATTCCAGGGATGTGCAGGTTGCACTAGGCGTGCCGAAGAATGGGCTAGGGTTGTCAAATGTCTGCTGTTGTGTCCATACTGTGCTAGTCGGCCTAAAAAACGTAATAGAGTTGCCCACGAGTGAGCTATGGGATGACAGCTGTCTGCTTGGTTTACCCAAGCATGTGGTAGGTTTGCAGAAGTGTTTCCCAAGGAGTGCCCATATTGTGCTAGCATTGTGAGTAAGTGTGCGCCAGCGGTGCCCAAATGTGTGCTGGGGTGCCCCAATGTGAGATGTGGGCGCCGAAGTGTGTGATAAGGATGCCCGAGTGTAGTAGGCATGCCCATAGTGTGCTAGCTGTAGCCAAACATGCGCCAGGGTATGGGAATAGTGCAGTGGGGTGACCAAGTATATGCGAGGAGTGACCAACAGTGTGAAAGTGGATGGCAGTACATAGAACATAGAACATTACAGCGCAGTACAGGCCCTTCGGCCCTCGATGTTGCGCCGACCTGTGAAACCATCTGACCTACACTATTCCATTTTCATCCATATGTCTATCCACTGACCACTTAAATGCCCTTAAAGTTGGCGAGTCTATGATTGTTGCAGGCAGGGCGTTCCACGCCCCTACTACTCTCTGAGTAAAGAAACTACCTCTGACATCTGTCCTATATCTATCACCCCTCAACTTAAAGCATTGTCCCCTCGTGTTTGCCATCACCATCCGAGGAAAAAGACTCTCACTATCCACCCTATCTAACCCTCTGATTATCTTATATATGATAGAGGATTTGGATCAGCGTAGGTTGGAGGGCCGAAGGGCCTGTTCCTGTGCCGTAATTTTCTTTGTTCTTTGTTCTTTGTTCTTTATCTCTATGAAGTCAACGCTCCTCCTCCTTCTTTCTGAAGAAAACAACCTCAAGTCCCACAGCCTTTCCTCGTAAGACCTTCCCTCCATACCAGGCAACATTCTAGTAAATCTCCTCTGCACCCTATCCAAAGCTTCCACATCCTTCCCATAATGCGGTGACCAGAACTGCACGCAATACTCCAGGTGCGGCCGCACCAGAGTTTTGTACAGCTGCAGCATGACCTCGTGGCTACGAAACTCGATCCCCCGACTAATAAAAGCTAACACACCATATGCCTTCTTAGCAGCCCAATTAACCGGGGTGGCAACTTTCAGGGATTTATGTACCTGGACACCAAGATCTCTCTGCTCATCCACACTACCAAGAATCTTCCCATTAGCCCAGTACTCTGCATTCCTGTTACTCCTTCCGAAGTGAATCACCTCACACCTTTCCGCATTAAACTCCATTTGCCATCTCTCAGCCCAGCTCTGCAGCCTATCTATGTCCCTCTGTAACCGACAACATTCTTCGGCACTATCCAAAACGCCACCGGCCTTCGTGTCATCCGCAAATTTACTAACCCACCCTTCTACACCCTCATCCAGGTCATTTATAAAAATGACAAACAGCAGTGGCCCCAAAACAGATCCTTGCGGTACACCACTAGTAACTAAACACCAGGATGAACATTTGCCATCAACCACCAACCTCTGTCTTCTTTCAGCTAGCCAATTTTTGATCCAAAGCACTAAATCACCTTCAATCCCATACTTCCGTATTTTCTGCAATCGCCTACCATGGGGAACCTTATCAAACGCCTTACTGAAATCCATATACACCACATCCACGGCTTTACCCTCATCCACCTGTTTGGTCACCTTCTCAAAAAACTCAATAAGGTTTGTGAGGCACGACCTACACTTTACAAAACCGTGCTGACGATCGCTAATGAACTTATTCTTTTCAAGATGATTATAAATCCTCTCTCTTATAACCTTTTCCACCATTTTACCCACAAGCGAAGTAAGGCTCACAGGTCTGTAATTACCAGGGCTGTCTCTACTCCCCTTCTTGAACAAGGGGACAACATTTGCTATCCTCCAGTCTTCCGGCACTATTCCTGTCGACAATGACGACATAAAGATCAAGGACAAAGGCTCTGCAATCTCCTCCCTGGCTTCCCAGAGAATCCTAGGATAAATCCCATCTGGCCCAGGGGACCAATCTATTTTCACACTTTCCAAAATTGCGAACACCTCCTCCTTGTGAACCTCAATCCCATCTAGCCTCGTAGCCTGAATCTCAGTATTCTCAACAACATTTTCTTTCTCTATTGTGAATACTGACGCAAAATATTCATTTAACGCTTCCCCTATCTCCTCTAATTCCACACACAACTTCCCACTACTATCCTTGATTGGCTCTAATCTAACTCTAGTCATTCTTTTATTCCTTATATACCTATAGAAAGCGTTAGGGTTTTCCCTGATCCTATCCGCCAATGACTTCTCGTGTCCTCTCCTTGCTCTTCTTAGCTCTCCCTTTACATCCTTCCTGGCTAGCTTGTAACTCTCAAGCGCCCTAACTGAGCCTTCACGTCTCATCCTAACATAAGCCTTCTTCTTCCTCCTGACAAGCGCTTCAACATCTTTAGTAAACCACGGCTCCCTCGCTCGACAACTTCCTCCCTGCCTCACAGGTACATACTTATCAAGGACACGCAGTAGCTGCTCCTTGAATAAGCTCCACATTTCGATTGTTCCCATGCCCTGCAGTTTCCTTCCCCATCCTACGCATCCTAAATCTTGCCTAATCGCCTCATAATTTCCTTTCCCACAGCTATAATTTTTGCCCTGCGGTATATACCTGTCCCTGCCCATCGCTAAGGTAAACCTAACAGAATTGTGATCACTATCACCAAAGTGCTCACCTACATCTAAATCTAAAACGTGGCCGGGTTCATCACCCAGTACCAAATCTAATGTGGCATCGCCCCTGGTTAGCCTGACTACATACTGTGTCAGAAAACCCTCCTGCACACACATTTAGGAATGCTCTGGATCAGAATCTAAGCGAAGGTGGTGTTATTCCAGCCAATATTAGCAGGATCCAGGTCCTGGAACACGATTTATATCCTGGCTGGAGAAATGTGCAAGTGCTTGTTGACCAGCTCGATCAGAATTTTGCAGTAGGTTTTCTTCTGATTGTCGCCGATTTTGCCGATGATGGAGAGGGATTCGAGTGCACAGGGCTCAGTGGATCCTCCGAACTGAATCATCCGGTCCAGCACGATAGATGTGCCCAAGTGTATGTTAGGAGTGAACAAGTGCATGCTAGGTTTGCCCAAGGGCATGCTAAAGGTGCCCAAGGGAGCGATTGTGGTGTCCACATTGGGATAGGTGTGCAAAGTCTGTTGTGAGGTGCCCAAGAATGTACTAGGGGTGCCTGGTTTTTGCTAGGTGTGCCCAGTGTGTTATAGAGGTGTCAAAAAGCGAGCTCAGTCTGCCCAGAGCGTGCTAGGTTGTGTCCAAGAGTGTGCAAGAGAATGACAACACGGTGCTGCAGATGCCCAAGAGTATGATTGTGGTCAACGAACATGAGCTACGGAATGGCAAATGCGTGCTAGCATGTCCAATTATCAGCTAGGTTTGGCCAGGTCTGGGCTAATTTGCCCAAATGCGCACTCGGAGTACCCAGAAAGTGATAGGTGTGCCCACGAAGGTGTTAAGTGTGCTCAAGATAAGTGCCAAAGAGTATGATAGGTGATGCCAAGAGTGTGATAGAAGTGCCTAGAATGTTTTAGGTTTGCCCAGCAGTGTGGTAGGATTGCCCAGATGAGTGATGGGGGTGTCCAAGTGTGTACTAGGTGCACAAGCCAGCGTTTGGGGTGCTCAGAGTGTAATAGGGATGACAAAGACTGTTTTGGGGTGCACGAGACCGTATTAGTGGTGCCCAGTTTGTGCTAGGCGTGACCAGTGTGTGATAGAGGAGTCAAAGACAGTACTCAATGTATGCTCGGTATGTGCAAGAGTGTGATCGAGATGGCCAAACATGTGCTATGGGAATGGCAGGAATGGGCTAGGTTGTAAAAGTGTGTGATAGATCTGCCAAAGTGGGGGCTTGGGTGACCAAGTGTGTAATCGGGCTGCCCAAGGAAGTGATTGATGTGCTCAGATTGTGCCCATGAGTGTCCACGAGGACGGCCAGAGTTTGATAGTGGTGCACAAGAACTTGCAAGGGTTACCCAAGAGCGTTCCAGGTGTGCCCAATAGCATACTAGGTGTGCCCAAGAATGTTGTAGGTGTGCCTAGGAATGTTCTTGGTGTGTCCAAGCGTGTACTAGGTGTATCCAGAATGTTCTAGATGAGCCCAAATATGTGCTAGGGGATGGCAAGCGTATTATAGGCGTGACCAACAGGGTGATGGTGTGCCTTAGGGTGTTCTAGGAGTGCCAAAGTGTATTCTATGGGTGTCCAAGTGGGTGCTAGGGGTGCTCAGGTGTTTGCTAGGGGGCTCAGAGTTTGATAGGTGTGGCAGAACATCTGCGAGAGTATGGCAGGAGTTTGCCAGGGTATTTGCGTGTGTATGGGGTACAAAAGTGGGGGCGACGGTTGCCCAAATGTGTACTTTGTGTGCCCAGTGCGCGTTTTAAATGCCCACGAACATGCCATGCCTGCCCAAGAGTGAGATACGGGATGACAGCAGTGTGCTAGATCTGACAAGCCTGTGATAGGACTTCAGTGGCGTCCAAGAGTATAATGGGGTTCACTAAGTTGTGATTGGGGCAACCCCTGTATGTCAGAGGTGCCAAAGAGTATTCTGAGTGAGCCCAGGGTGTGTTAGCCGTGTGCAAGGGTGTTCTCAGTGTGCCCAAGGCTGGGCTTGGAGATGGCAAGAGTGTAATAGATGTGTCCAAGCATATGCTGGAGTGCAAAAATGTCTTCTCGGGGTGCCAAATTGTGTGCTTGAAATGCACAAGTGTGTAATTGGTGTGCCCAATGAGTATTAGGGGTGCCCAAGTGTGTAATAGGTGAAGGCAAGTGTGTAAAAGGAGTGCCCAAATTCTGTTACCTTTGCAAGTGCGTACCAGGCGTGCCCAGAGTGTGGTAGGGATGCCCAGAGAGTCGTAGATGTGACAAAGGGAGTGGTCAGTATCCATAGTGTGTGATGGAGCTGTCAAAGAGTCTGCTGGGCGATGGCAAGTTTAGTTTAGTTTAGTTCAGAGATAAAGCACTGAAACAGGCCCTTCGGCCCACCGAGTCTGTGCCGACCATCAACCACACATTTATACTAGTCCAACACTAATTCCATATTCCTACCACATCCCCACCTGTCCCTATATTTCCCTCCCTATACTCGGGGCAATTTATAATGGCCAATTAACCTATCACCCTGCAAGTCTTTTGGCATGTGGGAGGAAACCGGAGCACCCGGAAGAAACCCACACAGACACAGGGAGAACTTGCAAGCTCCACACAGGCAGTACCCAGAATTGAACACGGGTCGTTGGAGCTGTGAGGCTGCGGTGCTAACCACTGCGCCACTATGCCGCCCTAGGTGATGGCAAGTGTGTGCTTCGAGTCTCCAGAATGTTCTAAGGTTGCCCAAGGATGTGGTAGGATGGACAAGAGTGTGCTAGGTGTGACCACATGGTGCTAAGTGGGACGAATAATGATCTGGCGTGTCCAAGAGTGTATTCGTGGATGGCAAATGTGTGCCAATTGTGTCCAAGTGTGCTAAGTTGCACAGCAATGTGCCAGGGCAGCCCAGTGCGTGATAGAGGTGACAGAGAGAGTGATCAGTGTGCCAGGTTTGTGATAGGCCTGTCCAAGAGTGTGTTAGAGAATGACTAGAGTCTGCTGCAGATGCCTGAGAGTGTGCAAGGAGTAAAAAAGTGTGAGAAGGAGGTACCCGCCAGCATGCTCGGGGTGCCTAAGTCTTCTAGGTATGCCCAAGAGTGTGAAAGGAGATGGCAAAAGTGTCCAGCAGAGTGCAGGGGAGCCCAGTAGTGTTCTAGGGTGCCGATCTGTATGCTAGAGGCGGCCAAGGGGATGCTCCTTGTTCCCAGAGTGTGATAGGCATGCCCAAGTGTATGTTTGGTGAATGTACATGTTTGCTAGGAGTGCCCAAATTCTGCTTGGATTGTTAAAGTGTGTGACGGGGTGCCCAAGAGTGATCAAACTGTGCCCAGAGTGTGCAAGGCCTATCAAATAGCGTTCTAGAGAATGACAAGAGTGTTCTACGGATGCCCAACAGTGTGCTAGGTGTGAGCAAATGTGCACTAGGAGTGCCCAGGTCTGCGCTAGTGGTGACCAGACATGTGCTAAGGGATGGCAAGTATGTGCTATGGTGCCCAGCTGCCTGCTAGGTCTGCCCAGGCGTGAGCTTATTTGCCCAGATGTATGGTTGGAGTGCCCAGACTATGCTAGGCGTGCTCAAGTAGGCCTAAGGCTGCACAGGATTGTAGTAGATGTGCCAAAGTGTGTGCTCGGTGTGACCAAGCGTATACTGGTGGTGCCCAACAGTGTACTTAATGTGCCCAATATGTGCCAGATGATAGCAAGTGTGTGCTAGGATTCCCCAGATTGTTCGAGGGTTGCTTAAAAGAGTATCAGGTGTGCCCAGGTGTGCGCCGGAGGTGGCCAAGAGTGAACTAGGGATACACAAGTGGGTGCTTGGGGTAACCAGAGTACGATAGGGGTAACGAAGAGTGTTCTGGTGTTGCCCAAGAGTGTACCATGGATGGCAAGAATGTGCCAGTTGAGTCCAAGAGTGTGCTGGGTTGTACAAGAGTGGGCTAGGAGAGGCCAGTGTGTGATAGGGGAGCTCAGTGCGTCAAAGGGATGGCATGTCTCTGCTAGGTGTGGCCAAGAGAGCGCTAGTTGCCTAAATGCGTCTTCGGAGTGCCCGGAGAGTGGTAGGTGTGTCCAAGAAATTGATAGGGGTGCCAAGTGTTTGGGTGTGATGGCGAAGAGTGTGATGGTGGTGCCCAAGAGTGTATCAAGTAATGGCAAGTGTGTGCTAGGACTGCTCAGAATGTTCTAGAGTTGCTCAAGGGTTGTAATATGTGTGCCCAAGTGTATACTAGGTGTGCCAAAGCTGCGCTTGGCGTCCCCAGAGTGTAATGGGGTGCCCAGGAGTGTACTCGACGATGGCAAAAGTGTGCCAGTGGGGTCCAAGAGTGTGATGAGGGGCACACGAGTGTGATAGGGGAGACCAGTGTGTGATAGAAGGGCCAAAGAGGGAGCTCAGTGTGCCTATTGTTGACTAAGGTTGTCCAAGAGGTTGTGATAGAGAAAGAAAGAGGGTGATGCAGGAACGCAAGAGTTTGATAGGAGTAAGCGCGAGTGTGTGATAGGCGTGTCCAAGAGCATGCCAGTGGTGCCCAACAGTGTGCTAGGGGGTGGAAACAGAGTTGAGGGGTGTTCAATAGAGTAATGGGGTACCCAAAGAGTTCAAGGTGTGCCAAAGTGTATGATAGAGGTGTCCAAGGGGTGCTTGTTGTGCCCAGAAAGTGACAGGAGTGCCCAAGGTGTGATAAGTGACGGAAACACTGTACCAGAACTACCCAGAGTGTGATCGGGTTGTTCAAAAGTGTACTAGGGGTGTCCAAAAGTGGGATAGATGATGGCAAGTGTGTAGTAGGAGTGCCTTGAATGTTCTAGCAGGGAGGTTATGATGGAGATGCATAAAACTCTAGTTAGGCCACAGCTGGAGTATTGTGTACAGTTCTGGGCACCACACGAGAGAAAGGGTGTGATTGCACAGGACAGGGTGCAGAGGAGATTCACCAGGATGTTGCCTGGGCTGGAGATTTCAGCTGTGAAGAGAGACTGAAAAGGGTATGGTTGTTTTCCTTCGAACACAGAAGGCTGAGGGAGATATGATTGAGGGATAGAAAATTATGAGGGGCATTGATAGGTTTGATACAAAGAAACTTTTTCCCTTAGCGGAGGGGGTCAATAACCAGGTTTAAGGTAAGGAGCAGGAGTCTTAGAGGGGATTTGTGGTGGAAAATTTCAGGTGGTTGGAATCTGGAACACACTGACTGAAGCGGCGGTGGAGGCAGGAACCTTCACAACATTTAAGAAGTATTTAGATGAGCACATGAAATGTCATAGCATACAAGGCGACGGGCCAAGTGCTGGAAAATAGGATTACAATCGTTAGGTGCTTGATGGCCAGCACAGACACGATGCGCCGAAGGGCCTGTTTCTGTGCTGTATAACTGTATGACTCGATAACTGTTGGGAAAGCCCCAGGACGCATTTGCATATGCTTGGGCACTCGTAGCAAATTGCTGCCATCTCCTTGCTCACTCTTGGTCACTGCTTTCATATTCTTGGGCACACTTGGCACAATCTTCTTCGCCTCTGTCACACTCTGCTCACTCTTAGCGCAACCGTGTGTGCCTAGAATGCTTTTGGGCACCCTAGCACACACTTGGGAATTCTCAGCACACACCTGGGCATCCGTAGTGCACTTTTGACATTTTCTAGAAAACTCTTGGACAACCCTAGCACACTCTGGGCACACTGATCACTCTCTTTGGCACTTCTAAAATAAACGGGTCAACCTTAGCACGATATTTTCCACACCAGCACACTCTTTTTGCGAGGAACAGCTTTGACAGAACGAGGTGTGGAGCGAACTTACAGCTGAGCGGTCAATTTCAGTAAGTTACAAGTTAATCCCCTTTTGTTTCGGAGGACCAGGGGACTGCTGGGTAAGGGAAAACTATTTATTTGGGCAGTTTTAAAATCGTTTTCTTTTTGCGAGGAGCAGCTTTGACAGAACGAGGTGCGGAGCGAACTTACAGCTGAGCGGTCATTTTCAGTAAGTTACAAGTTAATCCCCTTTTGTTTCGGAGGACCAGGGGACTGCTGGGTAAGGGCAAACTATTTATTTGGGCAGTTTTAAAATCTTTTTCTTTTTGCGAGGAGCAGCTTTGACAGAACGAGGTGCGGAGCGAACTTACAGCTGAGCGGTCAATTTCAGTAAGTTACAAGTTAATCCCCTTCTGTTTCGGAGGACCAGGGGACTGCTGGGTAAGGGAAAACTATTTATTTGGGCAGTTTTAAAATCGTTTTCTTTTTGCGAGGAGCAGCTTTGACAGAACGAGGTGCGGAGCGAACTTACAGCTGAGCGGTCAATTTCAGTAAGTTACAAGTTAATCCCCTTTTGTTTCGGAGGACCAGGGGACTGCTGGGTAAGGGAAAACTATTTATTTGGGCAGTTTTAAAATCTTTTTCTTTTTGCGAGGAGCAGCTTTGACAGAACGAGGTGTGGAGCGAACTTACAGCTGAGCGGTCAATTTCAGTAAGTTACAAGTAAATACCCTTTTGTTTCGGAGGACCAGGGGACTGCTGGGTAAGGGAAAACTATTTATTTGGGCAGTTTTAAAATCTTTTTCTTTTTGCGAGGAGCAGCTTTGACAGAACGAGGTGCGGAGCGAACTTACAGCTGAGCGGTCAATTTCAGTAAGTTACAAGTTAATCCCCTTTTGTTTCGGAGGACCAGGGGACTGCTGGGTAAGGGAAAACTATTTATTTGGGCAGTTTTAAAATCTTTTTCTTTTTGCGAGGAGCAGCTTTGACAGAACAAGGTGCGGAGCGAACTTACAGCTGAGTGGTCAATTTCAGTAAGTTAAAAGTTAATCCCCTTTTGTTTCGGAGGACCAGGGGACTGCTGGGTAAGGGAAAACTATTTATTTGGGCAGTTTTAAAATCGTTTTCTTTTTGCGAGGAGCAGCTTTGACAGAACGAGGTGCGGAGCGAACTTACAGCTGAGCGGTCAATTTCAGTAAGTTACAAGTTAATCCCCTTTTGTTTCGGAGGACCAGGGGACTGCTGGGTAAGGGAAAACTATTTATTTGGGCAGTTTTAAAATCTTTTTCTTTTTGCGAGGAGCAGCTTTGGCAGAACGAGGTGCGGAGCGAACTTACAGCTGAGCGGTCAATTTCAGTAAGTTACAAGTAAATACCCTTTTGTTTCGGAGGACCAGGGGACTGCTGGGTAAGGGAAAACTATTTATTTGGGCAGTTTTAAAATCTTTTTCTTTTTGCGAGGAGCAGCTTTGACAGAACGAGGTGCGGAGCGAACTTACAGCTGAGCGGTCAATTTCAGTAAGTTACAAGTTAATCCCCTTTTGTTTCGGAGGACCAGGGGTCTGCTGGGTAAGGGAAAACTATTTATTTGGGCAGTTTTAAAATCTTTTTCTTTTTGCGAGGAGCAGCTTTGACAGAACAAGGTGCGGAGCGAACTTACAGCTGAGTGGTCAATTTCAGTAAGTTACAAGTTAATCCCCTTTTGTTTCGGAGGACCAGGGGACTGCTGGGTAAGGGAAAACTATTTATTTGGGCAGTTTTAAAATCGTTTTCTTTTTGCGAGGAGCAGCTTTGACAGAACGAGGTGCGGAGCGAACTTACAGCTGAGCGGTCAATTTCAGTAAGTTACAAGTTAATCCCCTTTTGTTTCGGAGGACCAGGGGACTGCTGGGTAAGGGAAAACTATTTATTTGGGCAGTTTTAAAATCTTTTTCTTTTTGCGAGGAGCAGCTTTGGCAGAACGAGGTGCGGAGCGAACTTACAGCTGAGCGGTCAATTTCAGTAAGTTACAAGTTAATACCCTTTTGTTTCGGAGGACCCGGGGACTGCTGGGTAAGGGAAAACTATTTATTTGGGCAGTTTTAAAATCTTTTTCTTTTTGCGAGGAGCAGCTTTGACAGAACGAGGTGCGGAGCGAACTTACAGCTGAGCGGTCAATTTCAGTAAGTTACAAGTTAATCCCCTTTTGTTTCGGAGGACCAGGGGACTGCTGGGTAAGGGAAAACTATTTATTTGGGCAGTTTTAAAATCGTTTTCTTTTTGCGAGGAGCAGCTTTGACAGAACGAGGTGCGGAGCGAACTTACAGCTGAGCGGTCAATTTCAGTAAGTTACAGGTTAATCCCCTTTTGTTTCGGAGGACCAGGGGACTGCTGGGTAAGGGAAAACTATTTATTTGGGCAGTGGCAGTACCCGAGACACTACACGTGTAGTGTCTCCCACCCACCCTCCTCCTCTAACCAAAAAAAAAGGACTCTGGTGCGTTGATAAGGTAAGCTTTTTATTTAAAAAGTTCAGTCCGTCCGTTCGTTTGGTTTTTCAGTAGATTTGTTGGGAATCTAGAATAGTGGGAATGGAGGTAAAGGCAGTTGTATGTTCCTCCTGCAGAATGTGGGAGGTAGGGGTCGCCAAGATTGTCCCTGCTGACTGCATCTGCGGGAAGTGCACCCAACTCCAGCACCTCGAGAACCGCGTTAGGGAACTGGAGCTGGAGCTGGATGAACTTCGGATCATTCGGGAGGCGGAGGGGATTATTGACAGGAGTTATAGGGAGGCAGTCACACCTCAGGTAAAAGAGGTAGGTAGATGGGTTACCTTCAGGGGAAGGAAAGGGAACCAGCAAGCAGTGCAGGGATCCCCTGTGGCCGTTTCCCTCAACAACAGGTATACCGTTTTGGATACTGTTGGGGGGGACGACTTACCAGGGGTAAGCAATGGGGTGCAGGTCTCTGGCACAGAGTCTGTCCCTGTTGCTCAGAAGGGAAAGGGGAAGAGGAGCAGAGCATTAGTCACTGGGGACTCCATAGTTAGGGGAACAGATAGGAGGTTCTGTGGGAACGAGAGAGACTCACGGTTGGTGTGTTGCCTCCCAGGTGCCAGGGTACGTGATGTCTCTGATCGTGTTTTTGGGATCCTTAAGAGAGAGGGGGAGCAGCCCCAAGTCGTGGTCCACATGGGCACCAACGACATAGGTAGGAAGAGAGATGGGGATTTAAGGCAGAAATTCAGGGAGCTAGGGTGGAAGCTTAGCGTGAGAACAAACAGAGTTGTTATCTCTGGATTGTTGCCCGTGCCACGTGATAGCGAAGAAAGGAATAGGGAGAGAGAGGAGTTGAACACGTGGCTGCAGGGATGCTGCAGGAGGGAGGGTTTTGGTTTCCTGGATAATTTGGGCTCTTTCTGGGGTAGGTGGGACCTCTACGAACAGGATGGTATTCACCTGAACCAGAGGGGTACCAATATCCTGGGGAGGAGATTTGCTAGTGCTCTTCGGGAGGGTTTAAACTAAATCAGCAGGGTAATGGGAACCTAAATTGTAGTTCCAGTGTACAGGCTGTTGAGAGTAGTGAGGTAGGGGATAACGTTACAGGGACGCAAGAGGGCACTGGCAAGCAAGAACTTGGTTTAAAGTGTGTCTACTTCAACGCCAGGAGCATCCGGAATAAGGTGGGTGAGCTTGCAGCATGAGTTGGAACCTGGGATCCTGATGTTGTGGCCATTTCAGAGACATGGGTAGAGCAGGGGCAGGAATGGATGTTGCAGGTTCCGGGATTTAGATGTTTCAGTAAGAACAGAGAAGAGGGTAAAAGGGGGGGGGGGGGTGTTGCGGCATTGTTAATCAAGGAAAGTATTACAGCGGCAGAAAGGACGTTTGAGGACTCGTCTGCTGAGGTAGTATGAGCCGAGGTTAGAAACAGGAAAAGAGAGGTCACCCTGTTGGGAGTTTTCTATAGACCTCCGAATAGTTCCAGAGATGTCGAGGAAAGGATAGCGAAGATGATTCTCGACAAGAGCGAGAGGAACAGGGCAGTGGTTATGGGGGACTTAAACTTTCCAAATATTGACTGGAAATACTATAGTTCGAGTCCTTCAGATGGGTCTGTTTTTGTCCAGTGTGTGCAGGAGGGTTTTCTGACACAGCATGTGGACAGGCCAACCAGGGGCGATGCCACATTGGATTTGGTACTGGGTAATGAACCCGGCCAGGTGTTAGATTCAGATGTAGGTGAGCACTTTGGCGATAGTGATCACAATTCGATCCGGTTTACCTTAGCGATGGGCAGGGACAGGTATATACCGCAGGGCAAGAATTATAGCTGGGGAAAGGAAATTATGACGCGATTAGGCAAGATTTAGGATGTGTAGGATGGGGAAGGAATCTGCAGGGGATGGGCACAAACGAAATATGGAGCTTATTCAAGGAGCAGCTAATGCGTGTCCTTGATAAGTATGTACCTGTCAGGCAGGGAGGAAATTGTCGAGCGAGGGAGCCGTGGTTTACTCAAGAAGCTGAAGCGCTTGTCAAGAGGAAGAGGGTGGCTTATGTTAGGATGAGACGTGAAGGCTCAGTTAGGGCGCTTGAGAGTTACAAGCAAGCCAGGAAGGATCTAAAGGGAGGGCTATGAAGAGCAAGGAGAGGACACGAGAAGTCATTGGCGGATAGGATCAAAGAAAACCCTAAGGCTTTCTATAGGTATATCAGGAATAAAAGAATGATAAGAGTCAGAACAGGGCCAATCAAGGATAGTAGTGGGAAGTTGTGTGCGGAATTAGAGGAGATAGGGGAAGCGTTAAATGAATATTTTTCGTCAGTATTTACAGTAGAGAAAGAAAATGTTGCCGAGGAGATTACTGAGATACAGCCGACTAGGCTAGATGGGATTGAGATTCACAAAGAGGAGGTGTTAGCAATTTTGGAAAGAGTGAAAATAGATAAGTCCCCTCGGCCAGATGGGATTTATCCTAGGATTCTCTGGGAAGCCAGGGAGGAGATTGCAGAGCCGTTGTTGTTGATCTTTATGTCGTCATTGTCGACAGGAGTAGTGCCGGAAGACTGGAGGATAGGAAATGTTGTCCCCTTGTTCAAGAAGGGGAGTAGAGACAGCCCTGGTAATTATAGACCTGTGAGCCTTACTTCGGTTGTGGGTAAAATGTTGGAAACTTTTATAAGAGATAGGATTTATAATCATCTTGAAAAGAATAAGTTCATTAGCGATAGTCAGCACGGTTTTGTGACGGGTGCGTCGTGCCTCACAAACCTTATTGAGTTTTTCGAGAAGGTGACCAAACAGGTGGATGAGGGTAAAGCCGTGGATGTGGTGTATCTGGATTTCAGTAAGGCGTTTGATAAGGTTCCCCACGGTAGGCTATTGCAGAAAATACGGAAGTATGGGATTGAAGGTGATTTAGTGCTTTGGATCAGAAATTGGCTAGCTGAAAGAAGACAGAGGATGGTGGTTGATGGCAAATGTTCATCCTGGAGTTTAGTTACTAGTGGTGTACCGCAAGGTTCTGTTTTGGGGCCACTGCTGTTTGTCATTTTTATAAATGACCTGGAAGAGGGTGTAGAAGGGTGGGTTAGTAAATTTGCGGATGACACGAAGGTCGGTGGAGTTGTGGATAGTGTCGAAGGGTGTTGTAGGGTACAAAGGGACATAGATAGGCTGCAGAGCTGGGCTGAGAGATGGCAAATGGAGTTTTCTGCGGAGAATTGTGAGGTGATTCACTTTGGAAGGAGTAACAGCAATGCAGAGTACTGGGCTAATGGGAAGATTCTTGGTAGTGTAGATGAGCAGATAGATCTTGGTGTCCAGGTACATAAATCCCTGAAAGTTGCTACCCAGGTTAATAGGGCTGTTAAGAAGGCATATGGTGTGTTAGCTTTTATTAGTAGGGGGATCGAGTTTAGGAGCCACGAGGTCATGATGCAGCTGTACAAATCTCTGGTGAGGCCGCACCTTGAGTATTGCGTGCAGTTCTGGTCACCGCATTATCGGAAGGATGTGTAGGCTTTGAAAAGGGTGCAGAGGAGATTTACTAGGATGTTGCCTGGTATGGAGGGAAGGCATTCCGAGGAAAGGCTGAGGGACTTGGGGTTGTTTTCGTTTGAGCGAACGAGGAGGAGCGGTGACTTAATAGAGACATACAGGATAATCAGAGGGTTAGATAGGGTGGATAGTGAGAGTCTTTTTTCTCGGATTATGATGGCAAACACGAGGGGACATAGCTTTTAGTTGAGGGGTGAAAGATATAGGACAGATGTCAGAGGTAGTTTCTTTATGCAGAGAGTAGTAGGGGCGTGGAATGCCCTGCCTGCAACAGTATTAGACTCGCCAACTTTAAGGGCATTTAAGTGGTCATTGGATAGACATTTGTATGAAAATGGAATAGTTTAGGTCAGATGGTCGGTGCAACATCGAGGGCCGAAGGGCCTGTACTGCGCTGTAATGTTCTAATTCTAATTCTCATTCTAATTCTTGGACATCACTATCAAACTCTCGCCATCAGTAGTACACTGTTGGGCACCCCTGAATACTCTTTGGCTCACATATCACACACTTGGACACAACAAGCACACATTTGGGCAACACTAACCTGGTCTTGGGAACACCCATTACTGACTTGGAGACCCTAGCACACTCTTGCCATCCCCTAGCACCTGTTTGACCACGGCAAGCACACTCTGGGCACCACTAGTATACTCTTGGCCACCCCTGGCATGCACTTGGTCTCCCCTAGCACACTCTGCGCCCTCCGACTCGACACTTGGAGAACCCTAGTATAATCTAGGCGTTCCTAGCACTCACGTGCCATCACCGAGTACACTCTTGGGCACCGTAAGACACACTTCTGCAACCCTTTCACATGCTTGGGAACAACTAACACCTGCTACCATCCCGCGGCACGCTTGGGCAGATGAGCACGTACGGGCTCAACAAGCAAACATTTGGGCAACCTTAGACCACTCTGGACATCCTTAGCACACATTATGGAGCACTAGTGTACACTTGGTTGCCCCTAACACACACTTGGACAGCCCTAGCGCACACTTGGACAATCCGAGCACATTCCAGGGCATCCCTCGGACACATTTCTGCAATGTTTCACATGCTTGGGACCCCTATTACACTCTGGCCACACCAAATACCGCCTTGGCCACATCTAGCACACACATGGACATCCCTAGAACACTTTTGGGCACCCCATCACTTCCTTGGAAAAAGGCATCGCTCTTTTGTGCACATTCAAAACACTCTTGGGCACACCAACAACGCTTATGGTCATCCCTCGCATGCTCTTGGGCGCCCCCAGCGCACACTTACTCAGTCTTAGTACACTCCTGGGCATATCATTCTCTAGCACATTCTTGGACAAACCTTTCACACTCTAGCCACACTGAGAACTCTCTTTGGCATCTCTAACAAACACGGGGCTCCCCTGGCATGCTTTAGAGTGTTCAGATATATGAAAAGTGTGCCCATGAAGATGCTAGGATTGCCCAAGTGCGTGACAGAGGTGCCTAAGTGTGTGATCGGGGAATGCAAGAGTGCACTAACATCCCCAGCACACTCTTGGACATTACTGGCACACTCCAGTCATGCCGAGTACACTCTTGGGCATCCCAGAATACCCATCGGCACACCAACACTCTCTGGGAACCTCTAGTGCACTCTTTCGCATCCCCAGCACACTCTTGAGCAACACTGACATCCTCTTGGGCAACACTAGCACATTCCTGGCACTCCTGGAACACACTTGTCATCACCTATCACACTCTTGGGTAAACCTAGTATGCACTTGGACCCCCTAATGCACTCTTGCATTCCCCGAACACACATTTAGGCACATCTACCACATACTTGGGCAATCCTAGCATCTTCTTGGGCACACTTTTCATATATCTGAGCACTCCAAGCATGCATTTGGGTAAACTAGCCCATTCTTGGGCTCTCCTAGCAGCCACTTGGACAGCATATTGCACACTTGCCAAACCCTGGCACATGTGTGGTCACCCCAATCAAACCCTTGGCATCTCCTAGAACAGTCTTGGGCACATCTAGTAGACTCTTCAGCACCCCTAGTACACTCTTGGGCAAACCTAGTAAACATTTGTGTAAAACGAGCACACACTTGCTTACTCCAGGCACAGACTTGGATACCCGAGCGCACTACCCCCAGCCCCTAGCATATGTTTGGCTGCAGCTAGAATACTCTTGGACACCCGTTGAGAACACTCTGGCCATCTCTAGTACATTCTTGGGCATCTTTAAGACACACTTCCACAACTCTTGCATATGTTTGGGCACACCGAGCAAACTGCTACCATCCCCTAGCTCACTATTGGTCACGGCTATTATTTTCTTGGGCACTCTTGGGGTACTTTTCTTCTCCCCTGTCACACTCTGGTCTCCACTAGCGCTCACATGTGCGCGCCCAGAACGCACTTGGGGTCCCCAGCACTCACTTGGATACCACTAGCAAACACTTGCCATTAGTAGTACACTGTTGGGCACCCCAGTACACTGTCTCGCACACCTATCACTCTCTTGGGCACACATTCGGGCAGCACTAGCAC
The DNA here is from genome assembly GCF_036365525.1 of Heterodontus francisci. Taxonomy (NCBI): domain Eukaryota; kingdom Metazoa; phylum Chordata; class Chondrichthyes; order Heterodontiformes; family Heterodontidae; genus Heterodontus; species Heterodontus francisci. Next base: position 1,176,243 of record NW_027141599.1, read on the forward strand.
AGTCTTGGTAAATCCGATCACCGACTTGGGCCCCCTAACACACTCTTGCCACCCCCTAACACATGTTTGGCCACAACCACCACACTCTGGGCATCCCTAGCACACTCTTAGGCACTCCTAGTACTCTTTTGGCCACCCCAGCATACATTTGGGCACACTTAACACGCTCTGTGCAACGCTACCCTACACTTGGACAACCCGAGCACAATCTAGGCACTCTTCGTACAAAAGTGTCATCACCTAGCACACACTTGGGCCACCGTAGGACACACCTCTGTAACCCATTCGCATGCTTAGGCAGCTTACCACCCGCTGCCATCCTCTGGCACACTCTTGGGCACACAAGCAACTATGGGCACACAAGCACACGTTTGTGCAACATTGCCCCACACTGCGCATCCTGAGCACTCGCTTGGGTGCACCTGGCATACACTTGGACAACCTTAGCACATTCTTAGGCACCCCTAGCCATCCAATAGCTCATTCTTGGGTTATCCTAGCACATTCTTGGGCCCCCAAGCACAGTATAGGCACAATAAGCAGACATTTGGGCACCCCTCGCACACACTTGAAACTCCTGCTAACCTTCAGTGCATGTTTGGACATCCCTACAACACTCTGGGAGCCCCTATAACTCATTTGGTCACCCTTGGTACACTCTGGACTGCCCTATCACACACTTGGACACATCTGCCACACTCTGGGCAACACGAGTAAACACTTGGGCATATCTATTACGCATTTGGACAAGCCAAGCTCACACTTTGACAAACCTAGCCCAATCTTGGTTACCCCTACCACACACTTGGTCACCCTAGCGCAAAACTCCCGTCCTCAGCACATGTTTGGCCACACATAGAATACTCTTGAAGACCCTTGAAGACACGCTGTGCATTCCTACTACACTCTTGGGCAAGCCCTAGAACACACTTCTGCAAACCTTGCACTTGCTTAGGTACCCCCAGCAAACTGCTGTCATCGCCTTGCTCACTCTTGCTCAACACTGTATTCTTCTTGTGCACTCTTGGAACACTCTTCTTCGCCCCTGTCACACTCTTGTCACGCCGAGCGTTCACAAGTGCATCTGCAATGCTCTCGGGCACCCCAGTACACACTTGGGCATTCCTAGCACACACTTGAGCATCCATAGCGCACGTTTTACATTCTCTAGCAAACTCTTGGACACTCCTAACACACCGTGGGCACACTGAGCACACTGTTTGGCACCTCTGGAATACAGTGATCACCCCTATCACGCTATTGTCCACACCAGCACACGCTTAGACACCACTAGCAAATTCTTGCCTTCAGTAGTACACTGTTGGGCACCCCAGAACACTCTTTCACACAAAAATCACATTCTTGGGCACAACAAATACGCATCTGGTCAACCTTAACCCAGTGTGGGGAATGCCTATCACTGACTTCTACACCCGAGCGCACTATTACCATCCCCTAACACATGTTTGGCCACAGCCAGCACACTCTGGGCATCCCTATCAAACACTTGGGCACACCTAGTACACTCTTGGCCACCACTAGCATACACTTAGTCACCACTAGCACACTCTGCGTACCCCTACTCTACACCTGGGCAACCCTTGCAGAATCTACGCATTCCCTAGTACACACGTGTCATCACCTAGCATACTCTTGGGCACCATCGGAAACACGTCTGCGACCCTTTCTCATGCTGGGGGACCCTAGTACCTGCTGCCATCCTCTGGCACACTCTTGGGCACACAAACATCTGTGAGCTCAACAAGCATACATTTGGACAACCTTAGACCATTTTGGGCTTCCTTAGCGCACACTTGGACGCTCCAGCAAACTTTTGATCACTCCTAGTGCACACTTGAACAACCCTAGCACACCCTCGTACAACACTAGTACATTGTTGGGCACCCCTAGGACATACTTCTGCAACTTTGCACATGCTTCAGCGACCCTAGAACATTGCTACCAATCAATAGCTCACTCTTGGGCAATTCTGTCACACTCTTGGGCACGCAAGCACAGTATGGGCAAAACAAGCAGACATTTGGGCAAGCCTCGCCCACTCTTCGTCACCCCTCGCACACATTTGACACCCTAGCACTCTCCTACTAATCTCTAGCGCATGTTTTGACACCCCTATAACTCTTTGGGCGTTCCTAGCACATATTTGGGCATGGTGCACAAGCATGTGGCAGGGGTTTTCACGAGTGTACTAGGGGTGTCCAGAGACTGATAGAGTTGCCCAAGAGTGTGATAGGGGCAACCAGGTGCATGCGAGGGCTGCCCAAATGTGCACTAGGTGTACCCAAGATTGTAATTGGGGTACCTAGAGTCTGATAGGGGTCACATAGAATGTTGTGGGCTGCACAAGATTCTGCTAGGGGAGCCAACTATGTGAAAGTTGTGCCAAGGAGAGTGATCTGTATGCCCAGTGTGTGCTAGCTCTGTTCAAGAATGTGCTGGAGAATGGAACAGTGTGCTACAGGTGCCTAAGATTGTGCTATGAGTGAGCAAGTGAGTTATAGGTGTGCCTAAGAGTGTGAATCGGATGAGCAAACACATGCTAGGGGATGGCAAGTGTGTTCTAGGGTGTTCAAGTGACTGTTAGGCATGCCCAAGAGTGGCCAAATAGGTGAAGGCAGGTGAGTGATAGGGGTAAAAACAAGAAATGCTGGAATCATTCAGCAGGTCTGGCAGCATCTGTGGAAAGAGATGCAGAGTTAACGTTTCGGGTCAGTGACCCTTCTTCGGAACTGACAAATATTAGGGGTGCCTAGTACGTGATAGAGGTGCCAAAGGGTGATCTCAGTGTGCCCAGAGTGTTATAAGACTGTCCAGGAGTGTACTAGAGAATGACAAGAGTGTTTTACAGGTGCTAAAGTGTGTAATAGGCGTGCCCAAAAGTGAGCTTTGGATGCCCAGAATGTCATGGGGCGCCCAAGAGTCGACACGGGGATGGCAAGGGTGTGGAAGTGGTGACCAAGAGAGTGATGGGGTGAGCAAGAGTGTGCTAGGGTAGACCAATGTGTGATAGAGGCAACTACGAGAGTTCTCAGTGTTCCCATTGTGTGTTTGGGCTGTCCAAGAGTGTGCTAGAGCATGGCAAAAGTGTGCTACAGGTGTCCAAAAGTAGGCTAGGAGTGAGAAAGTGTTTGCTAGGCACCCTAGAGCCTTGTAGGTATGCCCAAGAGTGTGATAGGTGTGCCCAAAAGTGTGATGGGAGTGAGCAAATGGGTGCTTGGTGTGACCAAGACTCCACTAGGGATGGCCAAGTGTATTCTATGTGTGCTCAAGTGTGTACTACGAGTGCCCAAGAGTGGCTAGTTTGCCCAAATGTGCACTTGGAGCCCCTAGAGTGTTCTAGCTTTGCCTCAGAATGTCCTCCGAAGCCTAAGAGTAAACTGGGATTGAGTGATTGTGGACCAGGGATGCCCAAGAGGGTGATAGAGGTAACCAAACATGTGGTAGGGGATGGCAAGGTTTTGCTAAGGTGTCCAAGTGTCTGCTAGGGGTACCCAAGTGTGGGCTAGTTTTGCCAAATGAGAGCTTGGAGGGCTCAGAGAGTGATAGGTGTGCCTAAGAATGTTCTAGGTGTGCCCAAATCTGTACTAGGCATGCCCAGGACTGTACTTGATGATGGTAAGTGTGTGCTAGGAGAGCACAAAATGATCGAAGTTTGCCCAAGTGTGTGGTAGGGGTGGCCAGGGGCGGGCTGGGGGTTAACACAAGTGTGTAAGGGTGCTCAGACGTGTGCTTGTGATGCCCAGAGTGTGATACGAATTGCAAAAGATGTTCTGGGGAGCCCAAGAGTGTACTTGGGAATGGAAAGAGAGTGCGAGTCGTGTCCAAGAGTGCACTCGGGTGCACAAAAGTGTGCTTTGGGAGTTCAATGTGTGATAGGACTGCTAAAATGAGTGCTCAGTGTGAGAAATTGTGTGATAGGGGATGGCAAGGTTGTGAAAGATGTGTCCAAAAGAGTGCTGGTGTGTCCAAAAGTGTTCTAGAGCTGCCCAATGGTGTATTAGGTGAGCCTAAGCAAGTACTACGGGTACCCAAGTTGATGATAGGAGTGCCAAAATGAGTCATATGGGTTCAGAAAGTGATATTAGTGGACAAACAGGTGCTATGGGATGGCAGGAATGTGCTTGGGCATCCAAGTGTGTACTAAGTGTGCCAATGTTGCAGCTAGGTTTGCCCAAATGTGTGCTTGTTGTGCGCAGAATGTGCTCGGTGAGCTAGGGTATGGCAGCAGAGTGCTAGGTGTGCCCCAGTGTCTCTTAGGGTTGCAGGAGTGTGTTCTCGGAGTACCCAAAAAATGTGATAGGTGATGGAAAGTGTGTGTTAGCAGTGGCCAGATACACTTTTGCCATTTTCTAGCACATTCTTGGACAGTCCTACCACACTCTGGGCACACTAGGCACTCTCCTTTTTTACCTCTGTCATACACTGGGCACACCTAGTACTCTCTGGGATTCCCTAGTACACTCTTGGGTAACCCTATCACACTCTTGGTTACCACTACAACACCCTTGCCTTCACCTAGGGTTGCCCAATCATGTTGTGATGGTGCCCAGGGGAGTGATGGCTCGCAAAAGGTGTATGTTAAAGGTAACAAAGAGTGAGTTCTGTGTGCCCAGAGTCAGTTAAGGGTGAAGGTAAGTGTGCCAGGAGTGCCCATGAGTGTTCTAAGTGTGCCCAAGAGGTGCTAGGTGATGGCATGAGCATGCTACGGTTGTCCACGAGAGTGTTGCAGTGCCCAAAAGTGATCTGGGGTGCTCAAACGTGTGTTTGATATGCCCAGAAGGGTGCTCAGAGCACCCAGTATGTGTTACCGGTACCAAAGTATGTGTTAGGTGAAGGCAAGGGTGTGATAGTTGTAACCAAGTGTGTGATAGGGTTACCCAAGAGTGTACTAGGGGATTCCCGAGAGTACTAGGTGTACCCAGTGTGTAACAGGTAAAAAAAAGATAGTGCTTAGTGTGCCCAGAAAGTGCTAGGGCTGTCCAAGAATGTGCTAGAGAATGGCAAAAGTGTGCTCCAGGTGCCCAAAGGTATGCTGGGAGTGAGAACGTGTTTGCTAGGTGTGCCCGAGAGCAGGGTCGGCATTCCCAAGAGTGTGATAGGTGTGCCCAGCTCTGTGTTCGGGTAACCAATTGTGTTCTAGGGGTTACCAACTGTAACCTGACTGATGAGGTAACGAAACTGTGAGTGATGTTTCGAAGAGTATACTAGGGGTGCCCAGAGTGTGTTAGCAGTGCCCAAGGGCATGCTAGGGTAGCCCAGAGTGTATTAGGGGTAGCCATGTGTGTGATAAGGCTATCCAACAGTATGACAGTGGATGGCAATAATGTGTTTGAGGTTGGCAGAAGTGTGATAGGGTGTCAAGTGTGTGCGAGGGAAGCCCAAGATTGGGCTAGGTTTGCCAAATGTGTGCTTGATAGAACAAAGAACAAAGAACAAAGATAATTACAGCACAGGAACAGGCCCTTCGGCCCTCCAAGCCTGCGCCGATCCAGATCCTCTCTCTAAACATGTCGCCTATTTTCTAAGGTTCTGTATCTCTTTTCTTCCTGCCCATTCATGTATCTGTCTAGATACATCTTAAAAGACTCCATCGTGCCCGCATCTACCACCTCCGCTGGCAATGCGTTCCAGGTGCCCACCACCCTCTGCGTAAAGAACTTTCCACGCATATTCCCCCTAAACTTTTCCCCTTTCACTTTGAACTCGTGTCCTCTAGTAATTGAAACCCCCACTCTGGGAAAAAGCCTCTTGCTATCCACCCTGTCTATACCTCTCATGATTTTGTACACCTCAATCAGGTCCCCCCTCAACCTCCGTCTTTCTAATGAAAATAATCCTAATCTGCTCAACCTCTCTTCATAGCTAGCGCCCTCCATACCAGGCAACATCCTGGTGAACCTCCTCTGCACCCTCTCCAAAGCATCCACATCCTTTTGATAATGTGGCGACCAGAACTGTACGCAGTATTCCAAATGTGGCCGAACCAAAGTCCTAAACAACTGTAACATGACCTGCCAACTCTTGTACTCAATGCCCCGTCCGATGAAGGAAAGCATGCCGTATGCCTTCTTCTAGGTGTGTCCAAGAGTGTTCTGGGATGCCCAACAGTATTCTGGGGGATGGCAAATGTTTGCTAATGGCGTCCAACACTGAAATAGAGGTGCACAAATGAGTGCCAGTGGTGCCCAGAGTGTGATAGAGGTGCCCAAGGGTACGCTCTCATCGCCCAGCACGTACTACGTTTGCTCAAATGAGTTCTAGGGGCGCCCGAACATGTACTCGAGTTTGGCAGAAGTGTGATAGGGTGTCAGGAGTGTACCGGGGTGCTGAAGAATGGGCTAGGGTTGCCCAAATATCTGCTTGTTGTGTCCAATCTGTGCTTGTGTGCCCAAATGTGAATTATGGGATGGCAGCAGGTTACATAAGCATGTGCAAGGGTTGCAGAAGTGCGTCCTAGGTGTTCCCAAGAGTGAGATCGGTGATGGCACGTGTGCGATAGGGGTGCTCAAGTGTGCACTATCAGGATGGAAAGAGGATGGGAATAGTTAGGGGATGGAAATAGTTGGTCAGAGGTGTCCAAGTGTGTGCTTCGGTTGCCAACCATGTAAATGTGGATGGCAATAGTGTGCTAGGGATGTGCAAATTGTTCTATGGGTATCCAAGCGTGTGCTAAGCATGCCCAAGACTGTGAAAGGTGTGTCCAATAGTGGGCTAGGGATGCCAAATGTATGCTCGATGTGCTCAGCGTCGCTAGGGGTGCCCTAGAGTGTGTTTTTGGTGCCCTAGCGTGCGCTGGTATCGCCCACGAGTGCGTTAGGTGTGCCCAGAGAATGATAGGGGTGCCAAAGTGTGTTACGGGGGTGTCCAGAGTGTGAAAAGGTGCCGACGGGTGTTATGGGGTGTCCAGGAGAGTTCCAGGGGTACACAAGAGTGTGCTAGAGAATGAGAAAGGTATGCTACAGTGCCCGTTGTATGCTAGGAGTGAGCATCTGTGCGGTAGGGGTGCTCAGGTGTCTACTAGGAGTATCCAATGGTGTTCTATGAGTGCTGAAGCATGCGATAGTGGTGCCTAGACTCTGATAAGGATTCCCAGAGTGTGCTAGGGATGCCCAGGGTGTGATAGGTTTATCCATGCATGTGCTTGGGGATGGGAATACTGAGCCAGGGTGCCCAAGTGTGTGATGGGGTGACCAACAGTGTGGAAGTGGATGGTAATAATGTGCCAGGGATTTGCATATTGTTTTATGGATGCCCAAGCGTGTGACAGGGGTGCCCAAGAGATTAATCGGTGTCTCCAAGTATGGGCTAGAGGTGCCCAGATTGTGATAGAGTTACCAAAGAGTGTTCTGGGGATCCCAAGAGTGTACTCAGTTTGCTAGTGGTGTCCAAGAAAGTGCTGGGGTACCGAAGAGTGTGCTAGGGGAGACCAGTGCATGATACAGGTGACAAAAAGGGTACACAGTGTGCCCAGAGTGTTCTAGGGCTGTCCAAGAGTGTGATAGAGAATGCCAAGGGTTTGCTACGGTTGGCCAAGAGTGTGATAGGAGAGAGCACGAAAGTGCTAGAGTTGCCCAACAGTCTGATAGGGATGACTAAACATTTGCCAGGGGATGGCAGATGAGTGCTGGGGTGCACAAGAGTAGGCTAATTTGCCCAAATGTGTGCTCGGAATTCCGATATGGTGCCTGGCGTGCCGAAGAAGGTGCTGGGACAACCCAAGAGTGCTAGGCGTGCACAGTGTGCTAGGGGATAACAAGTGAGTGATAGGTGTGCCAAAGAGTTTGCTCGGAGATGGCCCAAAATTGTGCGATGGGACGGTACGATAGCGGCAGTTGAGCCCAAGAGTGTGATAGGGGATGGTGAGAGAGTGCCAAGTGTGCCCAGGAATGCGCCAGGGGAGGGAAAACGTGTCCTAGGATACCAAGGCGTATGCTGTGGTGACCATGTGTGTGTTAGTGGTGCCAAATGCATGCCATGGGGTCCCATATGAGTTATACGGTTGCCCAGAGTGTGCTAGGGGATCGCAGCAGGACGCTAGGTGTGTCAAGATTGTGATGATGTGCCCAAGTGTGAGTTAGCAGATGGTAGGTGAGTGCTTTCGGTGCCAAAAGTGTCCACTGGGATGGCCAGAGTGTGACAGTGGTGCCCAAGTGTGTAATAAGTGTGCCCAGGTGTGTGATAGTAGATGGCAATAGCATACTCGGGGTGCACAGGGTGTTCTGGGGATGGAAAGATTGTGTTAGGGGTTCCCTGGAGAGTGATAGACATGCCCTGGAGTGTCTCAGGGAATGGCAACAGTATCCTAGAGACTACCAGAGTGCCCTAATGATGCCCAAAAGTGTGAAAGGGTGCGCATGAGCCCACTAGTGGTGACCAAAATGTTCCAGGGGTGATGCCATCTATGCTAGGTGCGCCTAGGATTGTTCTAGGGATAACCAGGAATATGATAGGGGATGCCCAGAATGGGCTAGGGGAGCCCAAGCGTGTGCTTGAGTGCCAAAACGTGTGCTCAAAGTGCCCAGAATGTGATTGGCTGCACAAGAGCATGCAAGGCGATAGCTAGATTTGGGTAGGTGTTCCCAAGTGTGTTCTGGGGTGCCCAAGTGTGTAATAGATGTGCCAAAACATGTGCTAGGTGATGGCAATTGTGTGCTAATGGTGTCCAAGTGTGTACTAGGAGGGCCTCGATTGCGATATGGTTGCACAAGTGTGAATTGGGGGTGCCCAAAGGTTTGATAGGTGTGCCCAATGGCATATCACAGTTACCCACATGTGTGTTCTGTGTGCCCAGAGTCTGCAAGGTGTGCTCAAAAGTGTAATGGGGTACCCAAGAGATTGATAAGGGCTGGGAACAGGGTTATGGGGGACAGAAGTGTGTGCTCGGTGGGTAGAGGTGTGTCCTAGGGAAGATCAAGAGATTCATAGGGGTGCCCAAGAGGGTGCTAGGGGTTGCTAACAGTGTGCTAGATATGCCCAAAAATGAGATAAGGACGCCTAAGAATATGCTATCGGTGCCCAAGTGTGTGATAGGGATGCACACAACTGGCCAGGCATGACCAAGTATGTGCCAGGAGTGCCCAATATTGTGCTCAGGATGGCAAGTTTGTGCTATGTGTGCTGAAGAATGTAACGGGGTGCCCTATAGAGTGGTAAGCTGGCAAGATCATGTTGCAGAATGGCAAGAGTGTGCTAGCAGATGACAAGTGTGTGAAATGTGTGCCCAAGAGTGCGCTAAGTGATGGAAAGACTGTGATAGTTCTGCCAGGAGTGTGTTAGGGGATGGCAAGAGGGCGCCAGGAGTATTCAAGATCGTAACAGGTGTGCCCAAGAGTGTTCCAGACGATGGCAAGAGTATGTCAAGGGAGCATATGTGTATGATAGGGATGCCCATGTGTGTGCGGGTGATGACAATAGCTTTGATAGGGGAGCACAGAGTGTAATGGGGATGGCAAGAGTGTCCTGGGGGCCTCAAGAGACTGCTAAGGATTCCCAGCTGTTACCAAGTGTATTCTACAGCTTCCCAGAGTGTGCTCGGGAATGGCAAGAGCGCGCTACGTGCGCCCAACTGTGTACTAAGGGTAACCAAGAGTGTACTACGGATGCTCAGAGTATGTTGGGCTACCCAAGAGTATGATAGCGGTGCCCATGAGTGTAATAGGGTGCCCAAGTGAGTGATAGGGGTTACCAAGTGTGTGCTAGAGTTGCCCAAGAGTGTGCTCAGTGTGCCTAGGAGTTTGATAGGGATGACCAGGAGTGTAATAGAAGTACCCAAGAGTGTGCTGGGGGTTTCCACGACAATGCTAGCTGTGACCGGTTGTGTGCCCTGAGTGCTCAGCAGAGTGCTCGGGGTGACAAGTTGAGCTTGGTGTGCACAAGGATGTGCTAGTGAAGCCCAAGAGCGTGATACGGGTAGCAAGAGTGTGTTCCGTGATGACAAGAGTGTGCTAGCTGATGGCAAGAGTGTGGAACGGGTGCCCAAGAGTGAAGAAGGCGTGCCTGAGAGATCAACTGAAATGCTTGAGCGTGTGCTAGTGGTGCGCAAGTGCGTGATAGCAGAAGGCAAGAGTGTACTAGGGCTGTGAAGTTTGTAGCAGGGATGGCAAAGATGTGTCAGGAGTGTCCAGAAGAAGGCAAGGAGTGCCCAAGAGTGTTCTAGGGGAAGGCAAGAGTGTGCCAAGAGTGCCAAAGTATGTGTTGGGCGTGACCGTGCGTAATAGGCGATGGCAATTGTGTGATAGTGGTGTGCAGCGTATGCAGGGGATGGCAACAGTGTGCTGGGGGGCCCAAGAGTCTAATAGGAGTTCCCAACGGAGTGATAGGGCTTTTCAAGTGTGCTCCTCCGGTTCTCAGCGTCTGCCAGGGAAGAGTGCACTCAGCGTGCCCAAACAAGTGAAAGGGTGTGGCAGGAGTGTGCTAGTGTGTCCAAGTGTGTGCTAGCCGTGCCCAAGAGTGGGCTGGGTTGCCCAAGTGTGTTCTTGGTATGCCCAAAATGTGTAGGAGTGCCCAAGAAGGCTCTGGGTTGCCCAAGATTAATCTCAGGCGTGGCAATGGCGTGAAAGGGGTTCCCAAGAGGGCACTGTGGGTGCCCAAAGTGTGATGGGGTGCCGAAGTATGTTCTGGGTTTCTCAGAGTATGATAAGTTGCCGAAGAGTGTTCTGGGGTGCCCAAAGTTGTACTCGAGGATGACATTAGTTTACCAGAGGTGTCCAAGAGTGTGCTAAGAGTGAGCAAGTATATGCTACGGGGGTACAAGAGTGTGATACGGGTGAGCAAACATGTGCTTGGGGATGACACGTGTGTGCTAGGATGCGCAAGTGTGTGGTGGGGGTGCCCAAGAGCATACTAGGGGTGACCTAGCGTGTACTAGGATTGCCCAAGTATGTACTAGGTGATGGCACATCTGTGCTAAGAGTGCCCAGAATGTTATATGGAGCCCTGTGTGATAGCGGTGGCCACGTGTGGCCTAGGGGTGCCCAAGAGTGTATTAAGGGTGCACAAGTGTGCGCGTCATGCGGCCACAGTGTGTTGGAGTGCGGAAGAGTGTTGTGGGGTGCCCAAGAGTGCACTCGGCGATGGCAAAAGAGTGCCAGTTGTGTCCAAGTGTGTGCTGGGGTAAGCAACAGAATGCTATGGGAGACCAGTATGTGCTAGAGGTAACAAAGAGAGTGATCAGTGTGCCCAGAGTGTGATAGGTTTGTCCAAGAGTGTGTTCTAGAGAATGACAAAAGTGTGATACAGGAGCTCACGAGTGTGTTAGGAGTGAGCAGGTGTGCGCTAGGGGCACCCAGGAGTTTGCTAGGTGTTTCCATGAGCGTTCTAGGTGTGCCCAACAATGTTCTTGGGGTGACCAAGTGTGTGATATGGAATGAAAAGTGTGTAATAGGTGTGTGCAAGAGGGTTGTGGGGTACTCAATGCGTTCAAGGGTGCCCAATTGTGTCTTAGGGGTGGCCAAGGGGTGATTGTTATCCCATGTGTGTACTAGGGCATGGTCAAGAGTGTGATAGGTGATGGCAAGTGTGTTCTAGGAGTTCCAAGAATGTAATATGAGTCCCCAAGAGTGTGGTAGTGGGTATGAAGCATGGTCTGAGGGTACCAGAGTGTGATAAGCATGCAGAAGAGAGTATAGGCGTGCCCAATAGAGTAATAGGGGTGACCAAGAGTGTGCAAGGGCGTGACAAGTATGTGAATGGGGTGTCCAAGAGTGTGGTGGGGTGCCCAAAAGTGTTCCAGGGTGCCCAAGTGTGTGATGGAGGTGGCCAGGGGAGTAATCCGTGTGCCTAGTGTGTGTTAGGTGATCCCAAGTGTGTGCTAGGAGTGCGCAGATTGTACGTGTATTGTAGAGTGTGTTAGCGTTGCCCAAGTGTGTGTTAGAGGTGCCCAAGAGTATACCAGGGGTGCCCAAATACGTTCCTGGGTAGCCCAGAGTGTACTAAGTGTGCCCGGGTGTGTGCTAGGGTAGCCAGAGTGTGATCGGTTGCCCAAACATGTGCTGGAGTTTGGCAGGGGTGTACTAGGGGTTCCCAAGAGTGAGATAAGGTTGTCCAAATGTGTGATTCTTGTGCCCATAGAGTGATCATGTGGCCAATAACCTGTTCGGGGTGACCAAGATATGCTCGTGGATGACAGCATATTCTAGGGGTTACCAAACTTGTGCAAGGTTTTCAGACGTGTGTCCGAAGGTGCCCAAGCGTGATGGTGTGTGCCAATATTGTGCTAGGGTTGTACAAGTGTATACTAGGTGTGTGCAGTGTGTGATAGGGGTGGCCAAGTGTATGCTAGTGGTGCCCAAGGTATGAAAGGGATGTCCAAACGTGATAGATGTGGAATAAACATGTGCTAGGGGATGGCAAAAGTGTGATCGGGTGTCTAATTGTGCACTAGGGTTGCCCAAGATGGCTAGGTTTGCCCAAATGAGTGTTTGGTGTGCGCAAGACTGTGATAGGTGTGTCCAATGGTGCACTAGGGAATGGCAATAGTTTGCGAGTGGCGTCAAGAGAATGCTGGTGTGCACAGGTGGGTAATAGGTGTGCCCAAGGTTGTAGTAGATGTGCACAGGAGTGCACTACGGGTGTCCAGAGTGTGGCCGAGGTGCCCACGCGTGTGCTAGTCTTGCCCAGAGTGTACTAGGCGTGAAGAAATGTGTGATAGGGGTGCCCATTATGTTATAAGGGTGCCCAAGCATGCGCTAGATGTGGCCAAGTGTGGGCTAGCTTGCCCAAATGTGTATTTGGAGTGCCCAGAGTGTAATAGGTGTGCCCTAGAGTGCACTAAGTGTGCCCAAGACTGTACCAGGTGATGGCAAGTGTGTGCTGTGCTGGGAGTGCTCAGAATGCTGTGGCGTGTGATAGGGATGACCAAGAGTGCACTTGGGTGCCCAGAGGGTGGGGGGTGGCAGGAGTGTAATCTGGGTGGCAGATGTGTGTCAGTGGTGTCCAAGAGTGTGACGGGTGTACAAGAGTGTGTTAGGGGAGACCAGTGGGTGCTAGTGTGCCAAAGAGAGTGATCAGTGTGCCCAGAGTTGGCTGGGTTTGTCCAAGAGGGTGTAATAGAGAATGACAAGAAGGTGATACATGGACCCAAGAGTGTGCTGGTAGTGAGCAAGTGTGTGCTAGGGGTGACCAAGAGTATGCCAGTTGTGCCCCAGAGTTTGCTAGAGGATGGCAAGATTGGGTAAGGTGTATCCAATAGTGATGTGGTGCCCAGAAGTGTTCAAGGTGTGACAAAGTGCGTGCTAGAGGTGTCCAAGGCGGTGCTCTTTGTGCCCAGATTGGGGTAGGTGTGCCCAAGTCATAAGTGATGGCAAGTGTGGGTTAGGAGTGCCCAGATTGTGCTAGGGTTGTTCAAGGGTGTTGTATGGTCTGCAGGGGTGCCCAGAGAGTGAGTGGCATGCCCAAAGGTCTGCAGGGGTGCCCAAGAGTGTACCAGGAGTGCCCAAGTACGTGATAGGGGTACTCAAAGTGTGATTGGCGTGCTAGGGCATGGCAAGAGTGTTGTAGGATGTCCAAGTGTGTGATAGGGTGTCCAAGTGTGTGCTAGAAGTACACAAGACTGGGCTGGGGTATCCCAAATGTATACTTGTAATGCCCAAAAGCGTAATGGGGTGCCAAAGTGTGAAACCGGTATGGCAAGTGTTTGCTAGTGGTGTCCAAGAGTGTGCTGGGGTAAATAAGAGTGTGCTAGGGATACCCAGAGTATGATAAGAATGACCAACTGTGTGCTGGAGTGCCTCAGTGCATGTTACTGGTGCACAAGATGGTTCTAGGCACGCTCCTGTGTGTGCTAGGTGTGCCCAAGTCTGTTCTGGGAGAGGGTAAGAGTGTGTTAGGGGTCACCAAACCTGTGCTAGAGATAGCAAGTATGTGCTAGGGTGCCGACGTGTCTGCTAAGGGTGCCCAAGAGTGGGCTAGTTTCCCCAGTTGTGTGCTCAAAATGCCCAGAGTGTGCTAGGTGTGCTCATGAAGGTGCTCGGTCTGCGAAAGAATGTGGTAGAGGCGCTAAAGGATGTACCGAGGGTGGCCAAGAGTGTAATGCTTGTGCCCAAGAGTGAGCTGGATGATGGCAAGTGTGTGCTAGGAGAGCCCAGAATATTTTAGGGTTGCCCAAGAGGGTGTTAGGGTGCCCACGTATGCTGGGGAGACCATTTGTATACGAGGTATGCTGAAGAGTGTGGGAGAGGTTTCCAAGAGTGTGATCAGAGTTCGCAAGTTTGTACCAGGCGTGCCCAAGAATGTGCTAGGTAATGGCAAGTGTGTTCTTGGAGTTCCCAGAATGTGCTAGGATTGCCCAAGAGGGTTGTAGGGTTGGCCAAGTGTTTGATGGTGTTTCCCAAAATTGTACCAGAGGTGCCCAAAGTGTGATGGTGTGCCGAAGAGTGGTGTGGGGTAACAAAGGGTATACTCGGGATGGCAAGAATGTGCCAATGGTGTCCAAGAGTGTGCATGGGTGCACAAAAGTGTGCTGGGGGAAGCCCAGTGCGTGACAGAACAAAAGAACAAAGAACAAAGCACAGGAACAGGCCATCCGGCCCTCCAAGCCTGCGCAGATCTTGATGCCTGCCAAAACTAACATCTTCTGCACTTCCGGGGCCCAAATTCCTCTATTCCCTTCCTATTCATATATTTCTCAAGATGTCTCTTAAACATCGCTATCGTATCTGCTTCCACCATCTCCCCTGGCAGCAAGTTCCAGGCACTCACCACCCTCTGTGCAAAAAACTTGCCTCGCACATCCCCTCTAAACTTTGCCCGTCGCACCTTAAACCTATGTCCCCGAGTAACTGACTTCCAACCTGGGAAAAAGCTTCTGACTATCCACTCTGTCCATGCCGCTCATAACTTTGTAAACCTCTATCATGTCGCCCCTCCACCTCCGTGGTTCCAGTGAAAACAATCCGAGTTTTTCCATAATAATAAAAGCAAAATACTGCGGATGCTGGAAATCTGAAATAAAAACAAGAAATGCTGGAATCAGTCAGCAGGTCTGGCAGCATCTGTGGAAAGAGAAGAAGAGTTAACATTTCGGGTCAGTGACCCTTCATCGGAAAAGACAAATATTAGAAAAGTCACTGGTTATAAGCAAGTGAGGTGGGGGTGGGGCAAGAGATGACAAGGTAAAAGAGACAAACGAAAATGCCGTCGGAGAGAAGAGCAGAACTTCTTCAAGGCAGGCATTCCTGGAAGAGAAGTGGCAGTGAATTAAACACTAAAATAAAAGCAAAATACTGCGGATACTGGAAATCTGAAATAAAAACAAGAAATGCTGGAATCACTCAGCAGGTCTGGCAACCTCTCCTCATAGCTAATGCCCTCCAGACCAGGCAACATCCTGGAAAACCTCTTCTGCACCCTCTCCAAAGCCTCCACGTCCTTCTGGTAGTGTGGCGACCAGAATTGCATGCAATATTCTAAGTGTGGCCGAACTAAGATTATGTACATCTGCAACATGACTTGCCAATTTTTATACTTTATGCCCCAACTGATGAAGGCAAGCATGCCGGATGCCTTCTTGACCACCTTATCCACCTGCGTTCCCACTTGCAGTGACCTGTGGACGTGTACGACCAGATCTCTCTTCCTGTCAATGCTCCTAAGGGTTCTCCCATTTACTGTATACCTCCCACCTGCATTATACCTTCCAAAATGCATGACCTCACATTTGTCCGGATTAAACACCATCTGCCATTTCTCCGCCCAAGTCTCCAACCGATCTATATCCTGCTGTATCCTCTGACGATCCTCATCATTATCCACAACTCCACCAACCTTTGTGTCGTCCGCAAACTTACTAGTCAGACCAGCTACATTTTCCTCCAAATCATTTATATATACTACAAACAGCAAAGGTCCCAGCACTGATCCCTGAGGAACACCACTAGTCACATCCCTCCATTCAGAAAAAACACCCATCCACTGATGCCCTGAGTCTTCTATGACCGAGCCAGTTCTGTATCCATCTTGCCAGCTCACCTCTGATCACTTCACCTTTTGTACCAGTCTGCCATGAGGGACCCTGTCAAAGGCTTTCCTAAAGTCCATATCGATAACATCCACCGCCCTTCCTTCATCAATCATCTTCGTCACTTCCTCAAAAAACTAAATCAAATTAGTAAGACACGACCTCCCCTTCACAAAACCATGCTGTCTCTCGCGAATAAGTTCGTTTGTTTCCAAATGGGAGTAAATCCTGTCCCGAATAATCCTCTCTGATAGTTTCCCTACCACTGACGTGAGGCTCACCGGCCTATAATTTCCTGGATTATCCTTGCCACCCTTCTTAAACAAAGGAACAACATTGGCTATTCTCCAGTCCTCTGGGACCTCACCTGTAGCCAATGAGGATGCAAAGATTTCTGTCAAGACCCCTGCAATTTCTTCCCTTGCCTCCCTCAGTATTCTGGGGTAGATCCCATCAGGCCCTGGGGACCTATCTACCTTAATGCTTTGCAAGACACCCAACACCTCCTCCTTTTTGATAATGAGATGACCGAGACTATCTGCACTCTCTTCCCTGGGATCATCATCCACCAAGTCCTTCTTTTTGGTGAATACTGATGCAAAGTACTCATTTAGCACCTCGCCCATTTCCTCTGGCTCCACACATAGATTCCCATCTCTGTCCCTGAGTGGGGTAACCGTTTCCCTGGTTACCCTCTTGCTCATTATATTTGGATAAAAAGCCTTGGGATTTTCCTTAATCCTGTTTGCCAATGACTTTTCATGACACCTTTTAGCCCTCCTAACTCCTTGCTTAAATTCCTTCCTACTGTCTTTATATTCCTCAAGTGCTTCATCTGTTCCCAGCCTTCCAGCCCTTGCAAATGCTTCCTTTTTCTTTTTGACTAGGCTCACAATATCCCGTGTTATCCAAGCTTCCCGAAAGTTGCCAAACTTGTCTTTCTTCCTCACAGGAACATGCTGGTCCTGGATTCTAATCAGCTGACGTTTGAAAGACTCCCACTTGTCAGATGTTGATCTACACTCAAACAGCCGCCCCCAATCTAACTTCTTCAGTTGCTGCCTAATATTGTTATAATTAGTCTTCCCCCAATTTCGCACCTTCACCCGAGGACTACTCTTATCCTTATCCACAAGTACCTTAAAACCTATGGAATTATGGTCACTGCTCCCGAAATGCTTCCGCACTGAAACGTCGACCACCTGGCAGTGTTCATTCCCCAATGCAAGATCCAGAGTGGCCCCATCCCTAGTTGGACTATCTACATGCTGTTTCAAGAAGCCCTCCTGGATGCTCCTCGCAAATTCTGCCCCATCCAAGCCCCTCGCACTAAGTGAGTCCCAGTCAATATTGGGGAAGTTAAAATCACCCACCACCCTGTTACCTTTACATCTTTCCAAAATCTGTCTACATATCTGTTCCTCTACCTCCCTCTGGCTGTTGGGACGCCTGTAGTAAACCCCCAGCACCCTGACTGCACCCTTTCTATTCCTGAGATCCACCCATATTGCCTCATGACCCCTCTGAGGTGTCCTCCCGCAGTACAGCTGTGATATTCTCCTTAACCAGCAATGCAACTCCCCCACCCCTTTTACATCCCCCTCTATCCCGCCTGAAGCTTCTAAATCCTGGAACATTTAGCTGCCAATCCTGCACTTCCTTCAACTATGTCTCTGTAATAGCAACAACATCATATTTCCAAGTACTAATCCAAGCTCTAAGTTTATCTACCTTACCTGTTATACTTCTCGCATTGAAACAAATGCACTTCAGACCACCAGTCCTGCTGTGCTGAGCAACATCTCCCTGCCTGCTATTTCTCTTAGTCCTCTTAGAGGTGACAAAGAGAGTGTTCAGGGGGCCCAGAGTGTTCAAGGGCTGTTCAAGAATGTGCTTCAGAATGACAAGAGTGCGCTAATGGTACCCAAGAGTGTACTAAGAGTGAGTAGGTCCGTTCTGGGTGTTCCCAAGTGTGTGATAGAGGATGAAAAGTGAGTGATACGCGCGCCGAAATTGTGCTTGGATTGTTCAAGTTTGTGATAGATGCGCAGAAGTGTGTACTAACGGTGCCATACAGTGTGCTGGGGATGCCCAAGGCGTGATAGGTGTGTTCAGAGTGTGGTAGGTGTGCTCAAACATGTGCTAGGGGATGACAGGAGTGTGATAGTATGTTCATGTGCGTGCTAGGGGAGCTAAAGTTGGGCATAGGGTTGCCTAAAGGTGTGCTTGTTGTGCCCAGGGTGTGCTTGGGTGTGCCCAAGAAAGCGACATCAATGACCAAGAGTGAGCTAGGGCATGGCAACAGTGTGACAGGAGAGGCCAAGTGTGCTAGGCGTGCAGAAGTGTATCCTAGGTATGCCCAAGAGCGTGTTAGGTGATGGCACATATGTGCTGCCAATGCCCATATTGTCCTACGGTTGACCAAGCTTGTGCTGGTGATACCCAAAAGTTTTCTAGTGGTATCCAAGATTGTGATTGCTGCGCCTAGTGTATTAGAGAGGTGCCCAGTGTATGATCAGTGTGCCCAGAGAGTGCTCGGTGTGCCCAAGATGTAATAGGAGATGGCAAGCGTGTGACAGATGTGTCCAGACGTTTTCTAGGGGTGCCCAAGTCTGCACTGAGGTGCGCAAGTGTGTATTAGGTGTGCCCAAATATGTGATAGGGGTGTCCAGATTGTACTGGCGTTGTTCAATCGTGTGATAGCTGTGACAAAGAGGGTGATCGGCGTGCCCAAAAGTGCAATAGTGTTCCAAGAGTGTGCTGGGTATAACAAAACAGGTGATATGGAATGGCAAGTGTGTGCTGGCCCAGGTGTCTGCTAGGGGTGCCCAAAATTGGCTATTTTGCCCAGATGTGCGATTGGAGTGCCCAAAGTTTTCTAGATGTACCCAAGAAGGTGCTTGAGGTGCCCAACAGCCTGCTGGGGCTGCCCAAATGTGCACTTGGCATTCCCGACAGTGTACTAGGTGATGGCAATTGTGTGCTCGGAGTGACCAGAATGTTCCAAGGTTTACCAAGAGTGCAGTAGGGGTTCCCAAGTGTGCAATGGGGCGGTCCAAGAGTACACTAGCTGTGCACAATAGAGCGATTGGGGTGCTCACAGTGTGATCGGGTTGCTAAAGAGTCTTCTGGGGTGTCCAAGACTGTACTCGGGGATAGCAATACTGCGTTGGTTGTGCCAAGAGTGTGCTGGGATAAATAAGGCTGTGCTAGGGGAGCCCAGTGCGTGCTACTTCTGCCTAGAAGAGTGCTCAGTGTGCCCAGATTGTGATCAGGTTGCCCAACAGTGTGTGCTGGATAATGACAAGAGTGTGCTCCAAGTGCCCAAGAGTGTACTAGGGCATGGCAACAGTGTGACAGGAGAGGCCAAGTGTGCTAGGCGTGCAGAAGTGTATCCTAGGTATGCCCAAGAGCGTGTTAGGTGATGGCACATATGTGCTGCCAATGCCCATATTGTCCTACGGTTGACCAAGCTTGTGCTAGTGATACCCAAAAGTTTTCTAGTGGTTCTCTGGGCACACTGATCATACACTGGGCACCTCTCTAATACACTAGGCGCAAATGTGTGCCAGGAGTTCCCAAGAGCATACTAGGGGTGACCATATGCATTCTAGGTATGGCCGACAGTGTTCCTTGCGTGCCCAAGAGTGGGCTAGACGAGCCTGTGTGTGTGCTAGGGTTGAACAACCATGTGCTCGGCGATAGCAAGTGTGTGTTGGGGTGTCCAAGTGTATGCTAGGAGTGACCAGGAATGGGCTAATATGGTCAAATGTATGCTCGTTGTGCCCAGACTGTGATAGGTGTGCCCAAGAAGGTAGCTAGGTGTACCCAAGTGCATGATAGTGGTGTCAAAAGAGCAAACCAGGGGCGCTCAAGATTGTACTAGGAAGGAGTAACTCTGTGATGGGGTGGCCAAGAGCATAAGAGCGGTGACCAAATGTGTTCTAGGTGTCTGCTGGGGTGGGGGGGGGGGGGGAGCTAGAGAGTGAGAGTTTGCCAAGAGTGAGCAAGAGTGTCATGGTGTGCCCAAGAGTGTACCAGGGTGACCAACAGTTTACTAGGGTTGCTTCAGGGTGTGCTAGGTGAAGGTAAATTTGTGCTAGCTGGGCCTAGTGCGTGATAAATGTGCCAAAGTGAGTGCTCAGTGTGCCATGGTTGCTCTGCGGCAATCTAAGAGTGTGCTAGAGAATGACAAGAGTGTGATACGGGTTCCCAAGTGTATGCTGGGAGTGAGCTAATGTGGGGTGCCCAAGAGTGTACTAGGGTACCCAAGAGTGAGCTGGGTTGCCCAAATGTGTGCTCAGAGTGCCCAATAGTGTGATGGATGTGCCCAAGAAGGTGCTATCTGTGCCCAATAGTGTGGTCGGAGTGATAAAATCGGTGCTTGGGGTGCCCAAGAGTGTGCTAGAAGGGAGAAAACATGTGCTAGGGGATGGCAAGTGTGTGCTAGGGTGTCCAAGTGTCTGCTGGATGTTCCCGAGAGTGGGCTAGTTTTCCCAAATGAGTGCTCAGCGTGCGCAGGATGTGCTGGGAATGAGCAAGTGTGTGACTGGGGTCCCCAAGAGCATGCTTGGTGTGCCCAAGAGCATGAGGGGCGCCGTAGAGTGTTCTGGGTGTGTCCAAGACTGTTCTGGGTGTGCCCAGGAGTGTGCTAAGGATGCCAAGAGTGTGCTAGGTGTATGCAAGAGAATGCTGGGGATGCACAAAATTGTTTTACAGTTGCCCACGGGTGTGCTAGGGAATGATGAGTGTGTGCTAATGTGTCCAAGTGTCTACTAGGATTGCCCAAGAGCGGGTTATATTGGGCAAATGCATGATCAGTGTGCCACAATGTGTTAAATGTGCCCAAGAATGTGATGGTGGTGCCGAAGTGTGTGATAGCTGTGCCTAAATGTGTGCTGGGTGTGCTTAATATTACACTCAGGGTGCCCAGGAATGTTCTAGGTGTGCCCCAGATTGTGCCATGGGATGGCAAGAATGTGATGGGGGATGGCAAGAGTGCAGTAGGTATGTCCAACAGGGTGATGGGTGCAACAAGTGTTCTAGGGGTGCCCAAGTGCATGCTAGAGGTGGGCAAGGGGGTGCTCCGTGTGCCCAAAGTGTGATAGGCATGCCCAAGCATGTGCTACGTGGAGGCAAGTGAGTGATAGGAGTTCCCAAGCTGTGCTTGGGTTGTTCAAGTGGTGATAGGTGTGCCCAAGAGTGTTCTCAGTGTGCCAGAGCATGCAAGGGCTGTCCAAGAGTGCGCTAGAGAATGTCAAGAGTATTCGACAGTTGCCCAAAAGTACTAGGAGTGAGAAAGTCTGTTTTAGGGGTTCCCTAGATTGAGCTGGGGTGACCAGACATGTGTTAGGCGATGGAAAGTGTGTGCTAGTGTCTCCAAGTGTCTGATAAGGCTGCCCAAGAGTGAGCTAGTTTGTCCAAATATGTGATCGGAGTACTTAAAATATGACAGTATTCCCAAGAAGGTGCCAGCTCTGCCCATAAGTGTGGTAGAGGTGTCTAAAGGTGTGCTGGGTGTGGCCAAGCCTGTACTGGGGGTGCCCAAATGTGTACTAGGGGTGCCCAAGTGTATGCTACGTGTGCTCAAGAGTGTGCTGGATGATGGCTGGTGTGTGCTGGGAGTGCCCAGAATGTTCTACGGATGCCCTAGTGTGTGATGGGGTGCCCAGGTGTGCGATGAAGGTGCACAAGAGTACTCTAGGGGTTTCCAAGCGTATGCTTGGAGTACCTAGAAAGTAATAGGGGTGCTACAGAATGTTCTCGGGTTCCCATGGGTGAACTAGATGATGTAACAGTTTAATAGCAGTACCCATGAGTGCACTATGGGTGTCCAGAGGGTGATAGGTGTGTCAATGAGCGTTCTGGGCTGCCTATGACTGTAGTTGGGTTGGCACAAGTGTAACAGTAGTGCCGAAGAGAGTGCTAGGAGTGGGCAACTGTGTGATAGTGGTGACCAATCACGTGCTACGGGATGGAAAGGGTGTTCTAGTGTGTCCAAATGTCTGCTTGGGGTGTCCAAGTGTGGAATAACTTGCCCAATAAAGTGCTCAAAGTGCCCAGTGTGTGCAGGGAGTTATCAAATGTGTGATAGACGTGCCCAAGCTCGTTATGGATGCGGCCAAAAGTATTCTTGGTGCGCCCAAGAGTGTACTCGGGGATGGCAAGAGCATTCCAGTGGTGTACATGAGTGTAATAGAGTTGTCCAAGAATGTGCTAGAGCATGTCAAGAGTGTTCTACAGGTGCCACGAGTTTGTTGGAGTCAGTACATGCGTGATAAGTGTGCCCACGTGTGTACTATGGGTGCCCAAGTGCGTACTTGGGGTGCCCACCTGCGTACAAGGGGTGACCAAGAGGGTGGTAGTTGATGGTAAGTGTGTATTAGGCGTGCCCAAGAAGGGGCTAGGGGTGAGCAAGAGTGTGGTAGTACTGCACAAGAGTGTGATGCCTGTGCCCAAGTGTGTACTAGAGGTTCCCATGTCTGTACTAGGTAATGGGAAGTATGTGCTTAAGAGTGCCCAGAATGTTCTAGGGATGCTCAAGAGTGTGGTAAGGATGCCCATGTATGTGCTGGGGTACCCACGAGTGTATTAGGTATGCCTAAAAGTGCACACGGCATTCCCAGAGTGTGACAGTGTTGTCTAAAAGTGAAGTTAGAGATGGCAAAATTGTGCCACTGGTGTGCAAAAGTATGCTGGGATGCACAAGAGTGAGTTTGGGATGTCTAGTGCGTAAAAGAAGTGTCAAAGAGTGTGCTCTGTGCGCTTAGAGTTCGCTAGGGTTGTCCAAGACTCTGTGATTGAGAATGATAAGAGGAACCCGAGAGTGTGTTAGGAGGTGTCCATGAGAATGCGAGGGGATGGCCAGAGAGTAATAGGTGTGTCAAATAAGGTGCTGGAGTGCCCAAAAGTGTTCAAGGTGTGCCAAAGTGTGTGCTAGATGTGGCCAAGTGTGTGTTCATTGTGCCCAGATTGTGATAGGTGTGCTCAAGTGTGTGATAGGTGTTTAACGTGTGTGCTAGGAGAGCCCAGATTGTGCTAAGGCATCCAAGTGTGTGATAGAGGCAACAACGTGGGGCTAGGGTTGCCCAAATGTGTGATTGCTGTTCCCGGAGTGTGCTAGCTGTGACCACGAATATGCCATGTGTTCCCACGAGTGAGATAAGGGATGGCAGCAGTGTGATAGCAGAGATTGAGTGTGTGCTAGAGTTTCAGAAGTGTGTCTGAGGGGTGACCAAGAGTGTACTAGCTGAAGGTAAGTTTGTGCTAGGAGTAACCAGATTCTGATAGGGTTTCCCAAACATGGTGAGTGGTATCCAAGAGTGTGATAGTGGTGCCCAGTGTGTAATAGAGGTGCCAATGAATGTGCTCGGTGTGCCCAGAATTTGATAGGCTGTGCAGAAGTATGTGCTATGTGTGCGCAAGAGGGTTCTAAGTGTGCCCAACAGTGTTCTAGACGCGCCCAAGAATGTATTAGGGGATGGCCTAAGTGTGATATGAATATTCAACAGAGTACCGGTGTGCCCCAAGGGTCTGCTAGGTGCACTCGAGCGTATACTAGGGGAGCCAATGTTGTGATAGGTGTTCCCAAGCATGTGAGAGGAGTGCTCAGAATATGAGAGGGGGTGACCACTCACGTGCTAGGAGATGGCAGCAGTTTGCGAGAGTATCCAAGTGTGTGCTGGTGTGACAAATTGAGGGCTAGGGTTGCCCAAATGTGTGATTGCTGTGCCCAGATTGTGCACCGTGTGCCCAATAACGTATCATGGGTGCGCAAAAGTGAGCTAGGGAATCGCAGCAGTGTGCTATGTATGCCCAAGCATTTGATAGGGCTGCAGAAGTGCGTCCTAGGAGTGGCCAAGAGTGTGATAGCTGATGGCAAGTGAGTGCGAGGAATGCCTAGATTGTGATAGGGTTGCCAAAACGTGTGATTGCGGTGTTCCAGAGTGTGATGGGCTCCAGAAGTGTGTGACAGGTGTACCCTGTGTATATTGGATGCGCCAAAGAGTATGCTCAGTGTGCTCAGAGAGCGATCGGTGTGAAAACGAGTGTGACAGTTGTGCCCAAGAGTGTTCCAAGTGTGCTCAATAGTGTTCTAGGAGATGGAAAGAGTGTAAAAGGTGTATTCAAGAAAGAGCTGTAGTGCCCACATGTCTTCTTGGGATGCCCAAGTGTGTGCTCGAGATGCCCAAGGGAATGATCAGTGTGCCCAGTGACTGTCAGGGCTGACGTAGTGTGTGCTAGGTGAAGGCTAGTGTGTGCTAGTAGTACTCAGATTGTGTTAACGTTGTTTCAGATTGTGATAAGGGTGACCAAGAGAGCACTGGGGGTGCCCAGAGTGTAATAGGGGCTGTTCAAACGTGTGCTAGAGAATGACAATTATGTTCTACGGGTGACCAGGAGTGTACTACGAATAAATAAATGCGTGATAGAGGTGCCCAAGAGTGTACCTGGTGCACCCAAGACAGTACTAAGGATGCACGAGAGTATACTAGGTGATGGCAAGTGTGTGCTAGGCATGGCAGAATGTTCGAGATGTGCTCAAGAGCTTTATAGGTGCTCCCAGGAGTGTTCACGATGTTCCCAATAGTGTTCTAGGTGTGCCCAGAGTGTGATTGGGGTTGCCAAGGGTGTGCTTGGGGATGACAAGTGTGTGATGGGTATGTCCAACAGGGTTATGGGTGCCAAAAAGTGTTCTGAGATGTCCAAGTGTATGCTACAGTTGGCTAAAATGGGTGCTCCGTATGCACAGAGAGTCATAGGAGTGCCCATGTTTGTGATAGGTGAAGGCAGGTGTGTAATAGGAGTGCCCAAATTGTGCTAGGGTTGTTCAAGCGTGTATGAGGACTGCCCAAGTTTTAGTTATACAGCCCTGAAACTGGCCCTTCGGCCCACCGAGTCTGTGCTGACCATCAACCACCCATTTATACTAATCCTAAACTAATCCCATATTCCTACCACATCCCTACCTGTCCCTACCACCTACCGATACTAGGGGCAATTTATAATGGCCAATTAACCTATCAACCTGCATGTGGGAGGAAACCAGAGCACCCGGAGAAAACCCACGCAGACACAGGGAGAACTTGCAAACTCCACGCAGGCAGGACGCAGAATTGAACCCGGGTCGCTGGAGCTGTGAGGCTGCGGTGCTAACCACTGCGCCTCCCCTATGGAATTAGGTATAGTCAGTGTGCTCAGAGCCTGCACAGGCTGTCAAGAGTGTAATAGCGAATGACAAGTGTGTTGTACGGGTGCCCAAGAGTGTGCTCGGAGTGAGCAAGTGTGTGATAAGGGTGACCAAGAATGTGCGTAGGGGTGACTAGTCATGTGCTAGGCGATGGCAATTGTGTGCTAGGGCATCCAAGTGTCTGCTAGGGCTTCCCAAGAGTGGGCTAGTTTGCCCAAATGAGTAAGCGGAGTGTCCAGGCATTGCTCAGCGTGCCCAAGAATGTGCGACGGCTGACCAAGAGTGTGGTAGATGTACCAAAAGGTGTACTGGGGATGTCCAAGTGTGTACTAGGGGTGATGAAGAGTGCCCAAGTATGTGCTCGATGATGGCAGGTGTGTGCCAGGGACTCCCAGAATGTTCTAGATTTGCCTAAGAGTGCAGTAGAGATAACTAGGTGTGTACTAGGGGTGCCCAAGTGATTGCTCGGGTGCCCAGAAGGTGATAGGAATGCTGAAGGCTGTTCTGGGGTGCCCCAAAGTGTAATAGAGAGCATATAGGAACCTCGGAAGATAGGAACAGGATTCAGCTCCTCGAGCCTGTCCCGCCATTCAACGAGATCATGGTTGTTCTGTGACCTAATTCCATAGGGGCGGCTCAGTGACGCAGTGGTTAGCACTGCAGCCTCACAGCTCCAACATCCCGCGTTTAGTTCTGGGCACTGCCTGTGCAGTGTTTGCAAGTACTCCCTGCGACTGCGTGGATTTCAACTGGCTGTTCCCGTTTCCACCTACAGCCAAAGCATTGTCGGACGATAGGTAAATTGGCCGTTTTAAATTGCCCCTAATGCAGGCAGGTGGTAGGAAAATAGTGGGGATGTGGTAGGGAATATGGGATTAATGTAGGATTAGCATAAAATGGGTGGTTGTTGGTCAGCACAGACTTGGTGGAACGAAGGGCCTGTTTCAGTGCTATATCTCTAAATAAAAATAAATACGTGCCTTTGGCCGAAATCCCTTAATATCTTTGCTTAACAAAAATCTATCTACCTCAGATTTAAAATTAACAACTGCTCTAGCTTAAACTGCTGTTTGTGGGAGAGAGTTCCAAATCTCTACCACCCTTTATGTGAAGAAGTGCTTCCTAACATCTCTCCTGGTCCTAAATTTTATACTATGCCCCCTAGTTTTAGAATCTCCAACCAGTGGAAATAGTTTATCTTTATCTAGTCTGTCTTTTCCTGTTGATATATTGAAGACTTCGATCAAATCATGCCTTAACCTTTTAAATTCTAGCGAAAACGAGCCTAATTTGTGTAATCTTTCCTCGTAACTTAACCCCTGTAGTCTAGATATCATTCTTGTCAACCTACATTGAACTCCCTCCAAGGCCAATATATCCTTCCTAAGATGTGATGCCCAGAACTGCTCATAGTACCCCAAGTGAGGTCTAACCAGGGTTTTATACAGCTGCAGCATAACCTCTGTGTCTTTATACTCCAATCCTCTAGATACAAAGGCTAGCATTCCATTAGCCTTTTTGATTATTTTCTGCACTTGCTCGTAGCATTTTAAAGATCTATGCACCTGAACCCCCAAGTCTCTTTGGACATCCACTGGACTGAACCTCTTCCCATTTAGAAAGTACCCTGCTCTATCATTTTTGGTCCAAAATAGATAATCTCACACTTGTCCGCACTGAAATCCATCTGCCACAGTTTTGCCCACTCACCTAGTCTGTCAATATCTCTTTGCAATTTTATGCTATAATCTAGACTGTCTACAATGCCTGCTAACGTTGTATCATCAGCAAATTTGGATATATGGCTTACTATGCCATCTTCCAAGTCGTTAATGAATAATGTGAATAATTGAGGCCCCAACACAGATCCCTGCCGGACACCACCAGTCACATCCTGCCAATCAGAGTACTTACCCATTATCCCCACTCTCTGCCACCTACTCAACCAACTTCCTAACCATGTCAATAATTGCCCTCAAATCCATGGTTAACAGTCACTTATGTGGGACTTTATCAAATGCCTTCTGGAAGTCCATATAAATGACATCCACAGACATTCCCCTGTCAACTAACTTTGTCACCTCTTCAAAAAATTCAATGAGATTCGTCAGGCATGATCTTCCCGTCATGAATCCATGCTGGCTGTCCCTGATTAACTGAAATGTTTCTAGGTGTTCAGTCACCCTATCCTTAATTATAGACTCCAGCAACTTGCCCACCACAGATGTCAGGCTAACTGGTCTATAAATTCCTTGGTTCCCCCTTTCACCCTTCTTAAAAAGTGAAGTGACATGTGCAACTTTCTAATCCAGATGTACCGCTCCTGAATCTAGGGAACTCTGAAATACTATAGTTGGAACATCTACAATGTGCTCCCCTACTTCCTTTAACACCCTCGGATGGAAACTGTCAGGTCCTGGGGATTTCTCATTTTTTAGTTCCATTAATTTCCTTGTTACTGATGTATTACTTACGTTAATTGTATTAAGTCCCTGTCCCCAATCGGCTATTATTTTTTTCGGGACTTCCAGCAAGTTAGCCTCCTTTTCATCTGTAAATACAGAGGCAAAGTAATTATTCAACATGTCTGCCATTTCCCCATTATCAATGACTGTATCTCAATTTTCAGCTTTTAGTGGGCCTACATTGCTCTTGACATTGCTGCGTTCCCTTTATGTATTCTTATTTATTTTGATGTCCCTTGCAAGTTTCCTTTCATAATCTCGTTTAGAGTTCACCTACCTAGGCTCACGTATCACCAGTAAACTGTCTGTCAATGCAGAAATCAACAAGCGCATGGGAAAGGCTTCCACTGCTATGTCCAGACTGGCCAAGAGAGTATAGTAAAATGGCGCACTGACACGGAACACAAAAGTCCGAGTATATCAAGCTTGTGTCCTCAGTACCTTGCTCTACAGCAGCGAGGCCTGGACAACGTATGTCAGCCAAGAGCGACGTCTCAATTCATTCCATCTTCGCTGCCTACGGAGAATCCTTGACATCATGTGGTAGGACCGTATCTCCAACACAGAAGTCCTCGAGGCGGCCAACATACCCAGCATATCCACTCTACTGAGTCAGCCGTGCTTGAGATGGCTTGGCCATGTGAGCTGCATGGAAGATGGCAGGATGCTCAAGACACATTGCACAGCGAGCTCGTCACTGGTATTAGACCCACCAGCCGTCCAAGTCTCTGTTTTAAAGACGTGTGCAAACACGAAATGAAGTCCTGTGACATGAATCACAAGTCATGGGAGTCAGTTGCCAGCGATCACCAGAGCTGGCGAGCAGCCATAAAGGCGGGCTAAAGTTTGGACAGTCGAAGAGACTTAGCAGTTGGCAGGAAAAAAGACAGAAGCACAAGGAGAGAGCCAACTATGTAATAGCCCCGACAACCAATTTTATCTGTCGCACCTGTGGAAGAATCTGTCACTCTAGAATTGGCCTTTATAGCCACTCCAGGCGCTGTTTCACAAACCACTGACCACCTCAAGGCGCTTACCCATTGTCTCTCGAGGCAAGGAGGCCGAAGACAAATATGCTGCTTTGCAACCCTTTGCTGGTCTTTGTATCGATCCCATTCGGCTGGATCTGTGCTGCGTTTTGCATTTTTGTAAGTGCTTTCTTTTTATCTTATGCTATCCCTAATCTAAGTGGTGTGGCAAGCTCCTGAAGCACAGTGTCCAGGTAACTCTCCCCTCCCTGATGTGTCACAGTGTCCGAAGCTCAGACTCCAGCTCATTAACTCTGAGCCAGAGTTACTGGAGCAGCCAACACTTGCTACAGATGTGTTCACCAGGAACCACAATGGGGTCCCCCAGCTCCCACATAATGCAGGTACAACACATCACCTGGCTTTGCATCTGTATTTTCTATAATTAGATTCATATTGTTATTTTCATTTTCGACTGGTCTTTAGTTACATTTTAAACCGCTTTAGACTTTAGTTTCTATACTTATAAATTAATCAAGTCTTACTCTATGTTAATTCAATTAAATTAAATTTTAAAAAAATTACCTGAATACTGACCCCAGCTGCTTTCTGTTTCCCTGCTCTCACTGTTCAATGTGACGTCACTCTAATGTCACGTCTCGATTTTATTCCCCTCGCTGCTCGTGCTCCGCTCCTCTCTGTCTCTCGGGGAGCGCAAGAGTGCGCTACAGTTGCCCAGAGTGTGATAAGAGTTACGTACAGTGTTATGGATTGCCCAGAGTGTGATAATGTGCCGAATAGTGTTCTGGGGTCCCCAAGAGTGTACGCGGGGATGGCAAGAATGTGATGCTGGTGTCCAAGAGAGCGTTGGGGTGCACAATAGAGTGATAGGTGTGCACAGTGTGTCATGTAGGTGCCAATGAAGGAGCTCAGTGTGCCCAAACTGTTATAGGTGCATCCAAGAGTGTGATAGAGAATGTGCTCAAGTGTGCAATAGAAGTGCCCAGGATATCCCAGGGTTGCCCAAGAGAGTTATAGGTGTGTCCAGGGGTTTGCTGGGGGTGCCCAAGAGTGTGATTGTGGTGATCGTTGTGTAATGGGGTGACTAAGAGTATTCTGGGCAGCTGTAGAGTGAGCTAGGTGATGGCAACAGTGTAACGGGGTGCCCGAAAGTGACACGTTTCCGGGTCCTGATAAACTTTATCCTAGGCTTTTAAAAGAAGTGGCTAGTGAGATCGTTGATGCGTTCCATTTTATTTTCCAAAATTTCTGAGATTCGGGGAAGATTGGAAATTAACGAATGTAACTCCTTTATTCAAAAAGGGAGGGAGACAGAAAGGAGGAAACTACAAGCCAGTTAGATTAACATCTGTGATAGGAAAAATGTTAGAAGCTATTATTAAAGACATTATAGCAGGGCGTTTAGAAAAAAAAAGGTAATCGGGCAGTGGCAACATGGTTTTGTGAGAGGGAAATCATATCTTACCAATTTATTGGAGTTCTATGAGAGAGTTACATGTGCTGTGGATAATGTGGAACCGGCAGATGTTTTGCACTTAGATTTACAGAAGGCATTTGATAAGGTGCCCCATCAAAGATTATTGCAGAAAATAAAAGCTCATGGTGTCGGGTGTAACATATTGGCATGGATGGAAGATTGGTTCGCGAACAGGAAACAGAGAGTAGGCATAAATGGGGCATTTTCTTGTTGGCGAGATGCAACCAGTGGTGTGCAACAGGGATCTGCGCTGGGCCTCAACTTTTAAACATTTATATAAATGACTTAGATGAAGGGGCCAAAGGCCTGGTTGCTAAATTTGCTAATGACACAAATATAGGTAGGAAAGTAAGTTGTGAAGAGGACATAAGGAAGGTGCAAATGGAGTTCAGTGGCACAATGGCGCAGCCGTTAGCACCATCGCTTCATAGCTCTAGGGACCCGGGTTCAATTCTTGGTACTTGCCTGTGCGGAGTTTGCAAGTTCTCTCTGTAACTGCGTGGGTTTTCCTCGGGTGCTCCGGTTTCCTCCCACCGCCAAAGACTTGCAGGTGATAGGTAAATTGGCCATTGTAAATTGCCCCTAGTGTTGGTAGGGAATATGGGATTACTGTAGTTTTGGTATAAATGGGTGGTTCTTGGTCGGCACAGACTCGGTGGGCCAAAGGGCCTGTTTCAGTGTTGTCTCTCTAAATAAATAAATAAGAGTGTATTAGTAGTGCCCAAGTGAGTTATGGCATAAGGACACATGAGGATAGTGTGGAATAAAGGCATTGCTGTGGATGATCAGCCATGATCTTATTGAATGGTGGGGCAGGCTCAATGGGCTGAATGGCCTACTCCTGCTCCTGTGTTTCGATGTTCCTATTGCTCTTGCACTTTTCAGAGATTTGCCTACATATTTGCTCTTGCACCTCCCTCTGATTGTTTTGGGGGTCTATAATGCACTCCCAGCAGTGTGATTGCCCTTTTTGTGTTCCTTAGCTCTATTCATATGGCCTAATTTGATGAACCTTTCAACATATCATTCCTCCTCACAGCTGTTATCGTTTCTTTGGCCAAAATTGCCACTCCCGTCCATCCTTATCCTCCTCCCAATGGCGTCTGAAAGGCCTGTAACCAGAAACGTTGAGCTGCCATTCCTGTCCCTCCTTCAGCCATGTTTCTGTATTAGTTATGATATCATACTGCCACGTGTCCATCTGTGCCCTCAGCTCATCTGCTTTATTTTCATTGAAATAGATCCTCCTGAACACTGCTTTTTTTTTTCTTTCCTAACCTTGTTTCCTCAGCCTTCCAGGCTCATCTATGAATTTTCTGCCTTCCATTTTCCTTTCTGATTTTGTCCCTGCTGAGTGTACCCTCAGGTTCCCGCCCCCCCCCCCCACCCCCACAGTATAAAACTAGTGTAACTCCTCCCCAACAGCACTGGAAAACGCCCCTCGAGGAACACCGTACCGGCTCTGTTCAGGTGCAATCCATCCGGCCTGTACATGCCCCATCTCCCTCAGAGCCGGTCCCCATGTGTCAGGAATCTACAGCCCTCCCTCCTGCACCATCTTTCCAGCCATACATTCATCTGTCTTATCCTTCTATTCCTGTACTCACTTCCACATAGCACAGGGAGTAATCCAGACATTATTACTTGAGATGTCTCGCTTGCTAATTTCTTACCTAACTCCCTAAATTCAAAGTGCAAGACCACATCCATCTTTCTAACCATGTCATTGGTTCCGATGTGGACCACAGCTGCTGCCTGTTCACCCTCTCCCTTCAGGAATCTCTGCATCCACTCAGTGACACCCATGACCCCAGCACCAGGGAGTCAACACACCATCCTGCATCCTGCAGCCACAGAAACGCCTGTCTGTTCCCCTGACAATTGAATCATCTATCACAATGGCTCTTCCAGCCTTCCCTGTACCCCCCTGTTCAGCTGAGCCACCCGTGCTGTCATGGACCTGGTTCTGGCTGCACTCTGCAGATGAACCATCACTCTCCTCAGTAACCAAAACTGAATACGTGTTGAGAGTGAGATGCACTCAGGGGTCTCCAGCACTTCCTGCCTGATTCTTTTTCATTGTCCTGTGGTGACCCACTCCCTTTATCCCTCCATACACTTAAGTTGTGGGGTGACCAAATCTATAAACGTGCTATCCACATAGCTCTCATCCTCATCGCAGTGTCGCCAGCTGTAACTCAAGTTCCAAAACTCGGAGCTCAGGCTACTGCAATTGACAACACTTCCTGTACTTCCTGAAACCTTGCTCCTCTTTTCCCCAGACAATTATTTTCCCAGCATTTATTTCCCACCCTTAATTGCTCTTGAGAATGTGGTGGCAAGCTGCCTTCGTGAAATGCTGCAGTCCATGACGGGTAGGTAACATCCACAGAGCTGTTTGGAAGGGAGTTCCAGGATTTTGAACCAGCATCAGCGAAGGAACGCCGGTAGAGTTCTAAGTCAGAATGGTGTGAGGCTTGGAGGGTAACTTGCATGTGGTGGCGTTCCTATGCATCTGCTGCCCTTGTCCTTCTAGATGGTAGAGGTCGTGGGTTTGGAAGGTACTGTCGAAGGAACCTTGGTGCACTGCTGCAGTGCATCTTGCAGATGGTACACACTGCAGCCACTGTGCGGCGGTGATGGAGGGAGTGAATATGTGTGATTGGTGTGACAATCAAACAGGCTGCTTTGCCCTGGATGGTGTCGAGCTTCTTGAGTGTTGTTGGAACTGCGCCCATCCGGGCAAGTGGAGAGTATTCCGTCACACTCCTGACTTATGCCTTGTAGAAGTTGGACAGGTTTTGGAGAGTCAGGAGGTGAGTTACTCACCGCAGGATTCCTAGCATCTGGCCGGCTCTTGTAGTCACGGTATTTATAAGGCTACTCCAGTTCACTTTCTGATCAATGGTAACCCCCAGGAGGTGGACAGTGGGTGATTCAGCGATGGTAATTCCATTGAATGTTAAGGTGAGATAGTTAAATTCTCTCTTGTTGGAGATGGTCTTTGCCTGGCACTTGGGTGGCACGAAATTTACTTGCCACTTATCAGCCCAAGCCTGGATATTATCCAGGTCTTGCTGCATTTCTACAAGGACTGCTTCAGCATCAGAGGAGTCACGAATGGTGTTGAACATTGTACAAACATCAGCAAACATCCTCACTTCTGACCTTATGTTTCAAGGAAGATCATTGATGAAGCAGCCGAAGTTGGCTAGTCCTGGGACACTACCCTGAGGAACTCCTGCAGTTATATCCTGGAGCTGAGATGATTGATCGAAAGCAACCACAACCGTCTTCCTATGTGCTAGGTATGACTCACCAGTGTTGATTTTTCGCCCCTGATTCCCATTGACTCCAGTTTTGCTGGGGCTCCTTGATGCCATACTCAGTCAAATGCTGCCTTGATGTCAAGGGCAGTCACTCTCACCTGACCTCTTGTGTTCTGCTCTTTTGTCCATGTTTGACACAAGGCTGTAATGATGTCTGGTGCTGAGTGGCCCTGGTGGAGTCTAAACTGAGTGCTAGTTAGATAGGAAGAAGAGGAAGTCATTTCCCCCTCTCAAGCCTGTTACACAGGAATAGGAGGTGGCCATTCCACCCCTTCAGCCTGTTACACAGGAATGGAGGAAGTCATTCATTCGCTTTGGAAATGCCTCTCTGCCGCTCTGCCTCTCCACCTCGTTTTCCTCCGTCAGACACTCCTTAAAATCTACCTCTTTGAAAAAGCTGTTGGTCTTCTGACCTAAGATCTCTGTATGTGACGCCTTGAGATGTTTATGATTTTAAAGGCACTATTTATATCTAAGTTGCTTCCGCTGTTTTGTTGAATGCAGCAGGTCGTTCAGCCTCTCAGGCCTGTTACACAAGAACTGCAGGTGTCCGTTCAGACCATCATACCAGTTAATCAAGCAAGTTACTTAGGAACTGCAGGAGGCCATTCAGCTCCTTGAAACATTTACACAGGAATGGGGGAGGATATTCAGCCCTACAACCCCGATACAAATAAACGGGTGCAGGCCATTCAGCCTCTTGAGTTTGTTACATAAAATAGAAGGAACCTATTGAGCCCCCTAATCCTGTTACAAATAGACAAGTGGAGACCATTCCATTGCTCGCGGCAGTCATACTGGAACAGGAGGAGACCGTTCAGCTACTTGAGCCTTTTACACGCAAGCAGAAGGAGGCCATTCAGTCCTTAGAGCCGATTACATATGCGCAGAAAGAGGCCCTGTGGGAGTGTGACGATGGAAGTAAGTGAGGAAACACTCGTGGGAGTGGTGGGCAGTCACTGCAATGACACTTTGTCACACACGCAAACCAATGTTCTGCTGCTGACTGTGCTTATTTCATAGACCCCCTGATGAAGAGTCTCTGCAGACACCCAGGGGTCCACGGACCGCAATGTGAGAATCATTACATTAGGAGAAGAGATCAAACTAGGTCAAAGAATGGGGTTTTATGAGGAGAGGGAGATGGGGTTTTTCAGCAATAGTTTCCGAGTAGACATGAGTCAGCTAAGGCATGGCTGCTAATTGTAGAATATTGTTTGTTACTGGTCTAGTAACCAGAGGCATGGACTAATGTTCCAGAAACACGATTTTAAAATCATGCTAGCTGGGGAATTTAAATTCATATAATTCAATATACCTGGAATAAAGACCTCTTGTCGGCTATGTTGAGCATGACACTATAGGATTGTTGTAAAACCCCAACTAGTTCACTAATGTCCTTCAGTGGAGGAAATCTGCCGTCCTTACCCAGTCTGGCCTACAAGTAAATCCAGACCTACAATAATGTGTCAGACTCTTAAGTGACCCTCTGAAATGGCCTACCAAGTTAAGCAGGTGCCGCCCTATCACCTTCTCAAGGAAAATTAGCGATGAGTAATAAATGCTGCCATTGCCAGTGAAACAAACATCCTGTGAATGAAGGAAAACAAATGTGAGTTGAAGAGAGTAAAGGTTAGTAAAATACAACATTAACAAGGTGTATTTATATAACGCCTTTAACATAGTAACATATTCCAAGGCATTTTAATGAGCTATAATCAGATGAAAATACCCCTCAGCAAAAGAAGGAGATATTCAGAGGAGTGACCATCAGCTCAGTCAAAAAGAAGAGAATGTTTGGATGGACCGAAAGAAGGAGAGAGTGGAAAATGGATTAAGGAAGGAATTCTCAAAAACCAGGCCCAGATGGCTAAAGGCACGGCTGACAATTCTGGGACAAATGGAGGGAAGATGCACAAGCAGTCACAGTACAATGGATAGAAAGATGGGAGGGATTATAGGGCCGGAGGAGTAAACACAGATAGGGTTGGGGGAGGGCCTGAAGATCTTAAAGATGAGGATGGGTAACATAGAGACAGTGGGTGCGTTTTATCCACCCTATTATTTACATCAGAGTCAAAGCCGCTGATGTAATGTGTTTGTTCAAATGAGTGTAACGAATAGCAATTATCAGGGGTATAACCGTCAGTGGAGACATATCCCCTGTATAAATCAGGACCCCTTGGAATGGATCAGCTCAGAGTGCCTGCCAGAGTTCTGTGCGCCAGAGCAACAGAAGTCACTGCTTCACACAGAAATGGGGCATGCAGTAATGGGTCAAATAGGACCCATTTACTATCCTATTCTTGCAGCAGTTGGAGTTCCTGGTAAGCTGTTACCTCAGCTTTCAATTGTTTAATCAGTGTTAACTGTGCTGCTGTACTGGGAATTATTAATCACTGTGTGTTTTACTGTTCTGCTCCAGAAATTGATCGATGTAAGGTCCACAGTCTCTGCTCTTTCAATTTTCCATGAGCTAAATCTTACCTTTAATAATCTTTGCTTATTGCACCCTGGTATTGTCACTGGATTGTCCATTGCATTTAATGTATTAGAATCAAGTGTCTGTAATAGGAGCAGGGGTCAGAGCATCAGGAGCTGGTAACAGTTTCATATTGTGGAACTAATCTGTCCTGGAATATTGTTATGAGTGTGTTTTCATTGATTAATAATAAGACAACTCACAGACTCAGTGTTACGAGGAGGCAGTACAATGTCCTTTCTCCCCAATAACATGGTTTTGCTTCTAATTTCCACCTTTTTTCGCCTTCACATTGTCCATCTCTGACACGTCCCTTCCCGTCCTCGACTTCACTACCTCCATTTCAGGGATTGACTGTTCACCAATATCTGCTATAATCCCACTGATTCCCACAGCTACCTTGATTATACTTCCTTCCACTCTTTTACTGGAAAAAAGCTGTTCCATTTCCCCAGTTTTCCCACCTTTGGTCCATCTTTTGAATGATGTTACTTTCCATTCCAGTGCTTCTGAAAGATCGTCATGTTTTCACAGCTGAGGAGGATTCCTCTTCAATGTGGTTAACAGGAACCTCGACCGTGTCCATCCCCCAATTTACTGCCTTCACCCCTCCCGTCCCTTCCACAACCATAATAAGATTCACCTTGATTGGGTGATTGCTTTACTGAACTCCGCCATTCAGCCGGCAAGCGTGACCCTGAACTTCCGGTCACTTGTCACCAGAATTCTACATCCTACTCTCAATCTGATCTCTCTATCCTGGACCGCCTAATATCTTCCAAAGGAACAACGCTGCAATTTTCAATTATACATTTTGACAGTCGGACTCAACACTGAGATTAAAGATTTCAGACTATAAACGTTGTTCCCTTTTTCTCGCTCGGACTCTGGTGGCAATGGAGGATAGCTACATCAGAGTCACTGGAGAATTAATTTTATCATCCCTCTGGGGTTGGGCAGGGAAGCTTGGCACGGGGGGGGGTGCTCATCCATAAACTTACGGGGGAAGGCGGGGGATGGAGTGTGTGTTACCCTCTCCACTTCATTCAATTTAATCAGGAACAGGGAAGGCCGAGGACGGCCTTCACACCCAGAGGCTAATAGAGGCCCTTCCATGGCCAGTTACCCCTCCCTTAAGGAGCTCAGAAGGGTCACTGCTGGTATTTTACCAGTGGCTGGTGGGAGTCCTGCCATCTGCGGAGGCCGAACAATAAAACCAGGCCGTCTCCAAATAGACTAGTGGGTGTGTGGTCCTCTTTCTTGGGTAATCTGTGGCCCATAGAGAGCCCCAGCGACAAATGCCACCCCACTGTCCACCACAACCCACCTCCCCCGGATTGGCCTCGACGATTCTTCTCCCACTTTTCTCCAGTCCGGCGTTCCAGCGATGCTCCTGAGCCTCCTGAAGTTCAAGCAGTGGCCACAGCTCCTCTGATAGGCCGCGGATCTTGGTGGCGGAATCCGCGTCATTAAAGGGATGGAAAACTCGGCGCTGGGCAGATAATTGCCTCTGCTCCGTTAAATGAAGTCCAGGGTTCCCTAAAATGTTGAGGTGGGGTCCCTCATCCTTCTAGTCTAAGAGTCAGCAAAGTGTCCGAATGTTGAATAATAATAAAAACAAAATACTGCAGATGCTGGAAGTCTGAAATCAAAACAAGAAATGATGGCAATACTACGCAGGCCTGGCCACATCGGTGTAGAGAAAAACAGAGTTAATGCGTCAGGTCAGTGACCCTACATCAGAACTAATGTTGACGTCAGGGGTTTCCATCCGGCCTGCCAATCCTGTTTGACTGACAGTGGGAAGAGAGGGATGGACACAAAGGGAAGAGAGGGGGATGGACACAGATGGAAGGGAGGGGGATGGACACAGAGAGAGGAGAGGGGCTTAGACACAGAGGGGGACGGGTATAGACGCAGATGGCGATGGAGACAGAGACGGAGAGGGGGATGGACATAAAGGGGGACAGGGGGATGGTCACAGAGGGGGACAGAGGGTGATGTCGACAGAGAGGGGGTAGACACAGTGGGGGGTGGGGGTGATGGATACAGTGATGGGGATGGACACAAAGGGGGGGGGGAATATAGAGAGAGAGAGATCACGAATCACTCCTGCCAGATAGAAATCTAATTGACATCTCCGCATCTCTACATCAAGCGTGCGGGCAATATTCTCTATTTGTGCAGGCAAAATCAATGCCAGGTATCTCACTAAATATGGAGAAATGTCATTTCAATCATTTGTATTTTGATGGCATTTAGTTGGTTATGCACAGATTAGTTGTCTTCAAATCCGTGGCTGCGTCAATAAAGTTGTTAAATATCCGTGGTACATCATGCTGGTGTGTATCCCTGTTCTGGACCAGTGACGTGACCCCTGCTGGCTGTATAGAATCCAGTCCTGGTAGTGGAGAGGGTGTGGGCTGCGCCTTGGGGTGGGGGATTCCTTATTGGTGCACAGCTGGCAGGCTGCACCACACCCTGGGCTCTACCCACCATTCCCCATCACTTTTTGGGCTACTGGAGCCTTCTCCTCTTTTCCAGATGTTCCATGTATCCCCCTCCCTCTGTTATCCTGCTGGATCCATTTACACCTCCTCTGGACACATCTTCTGTTTCTTTCAGTGTACCATTCTCCTTCTACCATCATCCATTTATCACTGAAACACGCCTGCCCTCCACCCGTGACAGATCCTTCCCTTTGTTCTTTCCTCCTCCTATAGTCCATTTTTCACTGGCTTGTTCTTGCTTTAAAACTTTTAATCCCTAATATCCTCCAGTTCTGATGCAAGGTTATTGACCTGAAAAGTTGGGCTGAATTTTACCAGCCCTCCGACATCGCCGTCGTGACGGGGCGGCAGGGGGTGGAGGGGTGGGTAGGGGGTGGGGTGATGGGGAGTGGGGGGCCCGCCACGTTTCCGATGCTGTATATGTCGTGCCCCATTTTACCGACAGTGGCGGGACCTCGGTGCCTTGAACGGGCAGCTGTTACATACAGTCCCGTTCACGAAAGAAGGAAGGCAGTGGGACAGCAGAAGTGGGAGCTATCACAGAGAGTGCAGGTAAATCTCTCTGAACTGGAGTCTAAAACCCTGCATAATGCAAGGGATGTAGGAGGGAAAATGGTATTACTGGGGGCACAGCTCTGCACAGTTGAAGAGACATGGATGTTGGATGGCATTATTGGGGGCATAGCTCTGCAGGCATGAAGGGAGGCACTGCACACCTTTCCTCCATAAATGGTGTCCGCTCTGTGCTTTTGTTTGTGTGTGTGAAGGAGCAATGACACTCTAGTCACCCTGTTTGGGGAGGTTGCCAGAAATGGTAGGAGTGATAACGTTATCAGGCCTGTGAGGGAAATCTATGCAGCTGGTAGAATCTTCATGTCGTCATGCTGTTCCACTCTGAGTCTGACTTAAGATGGGCAATGCCATGTCATTCCATATAGTTGATTCATGAAAACACCTGATGTACCCATCAACAACAATGCCTGCCCTGTTAGCAACCTTTAAAGCAGTGAAGGATACAACTTTATTTAGCGTATGGAGATAGGTATATCTCAGTCTAGATTGTGTAATCCGCTTCTCCCGAGGATCCATATATGCCGTGGGCAAAATCAACAGGCAGGTGCAGCCCAGGTACAGCATCAGCCCCCAAGGGGAGCTCGTCTATAGAACGCTGCACATCTACAGGTACCACATGGCATAGAAACCTGTAAATATTGGAGCAAGAGTAGGCCATTCGGCCGTTCAAACCTACTTTGCCGTTCATTACGATCATGGCTGATCATGAAAACTCAGTAAACTGTTTCCGCTTTCTCCCCATAATACTTGATCCCTTTAGCCCTAAGAATTATATCTACTTTTTCTTGAATATATTTAATGATTTGGCCTCAACTGCTTTCTGTGTTAGAAAAATCCACAGGTTCACCACTCTCTGGGTGAAGAAATCTCTCCTCATCTCAGTCCTAAATGGCTTACTCCTTATCCTTAGATTGTGACACCTGGTCCTGGACTCCCCCGCCATCGGGAACATCCTTCCTGCATCTAGTCTGTCTAGTCCCGTTAGAATTTTGTAGGTTTCTATGAGATCCCCCCTCATCCTTCCAAACTCAAGCGAATACAAGCCAAATCGATCCAATATCTCGTCA